>NC_059113.1:103076297-103449630 GCF_020740685.1 Jaculus jaculus | reverse complement strand
GGGAGACCTCGGAAGTGAAGTTAGCCTGACTTTCATTGCTCAGTGGTCACTTTGCTCCCTCACTCCCCCACCCTCTGTCCATATACATGGGTATGTGTGACTTCCAAATAATTTCCTTTCCAAATCTTGCTTTCATTCAGTAAATATTTAATATACGGTGGGTACCTATGTCTCCCCTGTTGAGCTTACCTTCCAGAATGGATGGCAACCACTACACATTTATGTGTGCGCGAATAAGGTGGTGACGCATGCCAGGCAGAATAATACAACCAGTTATGAGGTCGAGCCTCACAGGGCTCTTGTGGGCATCAACTGTAGTCGTCTGGAGAGACCATGCGGAGGAAGAGCATTTGAGCTGCAAGTGGTCTGGTGTCACTTTTCTGGTGGGTTTTCGATGCTATTGCTGGTTACCGCAGGTGGAGAGGACAACAGAACTCTAGAGAAAGGATGCTGTTCACGTCTAGCTGGGGGAAGCAACGAACTCTCTGGTGTTTCTTATGGGAGCGTGGAGAAGGGATAGGTCTGGGTGGGGTGAAGGGCTGAGTAACTGCATCACTAAGAAGCCTAGCTGGAGACCTGGGTGGGTGGACGTGTCTCCTGTGTAACGCTGAGGCCGCTGTACCTCGGAAGAGTCTCTGATGACCTCGTGAATCTTTGTTTCTATTCCATGAGCCAGTGCTCCCCACCCAATCCAGACACTGTGTTCTTCTGACAGAAACAGCTCCGTTACATGTAAGAATGCCTATGTGGAGTAAGTTGGCATTCTTGTACATACATGGATGGCATCTCCTTAGTTTCTTCTCTCAAGGTTTACTCCACTAAATATCTTAAGAGATCATTAGCTCTTTTTTAATTTTTTTTTTTTTTTTTTTTATGGTAGGGGATTACTGTAACCCAGGCTGACCTGAATCCTGAATCTCACTCTATAGTCTCAGTTTGGCCTCAAACTCACAGTGATCCTCCGAGTGCTGGGATTAAATGTGTGTGCCACCACGCCTGGCAATCACTAGTTCCTATTTGTATCTCACAAATGAGGGACCTAGTGCTTTGAGCAAGGGATGAATACATGGTAGCTGTTTTTACTGAAGAAAAGATGGGTTTTTGGGGCAAAGACATTTTGCATCTGCTATTTCATGTTCACAGTGGTTTAAGAAAGTGTTCTTTCTCCTCCTCTACAGGTGTTAGAAGCTCAGTAAGATTCAGTAATTTGCCTAAAGGTTAATGACTAGTGGAAAAAAGATTTCAATCTTGATCTCTTTTTTTCCCATTCATGAATCCCATGGTAAATTAGGGCACTGAGAACAGGGAAATCCAAATTGTTTGCTAAGGTACTCAATTCTCTGCCCATTGAAAGACCTAAAAGTGCTCCCCTAGCCTCTGATTTTGTTCTCAATTTAGTATAATTTTCATATAAATTAATTATTAAAACTAGTCTCAAGTTTTAATCTCAATTTAGTACAATCTCTTGTAAATTATGCTGTAATCTCACTGCAAAAGTGTGCTAGCCATGTCCATTTGAATTTATAAATTCAATTATTTCTTTGTTTTTTAAATATATTTTAAAATTTTAATTTATTTATTTGACAGAGAAAGAGGGAGATTGAGAGAGAAAATGGGCATGCCTGGGCCTCCAGCCACTGCAAATGAACTCCAGACGCATGTGCCCCCTTGTGCATCTGGCTAACGTGGGTCCTGGGAAATCTAACCTTGGTCCTTTGGCTTTGCAGGCAAACGCCTTAACTGCTAAGCCATCTCTCCAGCCCTATTTCTTTGTTTTAATTGTTAGATAAATGTATAGATAGCCTGGTTTTGAGTAACTAACTGGACTTCATTCAGTCAGCTATGTTAAAAGCAGATCTCTCACCAGTGATATGTGGCTTAAAAATGTTTTTTGGAGCCTGGAGAGATGGCTTAGTGGTTAAGGCATTTGCTTGCACAGCCTAAGAACCTGGGTTCAAATCCCTAGTACCCCACATAAGCCACACGGTCAAGGTGGCATATGTGTGTGGAGTTGCTTTGCAGTGGCTAGAGGCCCTGGCATGCCCATTCTCACTCTCTGTTACCCTCTCTATCAAATGAATAAATAAATAAAATATTTGTGAAATGTCTCTTCAGTCCAATTTTTCAGCAAACTATGCAATAATTTATTTATTTACCTACATTTTTCTACATGTTATGTGTTTCTTTTATGCCACTAGAGTCCAGTGATTTATTCATTTTATAAACATGGATTGCATCATCTACGTGCTACTATTTGGTAAGGCAAATTGTTTTCATAGATAAGTCTTTTTCTTTCTATAATTTCATGAATTGCTGTGCTGTCTTAAATTGCCATGCTTATTAGTTTTATCAGTCAAACTCATTCTTTAATTATTAAGTTGCTTTCACCTTGGTATCTGTTTCTGAACTTACTATGTTATTTTTTAGTTTTATAGGGGCATATTCTGCTTTTTGTAATGTATGTAATGTTTTTGTATCTGTAAGCTTGCTTGCTACTATACGTGACTTGTGATGTCTTGATGTTGAAAGGCATAATTTTGCCACCTGTACACATTGTAAATTCTTGTGTTCAATTATTTCTTTTCTCAATTTGCTTAGTTTCTTGTGGCCTCCAAATTGTTTATACTGTCCACATGATTCCTTGTCTTACATATTTAACTTGCTGATGTGTCATCTTATTATATAAACATGATATTTCATTTGCTGTATAAATCATATTCTTGAATTGGAAATACTGCAATGGAATACATGTGCAATATTTTATGTTTGCAAAATTAAAGTTTCTTGAAGCAACTGACATTTTTATCTGTGAGGCAGCACATTGTCTCTCATACTCTGATTTTGCATTACACCAGGAATAGGTTTCCAGATTCATTGGAGTGTCCACAAACTTCACTGTAGCATTTGTCCTTGCTTCCAAGATTCATGCTCTTCTCAGTCAAAATACATTTATTTTATTTTTTTAATTTTTACTTATTTATTTACAAGAGAAGACATACAGACAGAGAGAATGGACACACCAAGGCCTTGGCTGCATGTGTTACTTTGTATGTCTGGCTTCACGTGGGTCCTGTGGAATCAAACTCAGGTCCTTAGACTTCACAGAAAAGTGCCTTATCCACTGAGCCACCTCTGCAGCTGCATGCTTATTTTTTAATGAGACAAGGTCTTCCAGTACTGACCATGGTCCCCCTTCACTTCTCCTGCCTTGGCTCACTAAGTGTGTGGATTACAGGCAAGAGCCACCAAGCACAGCTGACTTACTTTGCTTTCTATTGCCTTTTCTTCTCTTCTTCTTTTTTTCTTGTTTGGTTTTTCGAGGTAGGGTCTCACTCTAGCCCAGACTGACCTGGACTCAGTATGTAGTCTCAGGGTAGCCTTGAACTCATGGAAATCCTCCTACCTCTAGCTCCCAAGTGCTGGGATTAAAGGCATGCACCACCACACCTGGCTCTTCTCTTGCCTTTCTTTACCATACCTTAGTGTTTCATCTCTTCCCTTTCAGTCACAGGAAAGGCTTGATGGTGCTAAGTGTGTGATGTTTTGGAATAAAGCCAGAAACAATACTAGTTATTCCAGGTCACAGTCACAATAAAGACTCAACTAAATGTGACTCTTGGCATTTTATTCATTAAGCCACACACACACACACACACACACACACACACACACACACACACACACACATATATACATAGATAGATAGATATAGATATAGATATATATGTGCATATGCATATGTATATGTGGTTAAGTTTTAATTGATGCATATCTTCTCATATTTTCAACTCATATTCTATATAGCAAGAAAGGCATATAATTTTGTGGCCTGGCCAATTCTTCAGACAGTTTACAGTGAGCAAATAATCATGTAATGTTAGGGCCAAGGGAGTGCATGAAGGTGGCAGGGGAGGGCAGAGGGAAGAGGAGAAATGCCAGCCCAAGTATGTTGGGAATGAAAGAGTGGTTTTGATTGTAGTCATAGCAACTTCAAATAAGTGTTTTGGTGAATTATTAAAGAAAATGTAGTTTTCAAATTAATACAAAAGACCAACTTTCTTTTCTTTTCTTTTTTTTTTTTTTTCTTTTTTTGGTTTTTCGAGGTCGGGTCTCACTCTGTCCCAGACTGACCTGGAATTCACTATGGAGTCTCAGGGTGGCCTCAAACTCACAGCAATCCTCCTACCTCTGCCTCCCGAGTGCTTGGGATTAAAGGCGTGCGCCACCACGCCTGGCTCAACTGTCTTTTATTTAAGTCAAAGATTTTTCTGTTTACCTTAATTTTACCTACATATTATCTCAGTACTTTTCTGTGTTTTTATTTTTTTCTATTTCTAGCATGTATTTCTCTGTGGGCTGCGGGGTGCATTCACTGTGCATGGTTAGAGGTCAGGAGACAGCCTAGGGGAGTGTCTCCTGCCACTTTCTTTTCAGACAGTGTCTCCCCTGCTTCTCGCAAGCTTTGCAAGTCTTGTGGCACTACTCCCCATATCAGATTCATTGGGGTTGCAGGGTGTACCACTTTACATCCAGATTTATGGGGGTAATGAGGAGAGATGACCTTGGATCTGGAGTCTTGCAAGCAAGCAAGCACCTCTAGCCCCAGAGCCATCTTCCCACTCCCTCAGTACTTTTAAACACCCAAATACGACTTCCCTTGCTTACCATTTTATGAGACCATCTCTACATTTCATCATTCATCATTACTGAAGAATGTATTAATAGGGTTTCCTGACCATGGGAATTAAGTTATCCTCATAGAGAAATAATTTCTGCTCATTTCGGCAAATGACCAGTGGACACATTGTTACATTCTTCTTGGACTCATTTCCAGCCTTGGTACTTAGAAAAGCATGTCTCTGCCATCACTTTTACCTTGCAGAGTTCTCATAAAGCATGCCAATGGTTGCCCGTGTTTTGCGTGGGTTTTCCGTGCGCCTGCAGGAGTGAGCGGATAATTTCCAGCCCGTTCTGTGTCAGCTGCTCTGGCTCTCTGCTGTGCAGAGGCAGCGTTACCTGTAGTGCTTTGCTACTCTTTCATCTCCGTCGTTTGCAGAACTAGGGCCAGAACCCCATGCTGCTTGTGTGGGTTAGCAGTCTGCCTGAGGCGTCATCACCTCTTCATGCACACTTCATTTGCTTTGTACGACTCTTTGGTACGTGTGATGTGGTGTGTAATGTAGCACGTATGTGGTGTATGCTTGTGTTGGGCACAGATGCATTGGCCACATGTGTTCATGGAGTAGCCAGAAAAGAGCACTTGGGTGTCCTCCTCAGTGGCTCATCTGAGTTTTCCTTGAGAGGAAGTCTCTCCCTCACTCCAGGGCTTCTGTTTTCTGTCCGTGAGTCTGAGCTACCAGAACTCTCCACTCTGTGCTACCAGATGCACTACACCCAACCCACTTAGGACTGGGGTTCCCTCCCAGCAGGCCACACTCAGCTGTCTATATCAATGCCAACAGATCAAATTTGGGCCCTTCTCAGACCCTAACACTTTTATTCACTGAGCCACCCCCCCACCCCATGTATGACTTTTCTAAGTATACTGACAATTTTGATGAGTTCACAACAAATACTACATCGGTCTCATAAGGAAAACTTGACAGGTTCAAACTGTAATGAAATTTTGTCATGGTCATGTTGAAAAGTTGTAATTGATACAGGAATAGAGGTGTCCACATGAGCTATAGTCTGAACTGGACAGCACAGATACATTGAAAACCCTTGAGCCTTAAGTTGAGTTACTGTAAAAAGAAGGTCGCTCTTGATTTCCAGGGTAGTGTGGGGAATACTCGTGACTGTGGACGGAGAGTCTCCTTCTTTCCTCCAGCCTGGCAGGACACAGCATCACCTGTGATGGAGGGTGAAGAGCCTCACTCACATCCTCAAGGCAACAAAGATGCTTCCATCTCTCTAACCTCTACCCACTTCAGGTTACCACATAGTTTTGAATTTTCCCTAAGAGACTTGAGAAAATTATTCCCTGTATATTTCTAAATTGTATACCTAGTAGAAGTAAATTATATTTAATGTGTCCATTACTTTAATTAGCACTAAATTAACCAGATTTCCTTAGCCCAGATACTTTAAATAGTCATTTATTTTTTTTTTTGAAGTTTAAAGTTAAAATGCTATTATCCTAGTTTTACCTATTTTTTGTAGAAATTTGGCTGAATTATTTTGTTTTGACTCACTCATGAAAGTAGATTAATTATTATTATAACAATATTAATGATTAAACCCTTGGTCCTCTTGACTTTTTCATCAGGGAACACTCGGGCTTCTGGTACTTTATAAGCTTTTGGCTTTCTTCTGTACTTTACTGTTCACTTTCCTGGGAGTTCTAGTCTCACGTCTTGTGTAAAGCTTATTATGAAGTTTACATATATATTGTACAATACACACAGTTCATGCACACATACAGTCTTTAATCTCTGAGGGATAGAGATAGAATTTATTACTTTCAATAACTCTAGAATTCATATGTTAATATTAGGATTTTATTTAGGAATAGATTTTGTAAACTAGTAAACAGGACATGCTGGTTTGGTCTTTTGTCTTACTTTATTGATGATACAGTCCTCCTGTGCTGTGAAAACGATATATGGAAAATGACTTGAATGACCATCCTATGGAGCATCCTATGTAATTTGTGTGATAGTCTTTGGATTTGTAAGGGAACAGGGAAGTAGTTTATGCTGTACAAACTCAAGGAACTTACACCTTACTCACAGACAGTGTGACAACAAATGAAACAGACATTTCACAGTTATATGAGGTTGTATCGTGGTTTGCGTGGTTGTCTAGGAGCATCACATCCCTGAAGGGATTAACTATTAAAGGAGGTGCGTTGACAAATATGGCAATGGATACAAATATAGTAAAGTGGGATCTAATCTACATCAATGTGTCTAATGTAACTAAAGGGCCAAGTGCATTTTGAGGACACAGTTTTAAACCATTCTATTGACAAATTTCATAACCATAGACAATAAAAGGTGATTAATAACCCCCTCCTCCCATCCTTCTATCCCCCCTCCTCCACTGAATCCCTTCTCTCCAACTCGTCTCTCTTCTATTTTGCTATCATCACTTATTCTTTCCTGTTATTCAGGTCTTGTGTAGGAAGCTTCAGTCACTGTGATGTCATAAATGCCATGGCCACTTTGTGTCTAGAAGACAGTATTTTAAGCAGTCCTCCTTTCCCTTTGGCTCTTAAATTCTTCCTACCACATCTTCCATAATGTTCCCTGAGCCTCAGAGGGTGCAACAGAGACGTCTCAATGCTGAAAATGCTACTGTTTTCACTTCTTCTCGGCACTCTGGTGAGTTTTGAGTCTCCTCAGTGGTCACTATCATCTGAAAACTGAAGATTCTTTAAAAAAAGTAGCATTAAAATATGGGCATAAATATTTAGAGAGTAGTTTGGTGGTCACAATATATCCATTTAGACAGGTGACAATAGTTTCCACTCTGGGGCTTTGAATGTCCCTAGTCATAAGCTTTTGATTAGGTTTTCAGAACCAGGAAGGAATTTCCTACCAGGGATCAGGCCGGCCTCAAGTCCAGTCATATCATACTGTGTTCCTGTAGAACAGACGTACCACCATTTCAGCAGTTGGTATACTTTTGGCCTGGTTGGTCAGCCAAAAAGCTTGCAGGGCCCATAGCTGGTTAGGTTTGCGAGGACTCATTTTTAATGTTAAATTTTAGAGGATAACCTGCTGGTGTATTAACTACAGAGTCTTTTAATTATTTCCCAATTGCATAATAAATTTTATCTTGGAACGTTCTGCTTTCTAAACTACAGTGATTAATTAGCTTTGAAACCATGATCTGGGAGATTAAAATATTACTGTGTACTAACTGATGATGAATTAAAGAAACACATTTCCTATATCTGTTGCATCTGTTGGTTTTACTCTCTCAGTAGTCATAAGCAACACTGGGATACCTGCTTCAGTGTTACGTATGGAGAAAACAACGCAGCAGTATTCAGCATGAAACTAGGAGACACTGAATAATTATGTTGCCCAGGCAGGAAGGGTCATAATCTAGGCTTCCATGTCCTATAATATATACTTTGAACTATAATTAGGTTATTTCTCAAAATAAATCCTTCAAAACAGCCTGATAAAATCAAGATTTTGAAAATAAACTATACTTATGAAATAAAATGTAATTCATTGGAAATACCCAGGGGAGATCAATCCAACAAACTGTAACTAATATGCTGATAGTGAGAAAGTAATGAATGTAAGAGTGAACTCCCTTTTAACCATGGAATACCAATGAATAGACCATAAATTAGCTCTGCATTTGTCTCCAGGCATCAGCTACTATCAGGCACTTGGATGAGTGCCATTAATAAAAGATGAGGAATGCTTTATTGTGAACCTCAGGGACACACACTCTAAGGCACGATTGCCATCTCTGCTTTGAGAGAAAATAGGATGGATATATGTGGCTATAGAGGCTGATGTATTTTATGTTTTCCATTTTCAATGTCAGCACATTTTGATCTTCTGAATTATATTTGTTTTTGTCGTCTGTGGCATTTCTTAGTATACTTCCTCACTGCTCAGCCAAGTACAGAAGTCAACAGACCTGTGGGAGTAAGCACTGTCTTCACGATGCTCCTTGCAGAAATTATTGTAATGGTATTGAAGGATTTCATGACCAGATCTGGAAAGATCTGTTTGTGTGTTATATCCATCGAGTCTGTATCATTACAAATTGTGGGACCTGAAGGTTAAATGTGTATTGCTTGTGCACCATATAATAAATGGAATAGTTATTTTTGTATTAAGGAAACAAGACTCAGCCAAGCATGGTGGTATTCTCATGTGGGAGACAGAAGCAGGTACATTATGAGTTCAAGGGCAGTCTCAACTACATATGAGTCACAGATCAGCCCAACTGCTTGAGAACCTATCTCAATCTAAATATTTGTTGCAGTCAGATTTACACTACTCACAGAAATCACCCAACCAAAAGCACCTTTTGGGAATAAGGTTTTATTTTGGCTTATAGGCTCGAGGGGAAGCTCCATCATGGGAGTGGAAAATGATGGCATGCGCAGAGGGTGGATATCATCCGCTGGCCAACATAAAGTGGACAATAGCAACAGGAGAGTGCACCAAAAACTGGCATGGGGAAACTGGCTATAACTCCCACAAGCCTGCCCCCAACAATACACTTCCTCCAGAAGGTGCCAACTTCCAAATCTCCATCAGCTGGGAATCCAGCATTCAGAACACCTAAGTTTATGGGAGACACCCAAATCAAACCACTACAATATCTTTTTATTTTTCATAATTTTTGAAATTTTGGAATTTTCAAGATAGGGTATTTGACCTGGAACTCACAGTGTAGTTCTAGGCTGGCCTTGAATTCACAGCGAACCTCCTAACTCTGCCTCCCAATTCCTGGGGTTAAAGGTGTACACCACTGCATCTGGTTCTGAGCATCTGTCCTTCTTTTTTAACCAGAAGAAGTGTAACTGGGCAGTTATCATAGCTTAACCTTTTTTCACTGAAATTATTTTGGACAATCACAATATCGTTGCAAAGAAATGTAGAAAATATAGTAATTAGTTACATTTATACCACTGTGACCAAACACCTGATAGAAATAATTTAAAAGGAGTGAAGCAGTTACTTCCTCATTGCTGGAGCAACACACCAACCAGAAGCAGCTTATGGAAGGAAATGCTTTATGTCTGGTTTTCAGTTGCAGGGAGAGGCTTTATCATAGTGGGGAAAAAACCTCACAGACTTTAGAAGGTAGCCTGGGTCATATATCCACAGCAGCAGACAGGAGGTAGTGTAATCTTGCTTATCCCTTCCAGTAAGTCTCTCTCCCAAAGGCTCTATCAGCTGAGGTTCATTATGACACTTAATCACAAACATGCATCTATGGGAGGGGCATTTTTTGTTACATCCACACCATTGCAGGGAAGAAAGGTTTATTTTGGCTCATGATTTCAGAGGCGTTTCAGACAGGGAAGGTATGATAGTAGACATGTGGTAGGAAAGTGTGGCAGAGACTCCTCCACAGTGAGGAACCACTGAACAGAGGAAGCAAGCCGGAATGAGTGGTTAAGTATCACCTCCAAGGCCATCCCAACCTGGCCATTCCCACCAGCCAGGCCGCCCTCCTACAGGCTGCCTAGCTTTCAGAATAATATAACAAATGTGGGATCAAGACATGAGTCTGTTGGCAGACCTTCCTTATTGAAACTGTCGCATATAGCTTTCCTTTTCTAGCTAGAGTGTGCTATACTAAATGCAATGCGACCATCACAAGGGATAATCCGTGTGATGGGGGCTGTGATAAGGGGTGACTTGATCAGATCTGTGGCCAGTTTCTAGAATGTGACTCCTATTCATCTGCTGAGAAGGTCAAGTGCCCTGGTGCACCCATGGTTCTCTTGTGGAGAGAAGTTGCAACCCGTCTTTGCGGCGCTGCCCCAGTAGCCACGAACCTGGGTGATGGGTGCTGAGGGCTCCACTTTCAGCCACATGCCTGCATCCCATGCCTGAGCAGTGCGGGGGATGCCACCAGAAATCTCTCAGCTGCAGGTATCATTTGTTAGCCTTCTACTAATAAAAGTGTGTTTGTGTCTATGCATTTTAAATTCTGCTGAACATTGTTAGGTATCTTTAACTTTCCCCACCATAACACTCCCTAGGGGTATTTATATCTTACTGGGAATTTCTGCACCTCCCCCATGTATTATCCATTAGGACAACATCTTATCATTATTACATTTTATTTTTATTTCAGAATTATGATGAGAAATCGTACCTCCCAAGAAAACATAAATTTGAAACAAAAGCAATAGAATATACAACTCCAAGAGCTATTTATTCATGATTCCTGTATGAGGTGTGTTAAACTCGCAATACAAAGCTGAGTGGAAAACACATGTTTTTATTAATTATGCCTTAGATAGACTATAACCTGTTACAGAAAGTAGCTGTCCTTATTGCCATATCAGCCTCAGTTGGTTTCCAGCATTAACTGAGGCTTTGCAGTTTTCATTTGTCCTATGAGTTAGGAATTACTTTCCCCAGTCATAGATAAAGCTCCTAGGTCAGATATTCCAGTTGCTTACGATTATGTTGCTGAAAAACATAGCCTTTGGGTTTCATCATGACCATGGTTAGGCTTTCTGTATACTTCTGCAAAACCCTCACTAGAGAGCTGAGTGGATACATAACCAGGGGGCCCTTGGTGTGCAGATAAAAGGAAATACTGAATCCATCACTGTGGTGTCATTTAGGGTAGCAGTTCTACTTTAGCATTGTGTCCAAGGGTTTTATTAAATTTAAAAACCAAGCCGGGCGTGGTGGTGCACACCTTTAATCCCAGCACTTGGGAGGCAGAGGTAGGAGGATTGCCATGTGTTCGAGGCCACCCTGATACTCCATAGTGAATTCCAGGTCAGCCTGGGCTAGAGCGAGACCCTACCTCAAAAAAATTAAAAAAAAAAAGTAAATAAATAAAAACAATTAATGTATGTCAGCACCAGTGGAGACCTGGTATTTAGTGGAAAGTAGTCACATGCATGTAAAACTTCCTCCTTGCTATTTATGACTTTGCTTTTCTACCTTCCTTCACCACCGTGCCCTAGTCATGTTATGATGGGGGAGCAGAGGGGGATTATTGCAGAATCTGCTCCTAAACTGTTTATCAGAACAGTAGAAGAGATGTTTTTCAAGGTTACCTTGTGGTCATATCAATTTGGCTTTTGTTTCTGAATGGGTGGAAATGATTATTTCTAAAAGTATTTTATAAGACTGGGTAATGTATTCAGCTTCTGCAATCCTGACTGAAAACAATGTGAATGTAAACTTGGACACTTACTGGCTTAGACTTCAAAATTTTATCAAGCTCTTACAATCTCTGAAACAGTTTGGAAATTAAATTCAGCACATATTTTCACCAAACACACACACACACACACACACACACACACACACACACACACACACACATTCACTTTGGAGAAATCAGCAGAGAAATAAAATACGTTTAGGATACCCTGCATTTGCATTTGGCTTAAATTTTTGGTTCTTTTGGGTTACCTGAACAATTTTACACACAGTATGGTGCCACTTAGTAAGGGATAACATTTATTGAGCAGCATTTTAGAGAGATCTATGAGCTTGATAAAAGATCTGAAAGATCCCTTCTTCAAAGTTTCTCAGTTTGGTGACAATCCCCCCCCCACCAATGTTGCATACATTTGTTTCAGGCATGGGAAAAAAGTCTTAACCTTCAGTAAGTCAGGAGTCTCCTCGAGGGGAGCAGAAGGAAGATCAGTTATAAAGCTTTGCCCATGTCTGGAGGGGTGAGGAGAGCAGCCACGTGGGAAGCACAGGGAACAGTGACAGCAGCCTGTGCTGAGTGCTGAAGCAGCAATCCTGGCTTCCCACAGGACAGTCCCTGGGCTCAAAGGGTCAACAGTTCAAGAGGGTGGTCATCATTTGTGAGCTGGCTGGACTCACAGTCCAAGGAGGAGCATGCTGTCCCTGTTCTTCCTTGCAGAGCTCAGGCCCTTTCCATCCTGGCCCCTGCTCTCAGAATAAACTCAGGTGACTCGTCTCCTCTCACAGTCCTGTCCCTTGGGGCACGTCTCTGCTGTTGGAGATCACAACTTCCCCCTGGCACTCACCTTCCCTTATAGTTCACTCACCTCACTTGACACGTGCATGCTTCAGATCAGTTCCCACCCCCTCTGTAACCCCAGGACCTGAAAAATGTAAAAAAAAAAAAAAAAATCAGCATGTATTTAGACAATGATCAACATGTATTAACTCAAATGACCTGATTAGGGGAAATAACTTTTTTTCTAAAAAGTCAAGGGCTTTACATGTAAACAAGAAATCATGCCTACCTACTTCCTGATTTCACGTATAATTTCCCAGGCAATTCCACACTTTGACAAGTGAGCATGTTGAAAATAGCTTTGCACCCAGCCTTAGGTACAACTGAAATCATGTAACTGGATCTTTGAAGTTACCTCTTAGATGCATACAGGCACTAACTCCATCCCCAGAGAAACCTTGCTGCAAACGCCAGTTAGAAAACAAAATAAACCATACTTAAGTCACCACCGCCTGCTTTTGGATTTGGAGATTTCTGTATTGGGCTTTTAATAAGGCCCGCAGGAGCTCCGTAGAATGGAGCTCTGTTGGCCCAGGAGCTCCAAAACGTCACTAAAAATCAGCTTTGGCCTGGGACCTCATATGTACAGTGTTATTTATCACAGACATCTGGCCAACTGGGAATGAATGAGCATTCACAGGCAGTGTGGCGATTAAGGGCCTCAGGCTTAAAGTCACCCATTTTTCATCCCAGCGAGTTACTTTACCTTTATAAGTGACATGGTAATAATGCTTCTTCTCTCCGAGTAGTCAGGAGTCACCATGAGAGGCAGGTTATGTCTAAGAGTTGTATGTCTATCAGAAAGGTCCAAACTGTGACGCAAACTAGCATGGGGCCTATATGAAGGTTTAATGGTTAGGGAAAGCACCACATCTGTGTAGGAGCTGGGCTCACAAGTGGGTAGCTGGGTAGATGAAAAGATGAGAAGAAAAAAAGTAACAATGAGCAGTGTTAAGAAACCATGGCTAAGGGAAGGCTGACCTCTGTCTGGGCATGACAAGAAGATTTCTGGAGATAATGGCATAGAGTGAAGCTGAGAGGTTTATAATCAGCCAGAAGGATGGTGCTTGAACTCTTTATCACACAGTAGTAGACACACACACACACGTTTGTTCTCTCAAAGCTCTGAGGGCAGTTCACAAAGGAATCATTGACACACCATGAAGTTCAACATGAGAATACTCCAAATGAATTACTCAAGGCACTTAACAGATCTAAAAAGCTTATTTTTTCCCCCAATCCTGTAGTTCTTGGCTAAGCCAACCCTCCCCTAATTATGTGGCAGTTACGTTTGCCCGTTTCCCTCTATGATACTGTGAATGCTCCATGTTGATATGGACCAAAAGCTCATACATCAGCTGGTGAAGCATGCGAAGATGACTGATAGTAAATACACAGAGAGCTGTGCCCAGGGGTGACAGTGTGGATGAAACAATTAATGCAAGTGTGAATGAGAAAACAAACAAACAAACAAAAACAAAAACACACTAACCAAAGAGATAGCAGCAAGAACAGTTTAAAGCAAGAGGTAAAAGCAATCAATAAAAATGTTAAGCTTTTTTTTTTTTTTTTTAAGTAAGGGACTTCCAGATAAAGCTCTGTGGGTGACAGGGCAAGAAGATGTGATATGAGGTGCAGTGCAGCTCCATGGAGCTCTGCATTATGAAGTCCGTGAGTTCAATTCCCAGTACTGCACAAACAAAAGCAAACCAGTGATGTAATGTGATGTGGGATGCTAGAGAGAGAATATTTTGGTCTCAAATCCAACTTTGTGCCTGATTTTTTTTTTTTTTTTTTTTTTGAGGTTGGGTCTCCCTCTAGCTCAGGCTGATTTGGAATTCACTACGTAATCTTAGGCTGGCCTTGAACTAACACTGATCCTCCTACCTCTGCCTTCTTAGTGCTGGGATTAAAGGTTGCACCACCATGCCCAGTGTGCCTGAATTTTTAAGCACAAATTCTTTCCTTAAGGGCTCAGTCAAACTGAATTAAATTATTATTCTTTAGATGGCGCAAATGCATATACAAACTTGAGCTTTAAAGCAATGCCTAGGTAGTTGACAAATAATAACTTATTGTGACATTAATTTTTCTTGTCTTTACATGGTTCTCCAAATAATGAAATTCAGACAGTATTTATGATAAATGCAAACTGAAGACAAGAATTTCTGACGTGGAAGCATGTGCAGGCTTGCCTACACTACTCTCTGCTGGAAAACAAATGCTCGGTACCAGAAGGTGGGCATCCATGTTAGTGCCACACCGTTCTCACACAAATGAGAACTGATGAAAGCTCTTAAAATTGTTCGGCCTATAGCAATCGTACCTCTAAAATCCTGTTTGATGTCCTGTTGGATATTTAACATGAAAAAGGTTTTTTTAATATGTTATTTTTATATATGGAAAGAGAGAAAGAGAGAATGGGCGGGCCAGGGCTTCTACCTGTTGCCAATGAACTCCAGAGCTTGCGCCACCTTTGTGCATCTGACTTATGTGGGTCTTGGGGAATCTAATCTGGGTCCTTTGATTTTTAGGTGAGTGTTAAGACATCCTTCCAACCCCCCCCCAAAGTTTTTTTTTAAGTAAATTACTTATAAATTACTATTCAAAACTCTTGAAGTATGACAGAAATGAGTCAGTTTTGTATTCCTCTCCTGGTTTTTTCTGAAGCTAAATTTGTTTATTCCTTCTTCTCGTGGTATTGACAGGGGCAGTTGAATTTAAAAACAAAACCTCATGATGTATGTTTTATGAAAAATGTTAATGCAACTTTGATATGGTCAGCTTACCTATAATAAGTAAGAAAGAATTAAAATGTTATAAATGACTTCAGGCAGTAGATATTTTTTTAAATTTAATTTATTAGTTTTCTTTTCAGTAAATACAGGCAGTTTGGTACCATTATTTAGGCTCATCTGTGATCTACCCCCTCCCATTAGACCCTCCTTGTTATTGAAAATGGGTCGTGCATTGTGGAGTTAGCCCCCAGTTATTAGTATGATAAATGTCTCTGAAAATCATGACCCAACATGTAACTCTGACAATCTTTCCACCCCCTCTTCCGCAAGATTTCCCTGAGCCATGTTGGGTTCATTTTTGGTCTGCTTCAGCGCTGAGGTGTTGGGGGCCTCTGAGGCTCAGGCAGTAGATATTAACGTTCATTAATTACACACCATTACATTAACAGTCATTAGTTACACACCATTTGTGCATATTTTGTAAACACGAGTGTTATTGAAGACAGAAGATGGCAGAGCAGAGCGACATTGAGCATCACACACTTATTACTAAATGGGATTAAAGGACGTCACCTTCCTACCAAGTTTAATGGGCTTTTATCTAAAGAATTGATATGAATAGTCATATAGATAACTTGTAAATATAAACCAGACTTTCAAGCCTACACTAAGCTGTGATGAATAGTGATCTCATGTTTCACATCTGATTACTTAATGTGTGATCTATTGAGTATTTGGGTACACAAATAAGTCATCTCTCAGAAGGTCATATGGCTTTGTTTCAGATGCACATTATCTCCACATAGATGCAGAAAATGCAACATGGAATGATTGGCAGTAGTTCTAGCTGCAGATAACAAAAGCCCCAAATAAGACTTACATATGAATGTGAATGCCTCATGTAATTAGTTGTCTAAATTTAGGTCAATTTAAAGGTTTGTTAACTTGAGGGCTCAGTGGTGATATCATCAGGTTCATGAACCCACTTTTGTTTCAACTTTATGCCTCTGATTTATCCTGGTAGAACCTCCTCTCCCTCTCCCCTCTGTATCCACGCACAGAAAAAATTCATTATTAGCCAAGTATGGTGGCACACACCTTTAATCCCAGCACTTGGGAGGCAGAGGTAGGAGGATCTCCTTGAGTTCAAGGCCACCCTAAGACTACAGAGTGAATTCCAGGTCAACCTGAGCCAGAATGAGACCCTACCTCAAAAAACCAATATATAAAGTACCTTCCTTGTCATTGACCAGATCAGGAACAGAGCACTCATGAACTGAAAGGCTGTTGAACTAGCTATGTTAGTCATAATTCTGTGTTTTGGAGTCACAGCTCACCACTGGGTCTGGGAACCATGGTCCGCTTCTCATGAAAAACATGATCCTTTTGAAGTCAACACAAATTCATGTTTCTACTTAAAGGAAGTCTATGGACAATGGGGCTGGGGTCAAAGTTAGATGTCACATATTAATTTATGATATCTTATATAACTTGATAGAGAAAAAGAACTTTTTGTGGGTTCTTATAAAGCACAGTTAAAACACCACAAGCACAGTAGAAGAATGACAGCTAGAAGTGAAGACTTAGGGTTTAATATCAGACAGTCTTTTGGGCTTCTGTAAAAGTCCACTCGCTGCAAGGTAGTTCATAGTTTACTGATATTCACTTACATCTGGTCCCTAAAAATTCACCCTATGACATTATTACATTAAATTTCACAATATGTAAAATACTTTGCCATAAGTTTCTCCTTTTATTTTATTTTATATCTTCTTCTTCTTCCCCCATTTTTTATTCCAAATTAGTACCTATTTCTTTTCTACCCATGCTCAAATCTAATCTTCTGTAAACCTCTTAAGTATTGGCTTCTTCAATGCCAGATTTTAGTAACTTCACAAGGATGGAGTGGAATTGAAGATTGACTGTTACTTCAGGGGCCTGGCATGTACACCAATGTTACACCAGCTGCTTAGTATGCAGCATGTGGACGGCGCTGGATTCCATGGTGAGTCCCGTATCACCTAGGAAATGACTCTATCTGTGTCAGGGTGCTTAGGAAGAATGTGACACAGTTTTGTAATGTGGAATACTGAAAACAGCATTATAGAGACCTAAATTTTATTCCAGATTATGAAAGAGTGAAAATTATTCAACAAGAAGTGGTCAATTGAAATTGACTGTCAAAATTTATACTTTTTGTTTTGTTTTGTTTTGTTTTTTTGAGGTAGGGTCTCACTCTGGTCCAGGCTGACCTGGAATTAACTCTGTAGTCTCAGGGTGGCCTTGAACTCACAATGATCCTCCTACCTCTGCCTCCCGAGGTCTGGGATTAAATGCGTGCGCTACCATGCCTGGCGAAATTTATACTTTTATGTGTCATTTGTATTTAACTTATTAGTAACTTTAAAGTCCTAAAGCCAGAATCACTGCCTTTAAAGAGTGCATACATATTCTAAGACTCATTTAAAGTTACTATATGTGAGAAAAATTTAGAAGTCATATTTTCATTGATCTTTATATTAGATGGAATAACATTCATTCTCTGTGGGCCACCTATGGCTATATATATTAGGATTCCTTTGCATATAATTAAAATGGAAAAGTACAGATAAAATAGGAATGTGTGTATCTTCTACTGTAGAACAAAGCTGATGAGAACTTTGATGTGCTAGATATTAATATGTGTTTGCATATGATGATGCATGCATGGGTTTAAATGTGCATTCACTTGAGTGTGATTTACTCCCCACACATACTAATTGTGCTTATGTTAGGACATTCATTCTGAAGTGTCTAACATGGAAAGTGTGACCATTGTAGTCTTTCAAAATATGATATACTCTTCTAAGGAGACAGCTTAGTGGTTAAAGGCACTTACTAGCAAAGCCTGTCAGTCCAGGATAAATTTTCCAGCCACCCATGTAAAGCTCAGTTAAAAGAAGTGGTACATGCAGCTGATATTTGTTTGCAGAGGCAAGAGATCCTGGCATACACACACACACACAATAAATTGATAATAAAATTGAAAAATATGGGGCTGGAGAGATGGCTTAGTGGTTAAGTGCTTGCCTGTGAAGCCTAAGGACCCCGGTTCGAGGCTCGACTCCCCAGAACCCACATTAGCCAGATACACAAGGGGCGCACACAGCTGGAGTTCGTTTGCAGTGGCTGGAGGCCCTGGCGCGCCCATTCTCTCTCTCCCTAGTTGTATCTGCCTCTTTCTCTGTCTGTCGTTCTCAAATAAATAAAAATAAACAAAAAGTTGAAAAAAATTGAAAAATATGGAAACGCTTAGACAATAAAGCCAATAATGTTATGAAAATTTCTTTCAACCAAACATATTTTTAAATTTACTAAATATTTTTATGTATTTATTTATTTAATTATGTGAGAGAGAGAAAGGGAGAGAGGGATATAGCAAGAGAGAGAATGGGCAGGCCAGGGACTCCAGACACTGTAAACTATAAACATATTGTGCCACCTTGTGAATCTGGTTTTATGTGGATAGTGAGGAATTGAACCTGGGTCTTTTGGCCTTGCTGGCAAGTATCTTAGCCAGTAAGCAATGTGTTTGGCCCCATATGAAGGTGTTTGAAACATATATCTAAGACTGCAAAGAATCTCCTCAGAGGAGAAATTGCCTCAGTCAAACTTGTACTCTTGGCAAGTTGAGGCCCAAAGATGTCTCCTTCTTGCCTAAGAAAATAGCAGGTAAATGTCTACTTTTGAAGAATTCATTCAGTGGTTAAATGTGTTTTCTGGCAACAAGGTATTAATTTTGTACAAGTATGCATATAAAGCCACTTTCACTTGAATTGTTTGCTACCGAGAATTTAAGACCCAGTTTTGCTGAGTCTAGGCATGCCCAAGCTTGGGTTCTCCACCAGTTATAATGTCTTTTTAGCTGGATAAGGTGGCACACACCTTTAATCCTAGCACTCCAGAGGCAGAAGTAGGAGGATCACTAAAGCTCAAGACCAACCTGGGATGACAGGGTGAGTTCCAGGTCAGCTAGGGCTGGAATGACACCCTACCCTGGAAGGAAAAAGTAGGAAGGAAGGAAGGAGAGAAGAAAGGAAGGAGGGAGGGGGTGGGAGAGACGGAAGGAAGGAGGAAAACATTCACTTCTTCTTCTAAAGGCTCCGGAAAAGTACATTCATTCCCTCAAATCTTTCTTCCCAGAGAACTGCTTTTTCTTTTTGTCCAAAGCTGTTTTGTTTCACAGTTTTTATTTGACAGGACCTATCAGTTATATTCTTAGAGCAAATGTTATTCAGATCATCATATGTCCCATGACTGTGCTGGGAACTAAAGCAGTGGCCACCTCAGCCTCAGTTCCCCCCTCATGGGTTCATGTCTCCATCCTCACACACTGCGACATGCGTGCGTTCACACCCTCACCAAAACCCCCAGTCATTTGTGCTGTTAACAACAGTTCACTAAATATCTTCCTCATGCTGAGAAACTTTTATTCTTAAATAGGTTTTCCAACTTAAGGGAAATGACCATATAAAAGTCATATGGTTGATTTGTATATATTATCTTTAAAGTGAAATATCAGCAGTAATAGAAAATGCCCATTCTAGTGCTACCTAAACATCACATTCAAAAGCACTGGTGGTATAATGTCTCACTTTGAGAAACGATGGCCCAGATCCACAATGCGGAGTCAAATGTCCTAGAAGAATATTGACCTTCGTGACTACTTTGAGCATGGGCATTGGGGGGGGGGGTGATGCTGCTCTTGCCTTATTCCTGTCACTAGGGAGCATAACAGCTTGTCCAGAAGAGACAGTCATTGGAAAGGCGCTTGCCTTGGAAGCAAGGGTTATAATAAAGAGCATGGGCTTTGCATACTTTTATTTTATTACACAACCAGCGTCGTATATGTTGCATTCTTTCTCAGTAAGAAATTTTAACAAGACTCGGGGTGTAAATTATTTTTTTAATGCATAGCAGTTCTAAAGTTGCTATGTATTTAAGTGCTTATTTTAGGGCAAAGTATCAAAATTCAAGCTGAGATTGTACATTCAATAGCATTAACATGAAATAGTGAAAAAGAATGTGTGTGTGTGTGTGTGTGTGTGTGTGTACCAAGACATATTTTGTAGCCATGAGTAGTGTCCACTCTATTATGGTGCTGAGGCCAAACACATCCAGCAATTGAAGAACCGTCAGGTCTAGTGGAGGAACTTGCGCAGTGTGTGAGTGGGAAAGATGAGAGATGTGTGGTGGCCTTCAGACGATGAGGTCATTGCGTGCTAGATTCAGACATCAGACTTGGCTTTTCTGAAACCTGGGGTTCCAGCAAGACATTCCAGTTGAAGTGCATTGGTGGCGGTTGCTAATGTGTGTGCTGGCAGCAACAAGCCACGGATCAGAGGTCTGCAATTGAAGGTCTGACCTCGTTCCCAGTCTTTTCATTGCTCTGGACTTGTGGCTCTGGTTCCCTAGAAATCTGGCATGTTTGAAGTTTAGGTCTATTAATGCATGGATGCATGTGTGTGTATGCATACACATGTATATTTTCACTGTATAACTCTGTCACATATACAATGAACAAGGAGAAAATTTGGTGAAACTGACTGTTGTGCTTAAGTCAGAATATAAAAAAATAACTATTATGATTCTCTATAGTAGCAAATTAGAGTTCTATAGATCTTTCATTAATAAGTTTTTTTTTATAAACTTCAGTTCAATTTATCAATATTATTAATTTAAAATTTGTCAATTGTGTTATTGGGAAGTTTGAAAGGTATAGACTTATTTAAAATTTTTAGAAGTAGTACTCTCTCCTCTCATATACAATCATATACAAATGCAAAAGGTCTAATGTTTATTTATAAGAATGCCTACATATAATATGTTATCCATAAATTACTCCCAGGCTAACATACTCTGAAATGCTATTTTTAAAACAGTCAATTTAGTTAAGAAATCATAAATTTCTTAGGTAGTTCATTGTAAAGAATATATTCTCCTTAGTAAATCATTTTGACTAGATGTGGTGGGGTGTACCTGCATTTCCAGCAGCATGCAGGAAGCTGAAGCAAGAGTTCAAGGCCACCCTGAACTATGTAACACTCCCCGCCCCCGGCACACATACAAGCAAACAAAGAAGTAAAAGTAGGTTGTGGAGGTGGCTCAGCAGTTAGAAGATCTTGTTTGCAAGGCCTGCCAGCCTGGTTTTTCAGTACCCTTGTAAAGCCAGGTACACCAAAGGGCGCATGTGCCTAAAGGGTGTTGAGAGCAGCAAATGACTCCCTAGCTTACCCATTCTCTCTCTTCTCTGACACAGAAGTAAACAAATAAAATATTTAAAAATTATGAAATTTGCATTAATAATTTGCACTTGAATAAAAGATAGTTAAGCTGACTTTATATTTAATCCATGGCATGCAATCACAAATATGAACACATTAAGCAAACCTACAATGAACACTTTAAAGCAGTTAAGTGGGGGTTGCAATGGAGCTCACTTACCCACGATGCCATTGTTTGTTCACTTCAGCCTTGGATGACACTTGTACATCATCTGGTCTTCGTCACCTTGTATGTCCAACGCTGAGAGCACGCATGGACTCCTTGGTTTTGACTCACTGTGTTCTTGTGATTACTTGTTTGTTTCCTTCAACTTCAATCTGTTCCAGGAGAACACTTCAGTGCTAATATTTGCCAGGACTTTCTTGCACACTTCCCATCATAAAGTGGACAAAACCCCCGTTTTGGCACCTACTTGAGAGGAGTCACAGCTGCTCACACAGACAGCAGGTCATAGGAGCCAGCATGAAGCTCGTGATCATTTCCTCCCCACTCTGTCCTTACATCAGAATCTGTGCAAATAGCTCCTAACTGTACCTTAACTTTTATTATTTTAAACAGTGTTGAATGCTTTATGTTATTTTTTTCAACTTTAACTTTACATTTTTGCAGTATCTTCAAATTTTCTCATCACTTTAACATGAATTGCCTTTTTGGGTATATAACAAAAATAAATGCATGTCAAAATAAGTACATTCTATTAAGACTGGGCTAAACTTCCAATAACAGTGAGGAAGTAGGGTTGGTGAGAGTCATGTAATTAACATTTGGAAATGGCTTTGTGTTGAAAGGATTTTTTTCATGTTTGTATTGTTTCTAGACCCACTGATAAGAGTGAGCACTCTGTTGAGGTAGTTAGCTTCTATTTAATATATAAAAACCTTTGGGTCAATAAGTCTGTTGAAGCAAGTTTATATTATCATTATGTCAACAGGAGAAAAAAAAAAGTATGGTTGCAAAGCGGGGGTAAGAAAAGGTTAAGAACTGCAGAGGAGAGTTCAATTCACAGAGGGTGTAACCCAAGGAAACATTCTGGGAGGCAGAGGCTGTGCTCAAGTTTAATCAAGACATAGCCTTGAGGTCTCTTCACAGTAGTGAATATTGTCTGTTCTGAAGCATTTGGCACATTATTTCTAATGAAATGCCTCTGTGTGAGATCCATGGACAACAGGTTTTAGGAGAGGAAGCAGAAAATCCCACTTAGGCCAGCCATCAGTTAAAATAAAAAAGACTGTTAAAAAGCTGTAAAATGAAGCTGGAAGACATGTAGGTAAGGAAAAGTGGTGGAGGCATGACCAGGGAAGCCACGCTGGTCGAGTGTCCTTTCCCAGATTCAGAGTCCGAGTGCTCACCATTACACCATGGAATCCTCTCTGGAGTGAACTTTTTTGATGTCTTGTTGGCCCATGACTGTGATCTCAGGTTTCCTTGGTATTTTTGTATATATAATGGATAAGAGGATTACAAACTCAGATAGCAGTCAAGGCAAAGTCTAACCATTCATATATTTACATTAAGGATGTATCATTCCTTAAGTATCAGTTCAATAATTAAACAGGTATGTACTGTTTAGGCTGTATGGACAGTGTAGCATTCTAGTTGATAGGGGTATAACAACAAGCAAAACAAACTGTAGGGCTGGAGAGATGGCTTAGTGGTTAAGCGCTTGCTTGTGAAGCCTAAGGACCCTGGTTCGAGGCTCAATTCCCTAGGACCCACATTAGCCAGATGCACAAGGGTGCACATGAGTCTGGAGTTCGTTTGCAATGGCTGCAGGTCCTGGCACGCCCATTCTCTCTCTCTTCCTCTCTCAAATGAATAAATAAAAAATTTAATAAAAAAATTATCCCTTGCTACAAGGAATTTGCCTCTAGAAGGAAGGAAGAGACTTAAGCTAAAGCCAGGGTGACACAGGAAAAACCCAACATGCTGTGAGGAAGACCTGTTGTAAGAAATAATGGAAAAGACATCCTGATAATATAACCAATACAGAACCATTAACCATTAAAATTAGGTATACAAAATATTTGCGAAAATAATTTAAACTTCATACTAGACAGAGAATATCTAGAATATTTTACATGGGAATTTTGAGGAATCAAGCAATATTTACTTTCCATTATTACATCTCTTTTTATCTCACAATCTTAAAATAGGTTTTGGAATATTGCAACAGGTTTGGTGTGGATAATATTCTAGCTGAGAGGGACCAAGTGAGTGGCCATTGCAGTTTCTTATAGGCAGCTTTATCCTGAGGCCCTCTGTTTTAACTGTTGCTTCTGTATTACTCAAGTAATTCTGGGAGAAAAGGAACACATAACATATAACTAATTATACAGAGGAAAGTGATATTTACTGGTAAATCCCTACCATCAAAAATAATTTTACAAAGTCAACTAATTACACTGAATTTCTTGGAAAACTAAATGGACCTTAATCAGCAAACTTGTGAATTGGCATTGGTAGTGGGCATGATTAGTATGCACAAGGTCCTCTGTTCAATCTCCAGCGATGTGGGGAAGTATACATTGAAAACAATTCATATCATAAGCAAAAATAAATTAGAACATGAAGTGGTAAAATATAAAGTTATATATTTTGGACACTATAAAGAGTATATGTTCTTAAATTAGACAAAATACTCACAATATGACTATAGTAAACATTTTAATATATGTTAAAGAATATTAACAAAGTTTAAAGAATTCCAAATCAACCTAAAACCAGAAATGCCCTAAATATTCTACACTTAACATGAAGCTGTGTGTACCCTATGGGGTGGCATCTTACACTCAAATCAACACACAACAGAAACCAAAAATGACAGTACAAAAAATGGCAAAAAGAAAACAGAAAGGTAGAAAAAAAAATCCTGATCTTTTAGTGTTTGTTCATGAAATTGCACACTACTACAGTAAAAACAGTCAAGTAAGTTGTTGACTCTAGGTGTGAGATGTATGCAAAGTTTTATGTATATGTAATATATGCGTAGTTCATTTTTTAAAATTTACCTTTAAAACCCTTATCGCTGAAAGACACTTGGAATGTTCTCTTGCCTATGTAATTTATCACTTTTTAAATATGGTGACAATATTAGACATTGGCAAGTTCATGAAAGTAAATAAAAGTTATACTCAATGGGTAAGTTTAACAGGGTACCTACACTTACGAATAAACTACACAGCTTCCCATGTTGAAGTAATTCCTACAGCAGTCTGATGTGGCTGGTAGAAGGGAAGTCTGCACTAATTATAGGAAGTTGTCTGGATTGGTTACCAATGCTGTCTTCTGTCATTAGGATAACCGTGTATCCAGATTATCTGGGAATGGTTATGGTTTAGAGCTATTGCTCTGGCAAAACACTATCACTCTCGTTCTTAAAAATATATTGGTTTGGATAAAAACTAATGGGCTTCACAATATTGTGACACTGTGATATTTTATTTCATTTTTTATGGGAAAATGAATATATGAAAATGTATGTATGCATGATGCACTTGGTATTTGAGGTTATTGTGTTAGTTAGAAAACACTTTGGCATTAAAAAGAATTTTGTTATCTAAAAAACATAAGGTCTATAAGGCAATATTAAATGTTTGTGTGTTCAGTTGGACAGAATGATTGTGTAACTAGATAATGAGTAATTTCATTTCATTTCTTTTTAAAATATATTTTTCTCTTATCTGTTTTCAAGGAGAGAGAAAGGGAGAATGAATATGGGTGTGTCAGAGCATCTTGCTGCTGCAATCACCAGATGCATGTGCCATTTTGTACATCTGGCTTTATGTGGGTCACAGGACAGCAACCCTGGGATGGCAGCCTTTGTAAGCCAGTGCCTTTACCCACTGAGCATCTCTGTAGCCCAATTAATTTGTATTTTAAACATAGCATCCTTTTTGAAGTTTTTTTTTTCATTTTTTAAAGTTTTTATGTGCAAGCAGAGAGAGACAGAGAGAAGAGAGAGCACATGCATGCCAGAGCCTTTACCTACTGGAAACTAACTCTAGTCACATCATGTACCACTGTTGTGTCTGCCTTTACATGTGTACTAAGGAATCAAACTCAGGTCTTTATGGTTTGAAGGCAAGTACCTTAACTGCAAGTGCTGAGCCATCTCTCTAGTCCAGCATCATTTATTTATTTTTTTTTTTTCAAGTTAGGGTCTCACCTCACTAGCTCAGGCTGACCTGGAATTCACTATGTATACTCAGGGTGGCCTTGAACTCATGGTGATCCTCCTTCCTCTGCATCCCAAATGCTGGTGTGCTGGTATTAAAAGCATGTACCACCACACCCGGCCCAGCATTCTATTCTTTTCTTTTCTTTATATATATATATATATATATGTATATATATTATATATATATATGTATGTATGTATGTATATATGTATATATACATATATATACATACATACATACATATACATACATACACACACATACATACATACATATATATACACACACACATATATATATGTATATATATTTGAGAGTGACAGACAGAGAGTGAAAGAGACAGAGAGAGAGAGAAAAAAAGAATGGGTGCACCAGCACCTCCAGTCACTGCAAATGAACTCCAGACACGTGCACCCCTTGTGCATCTGGCTAACCTGGGTCCTGGGGAATCGAGCCTCGAACTGGGGTCCTTAGACTTCACAGGCAAGTACTTAACTGCTAAGCCATCTCTCCAGCCCACAGCATTCTTTCTTTAAACCATGTCATTCTTGAACAAATTAGTATAACTCTAACTTGATGATTGTGTCATGGATGTTTTCCCAGAATGTGCTATGCTACAATCTAATTACAGAACATGAAAACTAGCAGCATTGGACTTATCCTATGCTTGGTATAATGAGCAGGGCTGCATTCCATTCATGATTAATTCAGAGGGATTATTACCGCGAGCGAGTAAAAAGAAGCCACTTATTTCCTAATCCCATCACTTTCAAATTGATGTTTTAATGTTCTTAAACTTCCTTCTTTATTCTCATTAGGAAGTACATCAAGCCCTTCCATTAGCTCTTGAAAATGACAATAATTGTATTGTTTTTATAAAACATTACCAGCAATCACAATTTTTAATGCATTTCCCTGAGTTTAACGCGAAGTACCTAGTGCTTAAGCAATGCTATTTTTATACAGCTCCTGACCTGGTCCTGAGAAGTCATTGAATGTGTAAGGCTGCATTTCAGCTCCATCCATTTCTCTCTGAAAAGTAGTGGGAGGATTTATTCATTTGAAAGAATAATAAATAAAACAATCAGTTTTTATCACTAGCAGTGGAGTTTCCAACTTTCAGTTCCCTTTATCAATAAAAGTCCATCCTGGATCACCAGGACTCCAGAATCTGAGCATGTGGATTGAATTTAGCATCTGGATGTTAAACTATACAGGCTCTGGAACAGGCTTTAGGGGTTAATAATTACTAACTACTACGCCTATCAAAAACATTAATTAGATAGTCTAGATTGTGCATCCGGACACTATCCATGGTATATATTATATATTTCTGAATATCTAATAGATATTAGTCCATGAATAAACACATTCTCCAAAAATCAAAATATCTAGCCTTATACTCTACCAAATAATGCTCTTTCTTATATTTTTTCTATGCCAGCCAAGACCCTGTCATGTAAAGATTAATATAAATAATGATGGATAAAAAGTTCCTTTGAGTTACTTAGATAGTTTTAGAAACTTTTTGTGTCTTTTCAATAGTTCAATTAAAAAAACAAACAAAAGAACAAAACTCCTGAATTGAAGATTCTGAACCACCTAGATTAGGATTTGAGGTCAACAAGACTCAATTTTACTATCTCCATCTACTGGCAGGGAGGAACTATACCCAAGCGTCTGGACTGGCATAGAAAAGAGGAGAAAGAACATTTAAAGGTAAGAAAAAGATATATTTTATTTACTCTGAATTTTATGCACTTTCTTATACCCATATACTATTGTACTCTCACATACAGAAGGCTAATAAAATGGGCAATGGTAAAAGAAGAGAAGTTAGGTGGTATAATGCTCATATCTGATTCCTCACCATGAGCAAGTACACACGTGAATATCTTCCCTTCCATAACGCCCGTCTTTGTCTGTCTTTGCACTTTTAACTTTCTACCCAGTCATTCCCAATAAGCAAATACTGTTTTCCGGTGCTTAATAGAATTCCTGTCTTCATATTTCTGTGCATCCTCAGAGATGCTACAGATATCATGACCAGTGAAATAAGAGGAAGCATTAGAATTTAGAAAAAAGAAAAAGTCATGCAAAAAAAAAAAAAAAAAAAAAAAGATATCCTAAGCTCTACCCCTTGGTACAAAGGAAAGAGCAGAGAATTCTGGAGACAGAGGCAAGGAGTTTAAATCTGAGTTGTGCCAGTTTTAGCTCTCAGACCCTGGGCAGCTTATCAGTGAAACACAGGAAATAGCTATAACCTCAGAAGATCCCTGGAAGGGTAGAAAACAGAAAGGAACTGTGTAAACTATAAAATATGGTCGAGAGTATCTATATTAACCATTGTACGTTCTCGGAAGTGAAAGTTATGAGGAAAATCTAAGTACAATAATTTGTTTTCCTCCTCAAAAGATTAAAAAAAAGGAACGGAGAGAGACTAGACACTTGTTACTTAGTGTATGTATTATTACGCTGATGTTTATTAGATTTTATTTATTTATTTCCAGTTTTCATGGTAGGGTCTCACTCTAGCCCATGTTGACCTGGAATTCACTATGTAGTTTTAGGGTGGCCTTGAACTCATGGCTATCCTCCTGCCTCTGCCTCCTGAGTGCTGGGATTAAAGGCGTGTGCCACCATGCCCAGCTTAAGATATTTTTCCTCCTTAATTTATAAGTATCGTCATTTGGAAGAATTAACTTCCTACCTAATTGTTACATCAATATTAATACATATTTATGTCGGTGTCATTTGTGTGTGTGTGTGTATGCATGCGTGGCCATGTGCGTGCTTTCACACGCATGCGTATTTGTAACTTGGTATTTTGCTTTCCCATTAGACACACTCTGAACTTGTGTACTTCCCTGTCATTAAGATTAGAAAATAGCTATGACCAGTGCAGAAACAGAATGAAGACATCCACGGTTTCTGTGGTGATGTGGTGAGAGACCTCTGCAAGGATTTGAAATGATCGGTGTAGTAGTTCTTAAGGCTAGCGTCTGAATTTCTTTCTTAGGATACCCATATCTAATCTTGAGATTAGAAATAACAGCCTTCTGAGATAATTAGTACTATTACATTTGTCACAGCTACATTGATCATTTTTCCTGTTGGCTTTCTTTTCCTTTTGTAGTCCATCCCCAGATCTGCTCATCTCGTTCCTCCATGGCTCTCAGTGATGATGCAATTATTTCAAAAGAGGGATGGGTAGTTTTATAAGAAACAAGGGTGGAGCCTTTTCAATGTCAACATTTGGTGGCAGGGCCAAGGTCTTCAAGGAAATGCTATGTGTAAGCAGGTCTAAGCACATCCCAGAAGGTCATGAGATATGGCTGGTGCATTTGCCAGCTGAGGGATTAAATTCATAAACAGTACAAATGTCATAAACAGGGATTATCACATTTTCCTGTGGTGTCCAATCTGACAAGCATATCTTCAAAGTGTTCCCTGAGATCAGAATGTGAGGAAGTAGGTAGGTATCTTGAGATCATATTCAAAGGGACAGAAGTAATATGTCAGAGAAAAATCTGCCCTCGTGAATGAGAAACCTTGTGTGTGGGACAGCCACAGTTGAATGTGCTTTGGAGGACAAGCGTCCCTCTTGTGGACTGCTTTCCATCCTCTGCTCCAACTCCCCTTCTTAGGCCACTCTTACATTTGGCATAACTTGAAAACTGTTGTCACAAAGCAAACTGTTTCCAGTGAATGAATTAAAACCAGTTTTAGAATCAAAGAACACATTCAACTTTATACATATTCCCTATTCCGTTATATAGCCTGCAGGTGGTAAGATACTCTCAGTTTGGATAGAATACGGTGGCATGATTGGGTACCTCGCTCCTTATTAAAACACATGTCTCTGGAGGACATAATAGGTCCATATTTTTCCATTAAATTATCAATATTATTATTAACTCATGCATATCATTTATTTTAATAGCTTCACCTTTGTAATTTTTTGTGTATAACTTTAAGGTATTAAAATAAATCTTCAGAGGCGGGAGATATGGCTCATGGTTAAGACACTTGCCTGCAAAGCCTAATGACCAGGTTTTATAACCTAGTACCCATCTAAAGTCAGATGCACAAGGTGGTCGATGCGTGGAGTTCATTTGCAGCAGCTGGAGGCCCTGGCATGCCACTCTCTCTCCTTCTCTCTGTCTCTTTATTCTCTCTCTCTCTCTCTGCTTGAAAATAAATAAATAAATGAATGAGATATTAAAGAATTGTTCTGGGGGCATATTGGGTGGAGAGACCATGCTGTCTAGCAGAGCAGAATGATTATGGCATCCACAGTCAGGTTTCATTTAAACTTAGCCTTGAGGGGCAGTAGTGGCTTACCTACTATAATTACTGCTCATTTATTCTTGGTATCATTAGGACAAAGGCCTGCGAAATCAAGCCAGTAACCTCTGCTGCCTTATGCTACAAACCTAATTTATAAACCTCACATATTTCTTATGTCAATGCAAACACATTATTATTTATGAATAGAATTTAATACCATATTAAACAAAGACAGGTAGCTGAATTTGTGTTTTTTTCTTCTGGTCTTTGGTTAGTATCCACAAGAAAGCCACAGGCTCATTACAGATTCATGGTAGCCATTTACTTTGAACACACAGTATTAGATCAAAGCTAGAAGCAGTAAATCCTCATTTTCAGCATCCATATGCTAAATATATTGTAATGGAGGCTAATGATGTATTTTTATCTTGCTGTTTCTAAGGTTTCGTTTATAACCTAAAAGTGTGAGGATATTATAAATATTTATTAAAGCCATAAGCTTATGGACTTCCTTGCATTTTTTTCTTTGAGTAATTCTTCATTTACTATTATCTTACTGTTTTTCATTGAAAAGTACTGAACAACTTCCCATCAAAACATCATCACTTTGTACAGATGCTGTGCACACACAAAGGAATAGGTAACTACCTTGCATTGCAGAAATTATTGGTGAATTCAAACTTCATGTTTAAAATTATGTGTCCAAGGCAAAAAAAAATGGTAGAAGCTAAGTTTATGAAACAGATTAAAAATAATTTTACTTATTTATTTGAGAGACACCGAAAGAGGCAGATAGAGAGAGGCATGCCAGGGTCTCTAGCCATTGAAGTCAAACTCCAGACACATGCCACCTTGTGAGTCTGGCTTTACATGGGTACTGGGGAGTTGATGTGAGTCCTTAGGCTTCTTAGACGAGACCCCTACTCCTGAGCAATCTCTCCAGCCCCCTGAAAGAGATTCTTAATTTTTTTCTTTATTTATTTGAGTGTGAGAGAGAAATAGGGAGAGAGAGAGAATGGGCACACCAGGGCATCCATCCACTGGAAATGAATTTCAGATGCATGCACCCCCTTGTGCATCTGGTTTACCTGGGTCCTGGGGAATCAAACCTGAGTCCTTTGGCTTTGTAAGCAAGTGCCTTAACCACTAAGCCATCTCTCCAGCCCCGAAACAGGTTTTTAGTTGAAAATATTTCTTTTAAAATAAATTGGTTTCCAGTACAGTAGAAATTTGGGCATAATCACATTAGTTTTTCACATATCATTTATTGTAAATGTATGTTTTTTGTAATAATTTTCAGAGCTCCAACTATCTAATATTTTATTTACACTTAGTATGTTAAATATTAGTTTGAATTTCTAAGAGTGGATTTAGCTAATCCTAAGGTGGAATTTTCATTTTAATGTGAATTATTACCAATTTATCTCTTCTATATTCTGTATTTGGTCTCCATGATGTCTGAGATATGTCTTACTTAACAGAACAAACACAGCAATGACTGTATGTTTCATCCTATCAACCCATGTAATTGTGCATATGTATATGTATATCAATTGCTAATGGCTATGTGCAAAGGCTTTATGGTGAATCATGTTTGCATACTGGGTTTTTTTGTCCTATTCCATAGTAGATTAAAAGGTTATTGCTGGCTTTACTTCCATGGCTGAAACCTCACTTTACACTATATCTTAACCTCTTGTATAGTACCAAAGTAGGTTATTTTTTCTACTTTTAAAAAACATATTTTATTTATTTGAGATAAAGGAGAGATAATGGGCATGCCAGGGCCTTCAGCCACTGCAAAAGAAACTCCAGATGCATACACCACCTTGCGCAATTGGCTTACATGGGTGCTGGGGAACCAAACTTGGGTCCTTTGACTTTGCAGGCAATGCCTTAACCACTCAACTATCTCTCTAGCCCCAAAGTAGGTTATTTTAATCATTGCCTAGGGACGAAAATATTATGTTGACAAATCTTTAGCATTTCTAAATTACATGGCTCAATTTGAGAAGAATTTTACATATCTTACCTTGTGACATTGTTGTGATATAAACTGGAGTATTTTCAGGATGAAAGGGCAATCAATAATAAAAAGTTGCTCTAATATGTCGGACTAAAACCAATGAGGTTCCAGGCAAACCCAATGTGGTACTTAGTGGTAATTTCTTTTAGTTGTAGTTTTAAAGCATTCTAATTCTAATGGGTTAAAGTAAAGTGATTTGCTTATTTAAATACCTAAGAAAGTCACTGAGGGAGTGAGTTCGTTGTGTATTTGAAACTTAAAGTAGTTGGTGACTATAATTAATTAAAAAAAAACAGTTATCAAATGGCTTGCCTAAAATAATCACATTTAAAAATTAATCTACTACATTTAAGGGCTTATGTAATATAAGTCTATAAGTGTAGTACTTACACATTATGATAAAGTTATAGAGCATGTCTTATTCTCAAAAATAATGAATCACATTGAGAGTATGGCAAATCTCAGTACTGAGTTCTCTGGCATAGCTCCTTCAGCTGGTATCTGTGTAGATTGTGATAGATGAATTTGGAATCAAAGATGAAAGGATATTACTGGGGACTATGGGTTGTCAGGGGTCTTTATTCTGGTCATTCAGGGTCTATGAAAATTTAGGAGATAAGAAATGTTTAAATGATGACCAGATCTCTCCTATTTTAGGAGAATGTGTTTCTTTGCACTGATCATGTGTATGTGGACAGACCATGTGCTAGGAACAGAGGTAGATATCGTGCTAGAGAGGAAAATAGGAGTGAGTACACTGCATTATAGTTCACATATGCACTCCCAGGAGGATGTACAGCGGATGTGCATGAGTGCATTGGGTGGAGACCTCACCTGAACACACTTCTGACTTAGGATGCTTGGCCTTGGGCTAAGCTAAGTCATAGACCTACAAAGTACCGTGTGTGGTGGGAAGTGCTTTGTTTAGTTCCTGATGTCCCAGTGCTGGACTATACTGAACACATGATGGATTTTTAGATTTTCAGCATAAAACCTGATTGATCAATTCCCCTCAAGGGGAGAATATATGAATATCTAGTAGAGTATGTTTGAAAAACTCAATTGGGCATATCTTCTTAAATAATTCAAATTACTCTTGTGGTGTGTTGAATATGCAATCACTTCTTTCACTTTGTTAGTGGTCATTTGTTTTCCTAACTTTAAGCAGCTTGAGTTGACTTTGTTAATTGTCTTTGTCTTACTTTGCCTATGGTGTTAAAGACATGAGAAAAGGCAGATCAAACCTATCATAAAAACAAAAATCTTAGAGTTTCATTTATCTGTCTAATGTGTTATCGTCATGGTTCATTTTTACTCCGCATTTGAGGTACTAAGCATGCCAGTGGGGCATGTCAAGGTGGACATAACTGGTGAGAGATGTTTTTCAGAGCACTGATACGTGAAGTATACCTTCTCCCTTGCAGAATCCAATAAAGTCAAGGAGAAACTATTTAGGATCTTGTTACATAATAAAAAGGACTTTCTCCTGGAATCAGTGAATATAAATGTACACATATATACATTCTATGCCATAGGGTTTCAAGTATTGTCTGAAATGAAATTTCTTGATTGCCATAATAAGCAAACTTGCAAGGTTAGGAAACGAAGGATCATCACAGGCTGATAACCTGTTACTTAAGAAACAAACAGTGGGATGGAGAGATGGCGTAGTAGTTAATGGCACTTGCCTACAAAGCTTAAGGACACAGCTTTGATTCCCCAGAATTTACACAAGTCAGATGCACATGGTGGTACACGTATCTGGAATATTTTTTTTTTTTTTTGCAGTGGCTGAAGCACTCACACTCTCTTTCTTTCCCTCGCTCACCATCTCTCTTATAATTAAAAATAAAATAGTATGAAATGAAATAAATAGCAAAATGCAAATAAACTAGTGTGTTTATTTTCCAATCAAGTATGTATTAGAAATAGTAGATCTACCAGCTTTCAAAGGAGACGTTTTTTAGCCTATTTAAGCCAGGGATGGCGGCTCACACTTATAATCCCCACACTCCAGCTCTGACATGAGAGGTTCATTATGACTCCAGGGCTGCTGGAGGGTAGAGAGTGACTGCCATGTCAGGCTGCACTACGGTGAGACCATACCTCAGCAAAGAGCCACATGTATTGAGGTGTAAACATATTGCACGCCTCACAGGACATCTTGGAGTTCTACCGTCTCATAGAGACTCATCGATCATAACAAGCTTGCCTCTGGGAAACAGAAAGGCAGGATTCATCAGATCTCAGAAAGTAAGCCCATTTCCCTCTACCTGGCTTTTCCATCCCACAGTTTTATGATAAAGTCAAAGTAATACGTTGTCTCCAAGCCTGGTATGGTGTAGAATACTATGATCCTAGCAATCAGTAGTCAGAGGCAGGAAGACTGTAAATTTTTAAGATCAACCTTGGCTACATAGCAAGATTTTGGAAAAAAAAAAACAAAAGTATAGAGAGGGAAGATTAGCCAACTTGTTGATTCTGAGAGAAAAGTACCTGACAAAATGCAGTTTAAGGGAAGAAGGGTTTATTTCAGCTTTCAGCCAATCACGGCAGGCAGGGTGTGGTGTCAGGAACTGGCTACATTTAGTGAGGAAGCCAAGCAGAGCATTGAATCCTTTTGTATATAGTCCAGGACCCTGGCTGAACAGCTGAGTGTCTCTTCTCAAGTCATTTAACCTAATCACGGTAATCTCACACTGGTGCTTCTAGGTTTTGTCAAGTGCGCAACCAATATCATTCTTCAGAGTGTCAAAGGACATTGATGATGTCTTTATGATGCCTTTCTCTATAGGTCACATACTTTCAAATATGTCTTAAAATGTGTTTTTATTTGTTTAGGACAGAGAGAGAGAGAGGGAGAGAGGGAGGGAGGGAGAGAGAGAGAGAGAACCTTTCAATGTTATCATTACCAACATACCACCTTGAAAAATGCAATATTTTAATAATTCTATGATTCTTTTCCCATTTTTCTCTTTCATCCATGAAAATATACCTTGCTTTTTTTTATTATTGACAACTTCCTTAATTATAGACAATAAACCATGATAATGCCCTTCCCCGTTACTTTCTCCTACACAACTCCACTTTCCATGACATACTGATTCCCTGTCAGTCAGTCTCTCTCTTTTCCTTTTTTTTTTTTTTTTTTTTTTTAGTTTTTCAAGGTAGGGTTTCACTCTAGCACAGGCTGGCCTGAATTATAATGATCTTGTGTAGGTAGTGTCAAGCATTGTGAGGACATGGATATCCAGGCCATTTTGTGTCTGGAGGAGTATGTTGTAAGGAGTCCTTCCCTTCCTTTGGCTCTTATATTCTTTCTACCACCTCTTCCACAATAGACTCAGTCTTGGAAAGTGTGACAGAGATGTTTCAATGCTGAAGACTCCTCTGTCACTTCTCCTCAGCCCTATGATGTCTTCAGAGCCATCCCAGAGGTTGCCATCATCTGAAAAGAAAAGCCTCTCTAACCAAAAGTGAGAGTAGCACTAATATATGGGTATGAACATTAAGAAAAGTGCTTATCGGCAGTTTGGTGAGCAGAATACATGTGTTTAGCAAGACACCAGCAAACAATATATCCCTAGGGCTCATGACTACCCTGTCATAGATTTTCAGTACCAGGCAGGTATCCCTTCCCTTGGAAAGGGCCTGCAGTGAAATTAGAGAGCAGTTGATTTTCCCCATAACAGACATGCCACTATTGCACCCATTGGCTCATTTAGCCTGGCTGGCCAAAGTTAAGGCTTGTGTTGTCCATAATTGTTTATCTCCATTGATCACTTCTCTCTCGCTCATGGAGTTGCAAGCAGCGTAGCTGAAAAATACACCTTTAAAAGTATAAACTATGTATAATCATGAAAACTAATGTGGAATACTATTGGTTTTAATGATAAGCTAATTTAATTCAACAGATTTGTGTAACTTAGTTTTACATATACCAAATCAAAAATTTATAGTCTTTCCAATATGAGTCTCTACTCTTTCTTTTTCTATATTTACCTCATTTTAGTTTTCATTTCTGCCTTCAAGGGAATTGCATGAGATAAAATGCAACTGTGTGTAATGTTTAACAGTTTTTTTTTTCATGTATGTTTACCTTTTTATCTAATTATATCCAAGATTTGTTGTTTCCATCAACTTTTCAAAGATCCTATGGATAACTTATTAATATGATTCCCAGCATGTGTTTCATTTTCTTAATGCCTTTTTATTTATTTATTTGAGTGGAGAGAGAGAGAGAATGAGAGAGAGAAGGTGGGAGGAATTGACATGCCAGGGCCTTCAGCCACTGCAAATAAACTCCAGAAGCATGTGCCACCTTGTGCATCTGGCTTATGTGGGTCCTGGGGAATGGAACTTGGGTCCTTTGGCTTTGCAGACAAGCCCCTTCACCACTAAGCCATCTCTCTAGCCCTTTATTGTTACTTTGTATATACTGGCCACTGGATATGAAGAAAGCATACTTTCCTTAAAATAGTCACAGTATGCATTGAACTTGTTTCATCCTTTAACTACTAGCAAAGTTATGTTTGTGGGGGAAAAAAAACAAACAAAGTGAACGTGAAAACAACTGAACTATCAGTGCAGAGTCTAAATTTGGTAGAACTCAAAGTCCATTGCTTTATCCTGTGCTTTTCCCCTTTTCTGATTACAGACTTGGTTGCTTGAGATTTACATAAAACTTTGAGTGTTGTCTGAAGTCATACGCATGTGGTGGAAAGCCTCATTATATTTTGAGGTGAAGCTTTTGAGAGCTGCAATTTTAACTTAAAAGACAATTTACAATTCTTTTACCACAAATCGAGGCTAGATTTTTGTCTTTAAATTATGTTTAATTACTGTTTAATGAAATTATGAATTGTGAAGGGAAAATGGCATAAACAGAAACTTAAGTACATACTTTATTGTGTACATAGGTAGAAATAGAATTTAAACCTTCCAGTAGACATGTGGTTTTTTTCTAGATTATATATGAAAAATACTAATGTGTTCATCCAGCATAATCTCTTCAATATAAAGAATGTGTTCTGAAATAAAATAAGGTATTATTAAATGTAAATATTAAATATGCTTAGAAATATTAATTTATTAAAAATATTAGTTACCAAAATAATTTACTACTGTTCACAGCTCTGAAATATGTAGGCTATTGGTAGGAAATTCAGAGCAAAGGAACCTAGCTCATGTTTTAAAGAAATATATGAAAATAATTTATGTGTATTTTTCATAGCTCATGACTCATTGTTTCCATAATAATATTTGTCAGGAAGGGAGTTCATCTAATAGGACAGATCTTCTGTGGCCTTTAAAATACTCTAGTGTCCCAAGTATATGCATAGAAGGAGTAGCAATTTGATTTGATTTTGCTACATTTTTACAATTTTCATTTATTTATATGAGAGACTGTGTACAGGGGCTCCAGGGTCTCCTACCACTGCAAACAAACTCCAGAAGTACGCTCCTCTTTGGGCACCTGGCTTTACATGGACATTGGGAACTGAACAAGGACTGTAAGACTTTGCAATTAGGTGTGTTTAACTGCAAAGCTATCTTCCCCAGCCCCTTGATCCGATTTCTTGTGTGCATGGTGCTTGGATGTGTTTGAGGGCTTTGTACCTGCTCAACAGAGCTGTGCTCCAGCCACAGTCATTTTAAGTTAGGCTGGCCAACAGCAGTGTTGATCATTAACATTCCAGAAAAGGAAACCTTTCTATACAGAAGCACATTGCTCATGGAAAGTCTGTGGATTAGGAAAGACAGCATTAGGTTCTGCTAGTCCAAGGTCACAATCCTCCATGCTGACATTAGGTCTAACTTCCTAGGGACCTCACCAATATGTGCCACGATGTGCCACTGCCCATGGGCAAACGTGAACAGAACCTCTACACAGAAGCATACACAAGACACGCACACACAAACACGACACACATACATACACAGACGCACAACACAAATACGCAAATATGGAAGCAAAGCTGGGAGTGGTGAAATACATATTTAACCCTAACACTGAGGAGGCAGAGGTAGGAGGACACCCATGTGTTCGAGGCCACCCTGAGACTACATATTGAATTCCAGGTCAGCCTGGGCTAAAGCAAGCACACAGTCTCTGTACACATGTACACAGCACATACATATCACGTGTGATCACTAGCATATATCACATGCAAATAGAGAATGCAGTATTAACTATAGTCTCAAATACAATTTCAAAGTCATTCTGGATAGTTTTAGCTTGTAGTAGGACATTTGTTAGCCTTGAAAACATTCTATTTTATGACCCTTGGCATTATCTCTTTTAAGTTTAAGAAGTTGTATCTATTTTTTTCAGAGCAATATACCTGAACTGTATTTTGTCACTGTGAAATAATATTGCTATATTTTTATTAACATACACTTCAAAATAAATTTTGCTCTAGTTACTGTAGTTTCTGCTGAAGACTCCAGGGGCATGAAAAAGCACTAACAGCAACTCCATCAACTTTATGTTCATGTTTTGTGTATTAGGTTTTCAATGGTATATAAGAAATTGTAGCCTCAAAGCCCGGCGTGGTGGCGCACGCCTTTAATCCCAGCACTCGGGAGGCAGAGGTAGGAGGATTGCCGCGAGTTCGAGGCCACCCTGAGACTCCATAGTGAATTCCAGGTCAGCCTGGGTCAGAGTGAGACCCTACCTCAGAAAAAAAAAAAAAAAAAAAAGAAAAGAAATTGTAGCCTCAGCTACATAAGAGCTTGTCTCAAAAGTGATAAAAAAAGAATTGTATCAATTTTTATTACAAAAAGAGTTATAATTTACATCACCATAATTATATTTAAGTGAGTAATGTTCTATGTACTTTCCAGTATAAGTATACATTTGTTTTATTCATTAATATTTTTCTGTAGATACTTTGAAAAGAGTGTTGCTTCATTTATATAAGATGGGCATCTGTTTTGGTAAAACACAAATAATTGAAAAAAAATCTCTCATTTTGAAAGCTATAATTTTTGAAATGTCTATTCTAAATGTGTGTCAATGCCTGTTTTTACTTTAGGAGTACAAGATCCCCAGCATGAGAGAATTATTACTGTGTCTACCAATGGGAGTATCCACAGCCCGAAGTTTCCTCAGGCTTACCCAAGAAATACAGTGTTGGTTTGGAGATTAGTAGCAGAAGAAAATGTGTGGATACAGCTTACATTTGATGAAAGATTCGGGCTGGAAGACCCTGAGGATGATATATGCAAGTAAGTCATGATACCTGAAATTCCCACAGAGTGACAACTGTTGACTTCCATGCTGCTTCACTGATGTGACTTTTCATAGCATTTTTGTTTTATTTTCTGATCACCTGAGAAACTGACAACTGAATTTAAGTCCCAGCTCCCTGAGCATCTTATAAAATCAGGAGATGCATACGGAATTAGAGAGCGAAAGATCTGTACTTGTGCCAGAACACGTAAATGAACATTAGTGCTAAATTTATTCTTGAATTCCCGGAGAGATGAGTCAGTAAGACAAAAGAGAAATTAGTAAGAACAAACAGTGAATCTCAGGTTTTAACGATCTGGATCTATATATCACTGCATCCACATACACACAGGCCTAAGAAGTGTGGGTCTTTCAACTCAAAGGAGGAATATGGTGGCGAAGGCAGAATTTGACTTTTAGGCTCTGAACATTCCTTGCCAGGTAGGAATTCATCATGATTTTTTGACATTCAGGAACCAAAGTCGGCTGGGCTATTTCACTCACACAGAAGACCACCTACTGCATGTCAGACAAACATTGCTCTGTAAGTCCCATGGGAACAGGGCTGTCAAGGTTGGGTGGTCTTCCTGAAGAATTTCCACTCCAGCGGTATTTGTATATCATGGCCATTTCACTTGAACTTCTGGTCAGATTCCTTAGATTTTCTTTGATATACAAGTTAAAAGGGAATTTTCATTTTATCATACATTACAGATAAATATTTCAGTGGAGATGAAACAAACTTTGTACTTGCTGTCATCAGGTTTTATCTTTAGCATTTACATTCTTTTTCCACATTTCTTCTGCCTGTGACTGTGCTTTCCCTTCTAGCAGATATGTGTGAGACCTGCAGAAATGGAGGCTCTTCTCAGAAGGCTCATTTAGGTCTTGTTCTATAGGTAACAACATGAGACCAGAGACGTGGAGCACCTCTCAGGCATATTTTACACCCAAACAAGTGCTGAAACTCATTTTTCCTGTCTCCCGTGTAGTAGTTTTTCCACCATACAGCACCTCCTCTCTCTTTGTTTTTGTTCTCATGAAAATTCCCTAATTTGTGAAGAGTGTAGAAATATATGGGAAGAGGATCCATGAGACATCTGCATAGCTGAAGGGGTAACATTATAGACGATCGTATTATTTTATAGAAGGGCATATTATGTGTTTGTACTTACACATATATACGACACATTATTATTTAATTCTTCAAATTAACCTGTCACCCTGCATGGCACACCAATGTGTGACATGGCTTTACATAGCATGTGGCTCAATGCAGGAAGGTGACCCTTCCCACTGACTTTGGAATTTTCTGCCCTTGTTCATCCTTAATTACATCTTCTTTTTCTGCCAGTAGGTAAGTGCTGTGTCCCCAAGTGACACAACCAAGTTCTACTCAACTTTTCTCGTCTTACCTGCCTCACTGAGCAATTGTTCGCTGGAGGAGTCTGTGAGCTTATGTCTTAGAATGGGGGAAACAGTGAGCATACAATGTGTAAATTTTCGACTTGACTAGAGTTGAGATACTTTTAAAAATGACTAGTTTCAGGCTGGAGAGATGGCCTAATGGATAAAGGTGCTTTCTTGCAAAGCCTAACGACCAGGGTTCAATTCCCCAGTACCTACATAAACCAGATGCACAAAGCAGCATATGTGTCTGGAGGTCATTTGTAGCGACAGGAAGCATTGGCCTGCCCATAAATAAATAAAAATAGTGATTAAAATGACCAGTTTGTACTTATACCAATAATCAATGGTTAAGCACTTGCCTGTGAAGCCCAAGGACCCCAGTTCAAGGCTTGATTCCCTAGGACACACATTAGCCAGATGCACAAGGGGGCATACTCATCTGGAATTCCTTTGCAGTGGCTGGAGGACCTGGCATGCTCATTCTCTCTGTTTGCCTCTTTCTCCCTCTGTCACTCTAAAAATAATAATAATAAAATTATCATCCTCAAAAGTTTTTGTTGGGTGGCATTCTTACTATCTTAATAATATATTTTATTAGAATTTTACTCTATGAACATATTGCATATTTGTGTTCATATTGGGTTATCCTCTTAGGTTCCCTCTCCCCCGCATCCCCTGCTCCACTGAGGGCCCACAGTGTATTCCCTGTGGGGTCATGAATGTACTAAGCAGTCTTAGTGGGGTGGGGGCAGGCAATGCCTCTGGATATTCCTGCCAACCTTAGAGTTCTTACACTCTTTCTGCCCCCAGCCCTTCCACAATGTTCCCTGAGCCTTGGAGGGCTCACTAACTTGTGTCTGTTTATGACAATAGAGTCAGTGTGAAATTGGACCTATTATTAATTTGTCTTTGTTTTTCTCATTATGAATGAGGCTGGGATATTGTTGTATTCATTAAGAGCCTTTTTACTTCCTTTTCTGTGAAATGTCTGGTTATTTTTCTGTCTTGCTATTCCAAACGTGCCTGGCATACTTCAATCCTTGATGTATTGCCATGTGGCCCTGAATGCTTTCCCTAGAGAGCACAGTATGTCCTTAATATTTAAAAAAAATATATTCACTCTTCCTAAGATAGGCAGTACCAACCAACAACAGAGTAAGTCCCTGTTTAGGATCGGCCATCATCAAAATGTTCCCTCTTTGGATCATCTATGTCTATAGTACTGAATGACATTGTTTTCATTTCTTTTCACATTGTGTAAGCTTCTGTTAAGGAATTCTTTTCTCACCTTTACCTTTCAGACCAATTTTGACTTTTTCCCTTGTAATATTCTTTCAATATACTTTTTTAAATACAATATTAAGAATTGAACCTAGGGCCTCATGCAGATTACACATATTAGGCAAATGTTTTAACATTCTTTCTCTAAACTACAGCTCCAGTTCTCTTTTCAAATATTTTTTATTTGCAAGCTGAGTTAGAGAGAATGACCTCCAGACATGTGCACCACTTTGTGTATGTAGCTTTGCATGGGTACCAGGGAACCCAACTCAGGCTATTAAGCTTTGCAAGAAAGTCCCTTTCACTGATGAGCCATCTTCTCCTTAGTCCCTCTTTTCACTTTGATTTTAGGCAAGATCTCACTAAATTGCTCTGACATTCTTTTTCTTTGTGGCGGGGGTTAGAGGTAGGGTCTTACTCTGGCTCAGGCTGACCTGGAATTCACTATGTAGTCTCAGGGTGGCCTTGAACTCTCAGCAATCCTCCTACCTGTGCCTCCAGAGTGCTGTAATTAAAGGCGTGCACCACCATGCCCAGCTCTGAGACATTCTTGAACTCACCATGAGTTCAGGCAGGCCTTCAATGTGTGATCCCCCTGCCTCAGCATCCATAGTATCTGGATTCATAGTTCTTTGCCACCAGACCCACTGCCTTTTAATATATTCCTTAGAAGTAGGTTGAAAATATCCTTGGAAACGGCTCAAGTTTTTATTCTAATACCTTTGAATCTGTAGGTCCATCTTAAGAAAAACAAACATCATTCTAATCATCTTGACCTTGAAGATTTTATGCTTCTGTGCTTATTTGAATCCATTCTTTCTTATTTCCATACAGTTTTAAGTTTTCCTTCATAAAGATAAATCTAGTGTTAAATTTCCTTCCTTCTTTCTTTCCTTCCTTCCTTCCTTCCTTCCTTCCTTCCTTCCTTCCTTCCTTCCTTCCTTCCTTCTTTCTTTCTTTCTTTCTTTCTTTCTTTCTTTCTTTCTTTCTTTCTTTCTTTCTATCTTTCTTTCAAGTATTGCTCTGTAGACCAAGTTGTTGGTCTCAAACTCACAGTGACACAACAGGCTTATATTCAAGATTTCTAAGATTCCAGGTGTTGATAACCATGCCCACCTCATTTCACACTTTCTTACTAAATATGTCAGTAACATTTGCATAGCTAAGAAATTAGTGTCAGCGAGAGGGCAGACTTTAACTGGATGCCAGTGTATTTTTCCACGTCGTATCTTCTCCTGTCCTTTTCAGGACATGCACGGCATGTGGAGCTGTAGCCTCCTGGTCGCATCTTGTCTGCCACTGTTTTCTTTTCCTGTGTGTGATAACTTGATAACACTGCTTAGGCACTAGGTTTAGGTTTTCATGAGATTTCTCATGATTACATTGAGGTTCTGGGTCTGGGAAGAATTTCCATGGTCAGATATAGTCCTCACGTCAGGAGGTCTGTGCTGTACAGGCCACTCATCAGAGATGGGGCTAGAAGTGAGCACTTATCTGCTGTGTTTCTTATCTAGTAAGATAATGGGTTTCCCTTTATTTGTCTGCTATCTGGAGATTTTGTAATCAAGTCACACCTACTCTCAAGAAAATAATGATCAGGCTTTGCCTGGAGAGGGAAGTATGTGGGGTGGGTTGGGGTGTGTGTGTGTGTGTATGTGTACATTTACATGTGTATGTAATGTATGTATATAAAATTTGGAAATTTCAGCAAAGATTTTTCTTCATTCTTTCCTCCTTTAGCTGTGTTAAAATAATACTAGTTAAGTTCACATATATGATACTATTATCTTTAGTAATGTTTGGTTGAAGATATAGTATTACTAAAATAAAGGTAGCTATATCTGGTCCCACTGGTTGTAACTTATCTTCATTTCTTTCTTATTTTCATATGTGAAAGCATGTTGGAGTCTGTATCATTGAATCTGATTATCTTTATATTTTCACTCCCAACTTCAATTTAGTTCATTGGTATTTTCGTGAATATTTAAATTCTGTCCTAGGACTCATTTTGAATATCCCATTTATATTCATTTTCCTATTCAGGTTTCTCTCTTGAACCTATTCATGTTGTCTTCTCTTTTCATTTTTCATTTAATTATAAGACCATGTGCATGCTAATTTCTGTTCTTAATTGCTATCTTAACATTGCATATTTAACTTAAGAATATATATATGGAGTTAACTGATGCTTGCCCTCCACCACAATATAAAATTAGACTCTGGGACACCTAGAACCAGTTATGAGGACTGTCCCCAGGGTGACAGGAGATCTGGGGAAGCAGCCCGACAGCCCCAGGGCTGTACATGGCCCTTTACTGAGCATTAGAGAATGTGTGGACCCTGGCAGCAGGAAAGCCGGTGAGTCTCTGACAAGGGTCAGAAGGAAGTGGCATGTATAGTGGTCAAGACAAACATGGCCTCATGGAAGTTGGAATGTGCCTGAGTTATTTTATCTGACTATCAAAGGATGTGGGCATATTCTCGGAGTCCACAGTGGCAGAGCCTAGTTGTAAAGCAGTATGCAGGAAAATTATGCCGGCACAAACCAAACAGGGTTACTCGGAGGTAGTCCTGATACCCATGACTCAAGATGGCTGTGGTCAGGACAAGATGGATGCTCACTGTGATGGTATAGCATTTTAACTGCTGGCTTCTACATACCACAAAACCAAGTTGCTTTCTGATAAAACAGAGATGAGTCATTGAATATGGTCATGAAGCCATCACCACAGCTTCAGTAGTATGCGGCAGGAGGACAATAAAACCAGGTTTTGTCAACTCAAGGTCAAGTTCAGATGGCGTTCCTTGTGGGGCCATGGATGGCGCTATATACAGACGTGGATATAAGAGCACAGAGCAGGTGGGCATAACAGAGGAAGGCTTCCTGTGAGGCCTAGAGTTCAGATTGGCAGAAAGCATTAAACTAAAGTGAGACAATTTAAACTCTTAACAGTGCATTTTAGGGGGCACATCTGTATGAGTGACACCATTATGAGTTGACTTTTTTTTTTTTCAAACAAATTTTATCTTGAACCATAAAATCTTTCTTGAACAGACCTGGTATTTAAGGTTCAAATTAAAATTTGTTATTTTTTTAAGCTTTCTACAAGCTGAAACTGACCACAGTATACAAGATACATGCTAGCTTCGGTTTTAGGAAGGATGGAATAAAGCTTGTGCAGAGTGGGCAGACTCAGATGTCGCCGGCACCGCTGTCCTCAGACCACCTTTTATAAGGAAAGAAACTGTATAACTACGTCAGTAACCTGGACATACACAAGCACTGTGGTTGTGGAGGTACGAACTGTGAAATGTTAGGCAACTGGAAAAGGGATGAACATAGATGCAAACATATGTATCTGTTTCCTACTTTCTTGGTGTAAGAATGATGAAATGTCTTGATTTTCAACCTCTTCCCCTAAATAGGCAGACTGTGGTATAGAAACCTGCCATAATCGAGCCCCTCCGTGCACTTCCATGCCTCCCACAGTTACATTTTATGTACTTTTTGCTGAGTCTCCTCCAAGGATTCTGATGTGTGTTACACCCAGGAGACATGTTTTTAGTGGAAAGTTTTATTTTTTAATAAAATTCATGTCTGTCTGCTCCTCTTTTGAAGTATATAATCTCTTTGTCATGTGTACTGTTTTCCATAGAGAAAGCTGGTAAGAAAGACAGCATTTGAAAAAAGAGATGTTAATCAGTGCTCCAGTAAAAAATAATGCCTCTTTTGAAGTAACATGGAAATAATGGGTTATAGAAATTATAAGTATGATATAGTAAACAGATTTTAATATGTAAAGTATAAGATAATACAATTGTTTTAGTCATTTTTATTTGGGGGGAAAAATAACTCTTTAGACATTTGTTATCTTCCTCCTGTTTACAGTAGAAACACCACAGCAACAATCAGTGTGTCCCCTGTTGATGTTCACAGCAGGCAGTGATAGACAGGTAGCTTTCAAATTTATAGTTCAGATTTCCTACCTGCACTTTTGGCCACAGAATAAAGCATTTTTTTAGAAGCGCATTTGCCCTTTCCAGCAACCGTTGTGAGTATTGTTAGCTTGGTGGCATAATTTATAGCTTTGTCATCCTCTGACCTCTGCAGAAGTTACTTTTGTAGCTTCAGGAACAAACATAACAAAATGATGGGTGTGGACCTGACCAAGGCTCAGATCAAGGGCTTATGCTCTTGACTAATGAGACGTTCTGGTTTTATGTTTTTGAAATGCTCAAAATCAGCATACCAAGTAGAAAAAGAATACAGGCTTTAGTTCTACAGCTCTTTCCTGGCTCCCTGGCTGTCCCAGAGTTGGTCTCTCATCAGCCCTGCATCAGGTTCCCACATCCTTGTTCCTAGGGCCCCTGCTACTCACCTTTCCTGCTCACCCTCCAGGCGCGGGTGCCACCCACAAGCCATTTTCCCGCACCCACGCTGGAACCACTGTGCACTTCGTACCCGCCAGGACTTGGCAGTGTTGGGAGCATTCTGTGCCACATGCCCTCCCTCTCAGTTGTCGTTCCTAGGGTCACAATGAGGCCACTTGTTTGGGTTAACACAATGACTTCAACATAAAGAACTTATAAGACCAAAGGAGTAGAAACATCACCGCCTGGCGAGTTGACCAGTTATCCACCTATGGTGCTTAGTCAGCAGGACAAACAAAAATGGTCGCTACTCCTTCATATTAGAGAGATTCCAAATGAGCAGAGCTTTAAACCTCACAGCGGTAATTCTGCCTGCTTTTCTGTCTCTTCGGTCTTTTGTAAAATTGTGTCTCCAGTGTTCAGCCACGTTACCATTTTCCTGCAGTCTGCCACATTCCACACTTTTCCACTTGACCCGGATGTGCCTGGAGCTAAGTTCTGTTGAAGTCCAAGTAGTTTTTATGGAAAAGCAGCACTTTTACAGGCGCCAATCCTGAATTCCACAGCTTTAGTAGTTACCTTCTGGGGGCTTGGGAGAAAGCGCCAGACCAGAAGCAGCTTGTGGGAAGAGAGGGTTTAGTTCAGGTTTACGGTTTTGAGGAGAAGTTTCACCGCTGGGTAGAAAACCTTGGCAGGGCGGGTAAGTGGCTCATATTTCCATGAGTCCGTGGCAGGGCAGGAGCAATGCAAGTGAGCTGTCTCTGAACACCAGTGGGCGGGACGAATGAACCCCAAGATCCCCCCAGCAACAAACCTTCCCAGCAATGCTCCACCTCTAAAATGCTCCACCTGCTGGGGCCTCTGAGCCTTAATCACAAATGCTTGAGGCCACTGGAGAACGTTTTTCATTCAAGCCCCTACAGCAGCCTGTTGTCCCAGGACAGTGCCGCCTTAAGGTTCTTACTGGGTTGATGGATTTCTCTCTAATTGTTATTCGCTATTCCTCTGTAAGGTTTTTGTCTGGGTGTTGTAATCAAAAGAAATCTAACTTCTGCAAAAGGACTGTTATTTGGCTATGTACTTGACAAGGCTTAAATTAGCATGCTGAACAAAGTTCTTCCAGGTTAAGGGTCACTTCAGTGCAGGTGATTGACTGCGAGGGAGCCTCATGGAATTGTGGGCCCCTCCCAACTTCATTGGTGGCACTGGTCAGCCTTATCATCTTTCCATTTGGAGCAGAAGGCAGTTCACCTCGGGTAATGCAGTTTTACCCTAAGCAGCAGTAGGCCGGCTGTATGAGACCAAGACTACTCGTATGATTAATGAAAATGTTCCAAGATTCCTGAACAGGTGTGCCCCACCTCTCCTCCTCTCCACAGAAGAACCCCAACAAATGAATATTTGAGATGGGTGGCTCTGTGAGATCACTGGACCTCAGCCAGGAGAACCACGGAAGACCAGGTGTGACAGCCAAGAGAGTCTAGCAAGGCTCAGCGCCCATGCCTTGGCTCCCTCATGTGCCATTCCGCTGCAGGGGAAATCGTAGCAGAAGTGGTAGACATATCCTCAGTACAAGAGAGTTGCAAGGGAGGCACAGGCTCAGAGCCCAGTTGGGAGAACTGCCTAGAGCCCCCTTGGGAGCTTTGCCTTAGCCGAAGATCTCTTTCCACTGTGCCCTTGTACCTAGGCTCCCGGCCCTTGGCTCCACTTGAGCGCAGAGCCGATGCTGGAGCGTGCACACCCTGGGGGCGGAAGCTCTGTGTGGCCTCACCTGCAGGGCCCCAAAATTGTTGCACTGCAACTTCGCAACTCCAGCCAGACCCAGCCATGCAAGTGGCACCCAGCACCCTAATTCACCAAGTATTCTGCCTTAGGGTGAATGAGGAAGTCTTTGCTTCAGACCCAAGGAAAGATCGTGCTTGTCTTGAGGACATAGAGCATGCCTCTCGAACGTCGCTGGAAATCTGCTTAAAAAATACAATCTGTTTGAAAAATAGAAAAATGATCTAGACGTGTTTTTCTCAGAAATGTTCTTGTGAGCAAGAGATACTTGGAAAAACTTTACCACCATTGCTAACCGTGAGGGCAGTGCAAACCAAAATTGAACAGTGGGCTGTTCTCACCTCAGCCATAATGGTAGTTATGAAAGACTCAAAGTTTGACAAATGCAAATGAGTATGCCCAGCGAAGGCCTTGCATGCTGTGCTTTTGAATACACTGAACACATTCTCACAAAAGCTAAAAATAGAACCATCATGGCTCTGCCTGTACCCCCACTGGATATTCATCCAAAGGAAATGAAGTCTTTCAATCGACCCATTTTTATTGCGGCACTATTCACAATAGCCGAGATGTGAAGTCAACCAGGACTTCCACAGACAGATGAACTGATTTCAGTGCTTGTGTGTGTTTGTGGTGCATACAGGTGTTTCTCTGTGTGTGTCCATGTGTGCGTTTTGATATTGTGTGTCCTCCTCCATCACTCTCCTCGTTGATTCTTTGAGACAGAGGCTCTCAGTGAACCTGGGGCACACTCACTTTAGAAAGACTAGGTAGACAGCAGTTCCCAGGGATTCTCTGTCTTTGTCCTGTCCACACTGGGATTGTAGCCACATGCCACTACACCCTGAATTTTATGAGGGTCACACTCAGGTCCTCTTGCTTATTGAACAAACACTTTACCCACCGAGCCATCTACTTGACCCTGAATGGACTTTTTTTTTTTAAATACATATTGGAATATTTTACTACCATAAAAAGAGGAATTCTCACTTGGTGACAATATGGATAGACTTGGAGGCATTATGTAATATACTATGTAAAAGACACATACTGTATGTTCTGGTTCGTTTGTGGAAAAAACTTCAAGGAAGCAGACAGAGGAACAAGAGTACTAGACAGTCAGAGGGAAACGATGAGGGACGGGCGATGAGTAACAGAGCACAGTGAGATGTACAAGTAATTCTAACACCGTGTAGTGACTACAGAGCGATCCTGGACTACAGCACTCAGTTACTCATTCCAAATAACTAGCAGGAAAGAATTTCAAAGCTCCTAACACATAAACTATATCATGTTTGGGGAGAGAGAAATGGTAATTTCCCTGGTGGGCAGATTACACATTGTACAGATATATCACATTTTGATACCATTCCTCACAGATGATGACTATCAATTAAAAAATAAATGTTAAAAACAAATAACATATTTTTGTTCTTATATAGACATAGATTTTTTTCAAAGACATTAAGAAGAATTATTATATCGAAATACATGACTAAAAATGTTTTAGGAAAAGTCTTATTTAAATTTAACATTTCAATAAGTCAAGGGCAAACCTTACTTTAAGTCACTATGCTAAATCAAAGACAGATGGCAGTTATGACTTCCTTAAGATTCATTGAAATTGAGCGTTTGTTGGTCATGGTGAATGCTTCCATAAGCCCATAAGCCATGCCTTTTTTTTTTTTTTTTAACACTTGGCCAGACCTCTGTGTGTTCATAGATACTCACTCAAAGGTGGGCAGGGAAGGATGCCAGAGGTCCTCATGGACACAATTCCTTTGTGAACTCAGTTTCAGAGTATCGAGGAAATACATGATGTGATGATGTGTTTCTTATTACAGAGAATCTGAAATATGTTTCTTCCCAGAGTGAGATAGCTGCTTTAATTTTTAATTAAAACAAATATCCTTCCTAATGTTGTGGTAAAGTGCATGCATGCCTACTGTGTTTGAAGACCTAGCACTTTGTGTGTCTAGCTCTGTGTGTGTGTGTGTGTGTGTTTTCTATACTATGCTGCCTTTCATTCTTATTGATAGCATATTTATGCTTGTAGTACACAGGATTTCATTCCTATTCCCAGTTACTAAAACTCAAAAGGAGACCTGAGGTGGGGATTGTTCTTATGCAACCAAATAAGATTCAGATGCATTTTTCAACACCCAGAGGATTAGAAACGCTAGTTTGGAAAATGGGAAAAAAATATACTCCATTTACCACACTGATTGCTTTGATGTTTAGGTACTTAAGGTGAACTGGCAAGGTATTTACGGGAAAAAAAAATATATTTATTTCCTGGCAGCAGTACGTGCTTGGAATGCCTGGCATGTGCTAAACCTAAATTCAACAGTGTCACTTGTCACTAGCGATATAATGCCTAGGAAAAAGTTCTCTGCCTGGTTGATCATGACATATGTGCAATATATGTATATTTATTTATTTCACAAAGAGGGAGTATGAGCAGGCTGGGATGTCATGCCACTGCAAATAGACTCCATAGGCATGCACCACTTTGTGCATCTGGCTTTACATGGGTATCAGAGAATTGAACCTGTGTCAGCAGGTATTGCAAGGAAGCTCCTTCAACTGCTAAACCATCTCCTCAGCCCCATACATACATGCATACATATATACATACAATATGGATTTGTTGGTGTTGTTTGTTTCTATGGATGATCTTGTGTATACTAAGAAAATGCTCAACCAATGAGCCAAAATCCAATTATAGCCAGATATACTTAAAATATTTTACAAGAATCAGATTATATTCCAAATGAACACTCACTTCCAACATTAACTTTCTGTTGAATATCCATGTATAAATGTGACACCAAGGTTTTTCTTCATTGAAACAACATTTTTTTAAAAATATTAAAGTTGAAATAATACTGTGGTTTCTTAAAACATTGATGGATAAACCATCCCTTATATTGGAATTCAAATTTGATTCAAGATTAGGTTGTAATTTTTTAAACTTATTTGTAAACAGAGAGAGAAAAGAGAATAGGCCCACAAGGGCCTCTAGCCACTACAAACAAACTCCAGGTGCGTGCATCACTTTGTTCACATGGATACTGGGGAACAGAACTGGGGTCATTAGCCTCTGCAGACAAGTGCCTTAACCGCTGACCCATCTCTCCAGACCCAAGATTAGTTTTTAAATTGCAAATGTTTAATGCCAAACCCATATGGTGATCAACTCAGTGAAAAGAAGTTTTCTGCTCTGTCTCTGCTGTAACATAGCCCATGTCATGCTTTCTTCATTGCATAACCCTTCTTAGGAAGTCATGAAAGTATGCCTTCCTCGGTCCTCTTCCTCCCTTAAATAAAGTTTGATATGATAAACATTTCAGTGCTTAGAAGTCTGAAACGATGTTCAAAGGCTTAACTATTTGACTGGAGACCATACAAAGTTCTGAAGTGAGTTCTTTTGATTCAACATGCTGTTCATTTTTATGTGGTTGGAGAGGACTTATCTATCATCCACTGAATATTTTGAAACCCTTTTGTCCAAAGATATTTTCCTTGACAAGTTATTCCTCATGGCTATTTCCCGAACTTGGGAAAAGTCTGGATAAATATTCAGCCCTCAAATCAGCTCTCCTCACGTCCTGCCAAGGGACACACTCCATGCCCCCAGTGGCAGCTGATTTAACCCCCAACTCTGCTACCCCAGAAACCCTCCACGCTAACTTCAAAAGCAGAATTTACTTCATGCCATTTCTATCTGTAATTCTCCATCTCTGACTGTCAGTTTGAATAAGCAGGCTAGTTCATGATATCAAAATATTTGTGTAAATGGAACCAGTCATAATTTATTGCTTCTAAAATTATTTCATGGGATTGCGGTAGGCTCTGTTTTCACTAAGGCTGTGGGGTTAATCTCAGTGGAAATGAAGCTTGCACTCTGTGTTATTATAGTGTATTTTGGAGGGGAAAAAATCTCTCTAATGTCAGTTTACCTACTATTTATCTAGATTAGGAAATTTCAAAAAAATGAAAGGTGACTGTAACAGTGTGATTCCATGCTGCCAGTTACGACCTTTCTTCCTTAAGGTTCATAAAATTCATATATTCATTTATATATCTCAAGGTTCATTGTACAAATAATTTCTCAAGAGATAAAAAGGGATATCCAAAAGTATGTTCTGAGTTTTACATGCAGCATACCAAGATAGAAAGGAAAGAAAGAAAAAGAAGAACATGGCTGGAGAGATGGTTCAGAAGTTAAGGCACTTTCCTGCAAAGCCTAAGGTCCTGGGTTTGATTCCAAAGTCACGTAATACCAGATGCACAAGAAAGCTCATATATCTAGAGTTAGTATGCTAGTGGCTAGTCCTGGCACACTCATTCTTTCTATCTCCTTCTATCGGCCACGATGTCTCTCTGTCAAGTAAATGAATGAAATATTTAAAAAAATGGAAAAATAGAAAAATGAGAGGGAATGAAGGTCAAGGGGAGAAAGGGAGGACGGGAAGGAGATGACTATAAAGATGACTGCTTAAGTGTTGTGTCTCTTTCTGATGCTACCAAGTTCCAAGGAGACTTAATAGAGAAACCGTGGAAATGTGTGCCATGTAATTAGTCCAGTAATTTATCAGGTACCTAGTATATGAATTATGGTGGCTGCCCAAAACTTCAAACTTCCTTCATGGTGTTAAGAATCACTGTCATTTTAAACTGATACTTAGTAATCATGTATATGCAGGAACACAGCAGGCTACGTTGAGACACTTGTACAGTATGCATGGATCTATTCAAGATAGCCAGTATATCCATCACCTCAACCATTTATCGCTTCTTCATGCAGAGACCATTCAAAATCCCCCTTCTAGATATTTCAAGCTAGGCACTATGCCATTGCTGGCTGTGATCACCTTAAATAGCACATCAGAACATAGGCCTCCTGTCTAGTTAGAACTTTGTACTTACTGATTAAACTTTCTTCTTCCCTGCCCCCTTTCCAGTCTCTGGTTTCCTCTGCATCAATGGGAAGAGCTGTTATAATTCACAAGGAAGTGACCTCAGGAAGCATTATTAGTCCCTGTATGACTTGGGAGCTTTCAGATAGAAAGAACTGGAAATTGACCTCCCAAGATAGTAGATACGGTATTCACACCACTGTCCTAGCTAGAGTGGCTTATAGGAGGATACTTGTCCCGGTTTCTTTCATTGTTGGGGTATTGCTAGCCCATACCTCCCCCCAGAATAATTTTGTCTTTCTTGTTAATCACATAACTCAATAAAACAAAAAAAAAATGGTTCATGTGATAGAACTGCATGTTCAATCTGTAAGTTGGAATTCAAAGCTCAAATCTTTTTTAAATTGGCACAAAGTTCAATTGTATAGTGTTGGTGCTGTGGGTAGGAGACGTGGGAGTCGCTCTCTTGCATGAGTTAATATTTGAGGGGTCGTCACCATCCTGTACTGGAATTAATATGTGCTTAATGCACATTCATTAAGTGAAAGGAAGCCTTGGCAGCAGGGAGAAGCATTAGTATAATTGCTGTCCTCTGGGAGCATCGAAACTTGCCAGGAACACCTCAGTCTGTCAAACAAAAACAAGCAAGACTCTTTGCTGCTAAAAGCTCTCCTGAAAAGGATTGGATTTACTTGTAAGATATATGCTTCGGTTTGCATGCTGAAAGGTTACCGTATGTTTTGGCTGTTGACTGCCCCCCGTGGCCCTTGTGTTAAAGGTTTACAGTGGTGTGCTATCAGGGGTGATGGAACCTATGGGAGGTGAGGTCTAGTGGGAGACCCTTTGGGCTTTGGAGAGTGGCCACAGAGGTGATCGTGGCCTCCACACTCTTCTCTCTCTTTGTCTTTTGCGGTATGATGTAACAGATTTTGCTTAACTGTGTGCTCCTGCTGTAACAGGCTGCCTCAGTACAGGCTCAGCACACTGGGCCCAGTAGATAACGGACTGAAACCTCCCAAACCATTAACCAAAATACTTCTTTTTAATGGCTTCATTATCTCGGGTACTTTGTGATAGTGACAGGAAGCTAACCCACCCAGTATGGAACTGTGATCAGAAATGCAGTCCTTTCAGCCGTGTCCGAGTTCAGGAGACTCCAAGACATGACCAGCAGTCGTGTTTGTGTTCCTGGATCCACTCCCGGGATGTGGCCTTCGGCTGTGATGATGCGACACTGCTTAGCACTGCCCACTGAGGAATGGTCAAGTCCTAGGCAGCAGGCTTATGGGAACCAAAGGCTCAAAACAGCCCCTGGAGCCAGAATTAAATCTATGATCTGCAGGTGCAAGGGGGTTGTGGGTTGTAGGAAGTCCTGATTTGATGTAAGTGATGATGGTTTGGTATTTGCTATCCTTGGCTGGTAGAGAAATGTGTGTTTGAAGAAGGTGCCATGATAAGATAAGGCTTGTCTTTTATTTTACACACACACACACACACACACACACACACACACACACACACATTTGCAAGCAGGGAGAAAGAGAGAAATGCAGAAAGAATTGTACCAGGGCCTCCAGCCACTGTAATTGAACTCCAGATTCATGTGCCACTGTGTGCATCTGGGTTTATATAAGTACTGGGGAATCAAACCAGGGTCATTAGGCTTTGTAGGCAAGCACCTTAACCACTGATCCATCTCTCCAGCCTGTCTTTAGGAAGATAAGCCGGGTGCTGGAGTACCGGTATGTGCCAAAGAAGGAAGTGTGGATTCCACAGGTCTCAAGGGAACATTTTAGAGACCATGTGCAGTTATTTTTTCATAAAATTAGGCTTGGAATTAATGCAAAAATTCAGAATTAGAATCAAGTAAAAGTAATGTTTAGGAGTATCAATATTGGGCTGGAGAGATGGCTAAGAGGTTAAGGCACTTGCCTATGAAGCCTAAGGATCCATGCTTGACTCTCTAGATCCCATGTAAGTCAGATGCACAAGATGACGCAAACCGTGTAAGGTGGTTCACATGTCTGGAGTTTGATGGCACTGGCTAGAGACCCTGACAATTCAACTTTCTCTCCCTTGCTCTCTCTTTAAAAGAGTATTGAGTATCAAAGGCAGAGGTAGGAGGATCACTGTTGAGTGAATTCCAGGTCAGCCTGGGCTAGAGTGAGTAGAGTGAGAGCCTACCTTAAAAGACCAAAAAAAAAAACAAAACAAAAAGAGTATCAATATTCACTATGTGTATTTCAACATTATATATGCATAAGCATTTTGTCACCAACTGTGTGGACAGATACTTTCCTCTCAATCTGTTACCATGTTATAAATGTATAAATTTACTTATCTATATGTCCAGTTAGCAGTCAGGTAGCCTGAAAGTGTTGACAAAGTACCATGTTAAATATTAGGAACACAAAAATGGTACAGTGAATCCATGGCCTATAGAAAGTATTGAATAGGCCTGGAGAGATGGCTCAGCAATTAAGGTGCTTAACTGCAAAGCCAAAGTTCCTGGGTTTGATTCCCAAGTACCCAAGTAAAGGTGCTGCATGCATCTGGAGTTTATTTGAAGTGGCTGGAGGCCCTGGCACACCCATTCCGTCTCTGTCTCTCTTTCTCTCTCTCTTCTATCTGTCCATTTTTCTCTCTCCTTCAGATAAATAATCAAAATATTTTCTAAAAAAGAAAGTATCGAGGGCTGTGGAAATGGCTTAGTGGTTAAGGCGTTTGCCTGTGAAGCCTAAGGACCCTAGTTTGATTCCCCAGGACCCACATAAGCCAGATGCACAAGGGGGCGCATGTGCCTGGAGTTCGTTTGCAGTGGCTGGAGTCCCTGGCACACCCATTCTCTCTCTATACATATATGCCTCTTCCTTTCTCTATCTTGGATAAATAAATAAAATATTTTTTAAAGTATTGAATAGTAAAGGGATAATCATGGACAAATGACCCACATTCCCCTATGAGGAGGGTCCCTGCGGAGGAAGAAAGACAGGGAGGAGGCTAACGATGGTAACAACATGGCTGTATACACACTGTGTGCATAACTAATAAAAAACACACATAACCAAATTGCCATGGGTGTGGCAGGGGCCATGCGCAAAGACATCATAATCACAGCCATGGGACCCACAGAGGGCTTCCTTGACATGCTCATTCAAGGCGGAAATCAGAGTAAAAGTGGCCCCAGTGAAATTGGGAAGGAAATATTATTGAAAGTAGAGATTTAATTGGTTAGCTTTGAAAAATATTGAGCATGCAAGCCCCAAACATCACTGTTAGGTGGTTCCCAAGCATTCCAGTGAGATAAATGCCCCTGTGCCTGCTTGAAGTGCCAGAGTCACAGTCTGATGACATAAAGTCTGTGTTTTGACCTCTGACGGGGCTGTGATTGCTGGAATTGCTACTAAATGACGTGATCACATTTGCCATCTGGTGAAATGTCTGTCTCACCCAGGTTGAAGTCCGCAGTGACTAAAGGCTTAAGTAGCCCACAATGACTCAGTTGCCCAAAGGCCCCGAGGGAGACAGGAAATCGGTCTGTGCTGTCTCATCAGTTCCCTGATCTGAGGTCAGGGGTGGCAGAGAGAGGGTACACACACATTGCCTATTCTTTTTTATGTTTATTTATTTCTAAGGAAAGAGATAGAAAGAGACAAAATGGGTGTGCCAGCGCTTCTAGCTGCTGCAAACTCCAGATGCATGTGCCACTTTGTGCATATGGCTTTATGTGGGTACTGGAGAACAGAACTTTGAATGCTTTGCAGGCAAATGCCTTAACTGTTTAGTCAGCTCTCCTGTGCCACATTGCCTTCCATGGGCCTTAGTAGCATGAGGTCTTTCACGTCTCCTAGACAGATGGAACCGTTCATGCTCCTGCCAAGTCAGGTAACAGATAGGCTGTGGGTCAGGAAGACTCCATGAGAAGTGCCCACACCTTCATAGACAGTATATTCTACTTGTATGTAAACAATCATCTTTGCTGTATATTATTTTTAAGACAAAGAATTTTCATATCTTAAGCGGTAGTTTAAATTCAAATACAAGCAGCATAGTAATTGAAACTGTAGTACAAAAACTACTACAAATAGTCTCGAGTTACACCTCATCCTTGCTTGATAATGTGGAATGAACAGTTCATCAGATACATTTTACAAATGGGGTTTCATTTCTATTTTGTTCTTTTAAATTACTGATGTGTTACTCATGGGAAGGTTCTCAAATCACCAGATGACTTGAGACACAGACTTACTTCTTATTACTATCTTAAATGTACGATTGCTGAAGCAAAATGAACCATTGGTTCTTTGCATTTCTAGAGAAATTGAGGCTCAGTGGAATAAATCTTGTCAATGCACATTTGTGAAAATATAAATAAAGGTGCCATGTTTCCAGTCAAAGAGAAAGGGGTCTGAGAGAAACCATCAGGAGCCAAGAGGAAGTGAGGGGTGTCTTTGAAACTGTCAAAGCTGCTGGATCTTCCAGTAGCCTGGTGACACGCCAGGAATGCTGGCTGTGAAAGCACCTGGACTAGGAAACCAACACGGTGATTGAGGAGGAAAATGCAGTAAGTCTATGACCAAGCAGTCCCTTCCTCAGGACCGTCCCAAGAAGGTGAATCTGGCCACGTGGACACTAAGTCTGGCATTTCTTATTTTTCGTTCATACCGTGTCCTTTGAAGAGGTCTGTCTCCTCAGCAGGATTGCCGTCGGAATCAGATCGGGACCAATCAGTGTTTCCTTATAGCTGAAGCATTTCGCTTGTTTGTTTCTTGGGGCATGACAAACCTCTGGTGATGTTATTGCTCACTCCTCCTTACTCATTAATCGTTTTCTTGAAAAATACAATCCCATAGATCCCATGAGGGTTTTGTCATTGGAAATAAATGTAACTGTTGATCCCAGAAAGGCAAAGAAAGAAAGAAAAAAAAGAGTGAAAATCTTGTTTGCATACTTTTTTAATGTGGCACAATTAAGATAACTTATTTACTTACTATCTAGGTTTCTAAATCTTGCACTTAAGAGATGAAATGAGTTTTTTATATCAAGATGTGCAGCCCAAAACAACGTACTTAGTGTGTGTATCTCAAGGGATGTCCCTGAGTTTAAGTCTCTATAGATCCCCAATGTCCAACAAAGAGGAGATGTTTTAATTTTGCTGTGTTAGTATATTACTTATTTTTACTCTTGCTTGTATGTATGTCTGACGTGGTGTGGTGCGTGTGATGTAGGCACACACCCGCGTGACCTTGCTGGGCCCTGTGTGCCTCAACTGCAGAGGGAGTCCCTTGCCCACTAAAGCTGGGACGGAACACCAAGTGAACTCCTCTGTCTGCCTGGTCTTGTTTTGAGCCCGAAAGGCCTGTTAATAGTGTCCAGTGCTCGGGTTGTCATGATCCTTGGGTCTCTCCTCCCCTGGGTGACGGGAGTTAGAGGCATTATGGCTGCGTATGCTCTGTTTACCATACAGCACAGTAAATAGATTGCTGTGACCTATTCCTCCTCCCTAACTGGCCCTGTGTACCCTGTGGTGAACAGCTCTCCTTCCCCTAGCCACTACTAACCACCTGTCTGCTGTTTCTGTGAAATGGACTTTTTCAGATTCTACATATAAGTGAGATCAGACCATATTTTTCCTCATGTACTGGCTTATTTCACTTATCTTAATGACCTCCAGTGTTGTAATGAATGACAGAATTTTAAGCATTCTTTTTAAAATTGTAGAGTCTTTCATATATGCATATGTATTCCACATTTTATCTATTTGTCTGTTGATGAACAATTAAGTTGCTTCCATATCTTGGCCTTTGTGAATAATTCTGAGGAAATCTTTTTAATATACTGATTTAAGTTTTTTTTGAAGTTTACCCCAAAGTGAAATATATAAACATAGTGACTCTGTGTTCAGTTTTTGGAGGACCCTCCATACTTCTTTTCCAATTGACTTACTACTTTACAGGCCTACCAACTTTGGATAAGTTAGCACATTGTACCCATAACTATACATAATTATTCAAAATAAATTTAATATTTTAATTAAAAACTAATTTGTTTAGCTTATAATTCCACAAGAAATTTCAAGGTCTGTTCATCCACACAACTGGTTAATAGTGACTTAATGACAATTACTATCTTTAAAAACTTGCAATTTTTGAATAACTTACTGTTGGACACCATACTAAATCCTATTTAGTCACATCTTCGCTCATTGTGACACTGATTGTTGTATATTTGTTAAAGAGATTCTAGAGAGCTTAAATCAGAATTTCTCAACTCGTTTGTGGATATCACCATATGGGGCTGGATGACTCTCTATTATGCCCTGTTTAACTAGAGACAAAATTGTGTTTCCTTTGAGCCTAACACTAGGTCCCTTCCCTGGTCTTTCTGACTCTTGCTTGTGTGGCTTTACCTCACCACACAACTTCTCTGTGCCCCTAAAATAAGCATAGCCACACTCCATGGATGGGCTTTGTTTGGAGATTTAGTGGCTGTTGATGACCAATCTAGTTCCTTGTATGTGATGCATAATGTGTCTTGCATTGGAATAAATATTTTTATTTTATTCAAGCGTTTTAGAAATCTCATTGAAATGCTGACTTGAAATAAATGCAAGACTACTTTTGTTATCGAGTGATATGATGTTTCCTCCTATAAGATGTATTCGTACATTATTGTTTAAATTAATTTATTGAGTTTTTAACATCTGCTCTGACATTTTTCCCTAGGAAGTTTTTCTTTTTTTTTTTTTTTTCCTGTTACAGACAAAACTATTAGTCCACTGTTGAGTATCTTCAGTGGTGATTTCTCGCTCTCCCATTGACCTGCATGCAGAATGCCTTTTCCAGATTTCTCTCAGCTGGTCTACATGGAAGAGGTTGTCAGTTCAGTTCCAGCAGGATTTCTCAGCGGCCTTGAAGCCCAAGTATGTGGAGTCTTCAGCAATAGGGTCTTACCATCTATTCCTGGTGGGAAACCAAGGGCCTCGGCAATGGCCTATAATAATTTGGGAGCATCAGGGACCTCCCTGGCCAACAACTCACTGGACGGTATCCCATCCCTGGCACTGAAAATTTTCTAGTGACAATCTACTTCTCAATCTACTTTGTCCAAGAAAGTAGGTTTTTGTATGATAAATTTATATCCTCTTAGATTTTGATTAGCCCTCCTTCCACCTTTCCTTTAGGATTATATTGTGTGTAAGTAGGTAGAAGAATAGATTAATGGGGGTAAAAAGGCCTAAGTGAGAAGTCATTCTTAATTGTAAATTAATTATTCCAATTTCAAACATTTAATACAAGATTTAGGCTAGCCATAGCAATTTTTCACTAATAATTGAGAAGATAGCTATAATTTTCAATTTTTATTATTGTTTATGAAATATTGGAAATATCTTTAAAGTGTAGTATAAATATCTTATAAAATCCCATTCCATCTTGTTTAATTGATGAATCCCTGAGAGACTTTTCAATTTCTTCTGGGTTATTGATTACTTTCATGACTTTTTCTGTAACTATTAATAATTCAGCTTCTTAGTCATCTTTCTGATTTATTCCATGTAAGTTACATAAATAATAAGATTTAAGTACATTCTTATTTGGAATCAAAGCTTCTGGCTGGTTGGTACATTTAAGAAAATTCATTCTCCTCTCTTTCATTTTCCCTTTCCTCTCTGTTCAAGTATTTGGTTAAATTACAAATTTTAATTTTGTATTCATTAATGATTACCTTTACTTTCACCTGGTTTGTTTTATTTTTAAGTTGGACTTATGGCACCTATTTACAGTATTTTTGTTTAGTAATATGAGTACTTTAAAATTCTATTTTGACACCATGACGATTTTAACAATTCTTCATTAGTTGCATTCTCTTTTCTGCCATATGTTCTTAGTCCTTGGAAGCTTGTTACTTTGCTTGATGTCCATAGTCTCTATGTAGGAGTCAGTTCTCCAAAACAATTTACAGAGTCTAATAATAAATATTACCAAGTTAAGTATAAGAAATATCTATATAATTGATATTCCTAAATCAGCAAAATAAGTGATCAGTTTTATGTTCAATGTCCATGGCTTTTTTTTCCAAGCCCTTGCGCATGACCATTTGGTCAGTTTGCATAAAGCCTCCAAAATTCAACCTACTTCAGCCTCAGAAAAAGGAAATTTAATGACATAGGTATATTTAAATAAAGTAAGAAGGATGGCTTAATAATATTTAAGAGCTTGGAGTCTAGAAATTGGTCCCTAACACTGAAGCCATGCCTTCACATTTAGTTACTATGTAAACATAGCCAAATTACTTAACATTTTTACATATTGCAACCCACCAAATAGGCATAGTCAGCAATATCAACCCTTGTTTTGGGGGAATAAAATAATTGACCGCATAGAAACATTTGAAAAAGTGTCCATCACAAAGTAATCACCTAATAAATATAATTATTATTTAAATATATTATATTTATGTTTAAATAAATAAAAAAATAGAAAAACACTGTCTAAATAGGGGTGTGAAATCACCATTTCTGTGTGGGGGTTGCCTCTGCTAAACTGAAGTGTAATTGTCTAGGTGCTGTAGAACGATTATCATCTTACTAATTTTGTTAACTTTCCCAACCAGCTTCTGTTCTAGTTGACACTTGCTGAGGCGGGCTTTTTCACCCACATTCCCTTGGTGCGGCTTTCACCACTGTCACGCCTGATACATGGTGCAGATTTAATTGACAGGGTTTTAGTTCCTATGAACTGGAGACAGCCTGTTCCTCAGGGTTGGTTTATTTTTGTTGAAGGAAGCTGGGTGCCTGACAACTGTGTTTACCAGTGGATTTATTTCTTTGGTATACTCCTTAACATTTTTAGGAGTAAGAAAACAACTCCCACATCCTCACGGTTTTTGAATTTCCACAGAAAAGCAGAAACTCTGTCTATAACACTAGACATGTTTGTTCATCATAAAAGGACATAAATCCTCTGTGGTTCCCCGGGGTATGTTGGAGAAAGGGAGTGATCAACACCAGCCACTTAGCACCGTGTGCTGGCTCATGCTGCTTTGAGAACATGATGTTTGATTGTCTCATAAAACAGGCTTAGTAAATCCTTTAAACACTGATGTGGACAATTGTGCATCTTGAAAATTAATACCTGGGGGTGTATTATATATAAGGATTACCATGTCTTCAGGATGGCCATGTGGGCATGTATGGACTGCTTGCTTTAATTATTTCCATTCACTTCACTATGACCTATTGTGATTTTCAACATTTTTTTTTTTTACCTCTCTTCACTTTCTTCCTGACATTTTGACCTATGATAGCCATTCCTCTGTCACCCAACTTGTGTGAATCCCATTTTCTGATATGAGCATTCTGTCCAGGAGAGCAAATGAACAGAAAAACATACTCTTCTAATTATGAGAGAAGACAACTGGGTTTAATGCACTCTTCTTTTCCAATCATAATTCTACATACTTGACAAGATAGAGGGAAAGATTGAACCAGGTATGAATGGCTTTTTTTTTTTTCTGTTTTTTTATTGCATTTTGAAAAACGAAGTTTGTGGATGCTTTCCAGACACATCCTCGCTTGATCTGTTTCATTTTTTTGTGCCTTTGTACATTATGTTATTCTATTTTGTTTTATTTTGTTCCTAGCAGTGCATGGCAGGCAAGTGCTGTACCATAGATTACTCAGCCACTCAAGTCTGTTGTACATGATCCTCAATGCATTTTATGAAAACTGTTTCTGTAATTATATCCTTTCCCAGGGGACTTTCATTAACAAATACTTGATTTATTAATATTTTTATCTTCCATAGATGTCTTAATGGTGGTTACATATGGCTATGAAAGTGATGTTTTAAATTGTCCAAAAAATTTCACAGAATTGTTTAACAACAGACCTGGAAAAAAGTTTGAAGTGCATAATTGACTATGAAACAATTGGTAGTTTATGCTGAAATGTACTTTTTGATAGGCAGAAATTGTGCCAGTTTTAGATGTGCATTTCACCTCCATGGAATGAAAACACCATAAATTTTGTAAAAGAAAACTATGGTAAATGTATGTTTCATACTTGTATGAGCATGTAAGCATTAATTGCCAGCTGTCTGGCTGAAAATACAGGAATCATTATAGAAACTAACATGAAATTCAGCAGAAAATCTTCATAAAATAAGTAATACTTCCTTTCCCTTTCTCTTAGGTACACAATAGTGAATTTATATCCTTTAAGTAAGGCCAAAGTTAAGACATTTTTTAAACTATTTTTCTTTTATGGCCACCAAAACCACACATTCCTTAAACATGAAAAGCAAGGCTTATTTGGACTTTATAAACTCAACATTTTATAATGCAGATATTTCCTCATGATTTTAAAAGCATTTAAAATTATTTTAAACCAATTACAAATGAGATAGGCATATATGGTGCTGCATTATCAATAAAAATTAAAGTTGAATTTCATATCAATGCTATAGGAGTGGTTTCTTGAGTATTATATTATCTTTCTTAGGATACTTTCTATATTTCTAATACGCTAGTTTATAGATACTAGGTGTTCTGCCCACTTTATTTGCTGGAAATGTCTTTGTATGCTCATTTGTCAAATCCATTGTGTCTGGTTGTCTTCTCTTTGTCCAGGTTTTGCACAGGGCAATGCCGACCACTTTTGCTTCTGCTGGGAATTTTCCTGTCCCTCTTTCTTAGCTCCCTTGCCAACTGGGAAAATGCCCACTTCTCTGAACACTGCTTTGTAGAATGCTTTTGTTAAAGGACCTTTACTTTTCACTCACACCTGAAAGGTTCCTTCAAAGGCCTCAAATACATGATGTTTTTTTCTGTCTGAGTTGTTGTCTTAATTAAATGTGTGTCTTCTGCTATGGGACTGTTAAACCCAGATGCTTATAGAGCTAAATAGGATGGATAAACAAGGCGATAAGGATTAAAAATTAAACAGAACAAAATATGAAGATTAAATTGGAAAACTATTTGAAAATGACATGTCTCAACAAAAAGTCTTTTCATTCAGTCAGTCACCCATTTAGTCAATCATTGTGAAGACCAAGTGTTCAGCTCTTCACCTGCCAGGTGCTAATCAGGTCTGCTGAGTACCTGGCCCTCCATAAATTGAACAGACACTGCTACACCTGTATCTAACACCAGTTCTGAGGAGGATCCCTCACAGAATCACATCAGTACAAATGACATGTGGTGTCACCAAATCTTAAAATTAAAGAGAGAGGAAAAATTACAGAAATGTGGATTCTGGGAGAGTCCCCCCTTTTAATATATTGACTTAAAAATTTAAGGAAACATCAGGCATATTAAAGCTGTACCAATCTCTATTTTCAACAGTGTCCTTCAAGTATGATTCTCACAGTATAGTCTGAAAGGTCAAGTCTTCTTATCTACATCTGTTTTTCCCCACTTCATCTGCATGGACTGCTTGGTTTCCCATCCTTCATTCTTGGTTTAAAATGCCTGGCCCCTCAATCTTATATTATCTGTTTCCTGTTGTGCTTCTTGATAGCATGTATTTTCATTGCTTTCTTCGTTCATCCCTTGGTCTGTCGATCAATACTCATTCACAGACAAGATATCAAGTCTTTTGTAATAGACTTTTCTTAATCTCATTGGGTAAAATTCCTCTTGCTCCTCTGGTATTCCACAGTGTATTCAGCAGTGCTTTAATCAATGTGCTTTATGAACCGTGAATCCAAGGAATCTATATTTTCTTCAGTGTAACCTGAACATCCAGTGTAATACTCTAAACGAAGCCATCACTTTATAGACGCCTACAGGATGCATAATGAAAAACCAATCAGATAGATTTACTTTCCACACACCAAACATAGGTTCTATAAATACAAGCTTTGTTTTCTCTGCTGACACTGATGAGAGTAAAATTACGAAAATGATCATTACCAACATTTTAACCAGTGATAATTAAGGTATTTACTTAGATCTGCTCTATTCTACTATGTTACATCTGTTCCCTCCTTCAACACCTCCCACATATATACACCCAATCTACAATAAATAAAATACTTACTTTTCAGATTTTGTACATTTGAGCATTCTGAGACCTTGCCCACTGCCATCCAGGAGTTTTCTTCTCATCCCCAAAGCTTGAACCAACTGAAAATGTTCTAGTAGATCTCTGAAACATTTGCTTATTGAGTCATGCAAGTCATGCTGTTTTAAATAAGTAGTCCTGATGTGAAACTCCTAACCAAAGTTGCCATTTATTTACAACAAGCTTTATGATATTTTGTATAATCTGATATAGAGCAGAAATATGTAAGCCTTGATTTTTTTCTTCAAGTATTTAATACCCTAAAGTAGATCACTTATATACAAATGTACATATCTGCTCAATAATAAGAATCTGTGTTTATTAAACAAGAGTGATATCAGGGCTAGAGAGATGGCTTAGCAGTTAAGAAACTTGCCTGTAAAGCCTAAGGACCCATGTGCCATCTCTCTCCAGATCCCACATAAGCCAGCACACAAAGATGGCACAAGAACAAGGTTTACTGGTGGCACACATGTCTGGGTTTGATTGCAGTGGCTGAGGCCCTGGAACACAAATTCTCTCTCTTGCTCTCACTCTCATCATTTCTAAAAATAAAATGTGATATCAGGAAGTATGATCAAGCAAGATGATGTGAAAGATGGGCACGTAATGATTTGACTGAAAAAAATAAAATAAAACCGCACCTCAGATACAGATAGAAAACCAGAGAACCTGATTAGGATGAGCAAGCTGCCAGAAAGTAATGGGCAATGATTTTAGGACCTAAGATGAAAATAAAATCACCAAATTCAGATGAAAGTTACATGAATAATTCACGAGGTGAACATCAGATATTGTTGGTACATGTAAAATAATTTTTAAAATGTCTAGTAAATTTGGAATCTGTTCATTTTACTATGAAAGTCTTCTAAGTGAAGAGTCATATATATTCAGTTGGGTCTGAATTTCAGTGTCCTTTATAGAATACTTAATTATATTCACCCTGTTTAGCTTGGGATTAACTCATTGCTCTGCCCCATAAACTTACTACATGGATACAATCTGTTTTGCCAAAAACAAGAAATTACATTTTGCCTCTTTTCCTTTCCCCCTCTCTCAGGTATGATTTTGTAGAAGTTGAGGAACCCAGTGATGGAACTGTGTTAGGGCGTTGGTGTGGCTCTGGGGCTGTGCCAGGAAAACAGATTTCTAAAGGAAATCAAATCAGGATAAGATTTGTGTCGGATGAGTATTTTCCTTCTGAACCCGGGTTCTGCATCCACTACAATATCATCATACCAGTAAGTACCGTTTTCAGATACCTCTTACTTGATTGACTCATCTATTTGTTTATCAATTTCTTCACTTAAATATGAGAATCAGAAGTTGAAAACACAGGAAAAAAATCTTTTCCTAGCTTGGATGATTTTTTTCTCTCTACAAGTCATTGTTTCTGTGAAAAACAAATTAGTAAACAATGTCATTATAGATAATGAAAAATGCCAAATGTCTTCTCAATGCAGGAAAATAAAATATTTTAATATTTAATATATTTTTTACATTTGAAGCATATTACTAAGTAAAATTTGGACACTGAGATTATTTTCTTGAGTTAAACTACTTAGGATCTATTTTCTCAGCATCCTGGTCTGCAGAATTTATTTTAAATTTTGTTAGAAAACATAAAACTGAATATGGCCTTAGAAACCATAGGTGTGCTTCCCAAATGTCCTTTCTTCAACACTTCTTGTTTGATTTCCAGCATTTTAAAGAAATATTTTTAATACTATTTTATTTTTATTTATTTATTTATTTGAGAGAGAGTAAAAGAGAATGGGTGTGCCAAGGCCCCTAGCTGCTGCAAACAAAGTCCAGACACATGTGCCATTTTGTGTATCTGGCTTAATGTGGGTTCTGGGGAATGGAACCTGAGTCCTTACGTTTTGAAGGCAAGTGCCTTAACTACTACGATATCTCTGCCTGCGCCCTTGAATGTTTAACGTAGCCGTCTAAGGGAAGAGGCACTCCCGGGAGAAGCTGGGCTTTAATAACACCATACCCACCCCCAGCAACACCCTTCTCCAGCTGTGCTTCACCTCCCAGAAGACCAACAGCCTCCTGAGACTGACACTAGCTGGTGACCAAGTTTTCACAACACAGGAGACAATGAGGGTCATCTCATTCAAACCACAACAGCAGGCCTTGTGCAAGAAGAAACGAGAGAATGTGGAGTTAGTGTTTCTATTGCCTGATAAATGAAACTTTTTTTTTTAAATAAAAGTTGCTCTCAGGACTAACTAATATATATGAATTTTACTATCTCATAATCTTAGCTCTTTCATATTAATATATTAATATATTAATTTTACTTTGACATCTGACCTGGCATTTCTTCACATTTTTTTTTTTAAATCAAGCCTCCTTACGTACAACATATACATTCCACTCTTAATAATTTGCCTACAGCGAGAAAGATTTGATGATCAAAATCTGGCAGGTTTTTACACAGAAGCTTTTCAAAATGTTTTGCATCATGGCGTATAGCTAAATGACACCCTCTTACCCTCAAAACACACCGGCAAGGCAAGAGTCATCCATCACTCTTATCTGTGGTTCACAAAAGTGACAGCCCAGGGGAAGAAAATGTGCCTCTTGGAGAAGAGACTTCGAGGTCCTTGTGGCATTCGCTCAGGGGCAAGTGCCCCGGTGAGCCATCGCGTCATCTCTCTGGCTTGTCCCTTTCTGCCTTGGATGAACTTTTCTTACTCACACTCCCAATTCCCTCCAGGCGGCGGTTGGACGGCCTGCAAACCCACCACTGCAAAATAAAATCCGCTTTGCTCTTGACCACTATTAGCTTTGTCATGGTAAAAATAGTAGGAACCGCAAGCCCATTAACTTCCTGCACTGAGGTTTGCTGTGCCAGTCACGCTTGGTGCCATCCAGAGGGCAGCTTCTCAGAAACTGCTCAGAAGCTCAGCCCTTTCTCTAGCGTCATAGAACAGGGGACCTGCATGAACTCCCCAGTAGCCATGTGCTGCTCAATCCCACAAAGTCATCCCGTGAGTCATAAGCTAGAAAATTTGTAGTGATGACATGAAGAGATCTGCTGTGCAGTGTCGCAGAGACAGTCAGGCTTGCTTTAATGTTCAGCACCGGTTCCCTCATTTGGGAGCAAGAGAGAGTTGCAGGGTGCTGGAAATTAATATGATATCCATGGCAAAAAACTTAGTAGACACTACTGAACAGCCTCTAACATATATATATATAATTAGCCTTTTGTGCTTTTTATAATGAATATTTCAAATATGTTTGTGCACAGGAAATATGTCAAGACAGTTTTTTTTTTTTTTTTAATCCCAAAGCACAAGTTACAGAGAAAATGTACTCACAAGTTGTTTACAGAGTTAACTCTTCTGTCTTCTTCTTTGGGCGCATGTTTGGATTTGGGTGCTGTTCACTCTCAGCACCCCGTGGTTCTCATTGCCATGGATCACAGAGGAAAGTCAATGAATATTAGTTAATGTGCTCACAAGTCATTTCTGCCATGCAGCTGGCCATAAAATTATTGTGTTCATTGTGAGGTGATTTATCCATTTATTTCCCCCTGAATGTAAATAATACAGCTTACACCTTAACAAGGGACGTTTGTGGTGCTGACTAAGGATTTTATGTTTTATAAACCTAATTTCTCTTTATATTCCAATTTTGGTACCCTTTTCTTGATTTCTTAGAATTAGATAAATAAAATTCATCTCTCCATTTTACAATGTTAAGTAAGCATTAATGGCATAGTTTAGTTTTAAAATCCCTAATATGCAGTGTTGACCTGAGGTTATGGTGAGTTCTAGGGCTAAAATAAGTGTACTAGGTTTACCACAGAAATTTTTAATTTTGGTATATTAGTGCTATTTCAGAGAATTATTTATGGAAATATTTCTCAGTCATGCTTCATTAACAAATAATGAAAAACAGGTCTGTGTAAATTGATACAAAATGATATATATTCAGCTTTTATGATTGCTGCATAAGAAGGTAATATCTTTGATTTATTTCTCTTTCTTGCTGAAATGTAAGAGAGAAGAGAGAGAGAGAACAACCTACCAAGAGACTACTCAGCCTGATAGGTTAACAGTGAGAGATGTTTTAACAACAACAACAACAGCAACCAAAAGTCCTGAAGCAAAATTGAAATGAAGCAAGTCAAGCTTGTTTCCACGTGCAGGCCACACGCAGCGAGAGCCCAGAACATGCTTCAGACTTATTAGGAAGAAAATTTTTATTTAATTTTTGGATAAATTATATTAGGTATGTGTTACTGGGAAGTGTATCCTAAGACCCCATTTTTAAAATGTGAGACCTGGCAAGGCTGAGAATAACATTTTCCCTTCCAGTATAAAAAGATATTATTAAATCTTTCATTTTACTCCTCAATTTTTGTTATCAAACTCCTCTAAAGAGCCATTTCTAAGGTCTTATGTAAAAAATGTAAAAATTCAAAGCTTAGCGTTTTAAATTATTTTTTCTTAATATAGAACAATTCATGGTTAGAATGCTTGATGTAATATAAAACACACTTTTTTATGGAATGTGAGGCTTTTCCTTTTTTTCCCTTCCAATCTAGTTAATATTATAAAAATAAACTAAAGTAATCACTCATTTAAAAAATATTTTATTTCCCCCTTATTCCTAACTTTTCATCAAATAATTCTAAGTAGAATTATAAGGTAATGTTTACAATGCTTTTCCTCTCTTTCCATGCAGTAAGTTCCAATTTAGATAAAGAGAGCTTCCAGAGAACTAGGCATTATAGAAACTACTGCAGCTGAATTTCACACATCATCATTTTCTTTATCCCCCCGAAAAGGTGGATAGCAGAGGCCTAAGGATCTAACTCAATGCCCAGCAAAAGCCAGCTGCTTTATCAAGCTTATGCTATTAGTGTGTGACATTACTTTTTTGATAAATGTGCATCATCAGTGACACTTGCTAGGATATCGAAGCTTATTATTCTTGTTAGTAGATGTAAAAAAAAAAATGATGTAAATAGAATAGTGTGGTGTGGTGTAGAGCAGAGCAATGCTGCTGTGTCACAGCTGCATTACAACTGGAATTGTGTGCTGTCCGTCATAGTGACAGCGTTAAGCAAGTGCGTGGGCCATGGTGGTGGGTTCTCTGGGGAGAGGTGAGAAGGACATTTGGTGCCCGAGGTGCCACTGAGGAATGCATGACTGATTGCCAGAGCAGTTATTAATTATGCAGGATGTGAGAACAAAGCAGCTTCATGGATATTGAAGTTGTAGAGAGAGAAAAGGTGGGAGGTTGCTTGTTTCCTTCCCTGGTAGATCCCAGTAGAAAGTTCCACTTCCAGAGCCTGTAGAGAAAAGTCGTTCCAGGGGACCACGCACGCTGCGTATTCAGATGAAGAACACTCCCAACAAACCCTCAAGCAAGCTCCGCTTTGATCCCTCTCACATGCTCTTACGTAGGAAAAAAACCAGTGTGTCTAGAATAGAATCACTTACATCAGTGACATGGCACGGATACTGTGGAGCAAATAACAGTGTAGAATGTGCTGGAAAGTCTTTGAATTTCAAATCATCACCACCACTGTGTTCATCCCCATGTTAATCATACTAACCTCTCGTGAGTACTGATCTATCTATATTCCATATCTATCTGTCCGCCTGTGTCTCTCTATATGAATCTATATTATTTATACTATACATAATGAGAGAAAAGCCAGAGTCTTAGAATTGCCCGTAGCACTGTGCTCATGGAAAGGGCTTTCCAAAGCATGGCATTATCTACTGCTCTCTGAAGCATGTGTTGAATGGCTAGATTTTTATTAACATATATAATGTGTTTGCATATTTATGTAACAAGTCATGAGGTTGCACTTATTTTATTGAACCTAGGAAATTATACAATCCCTGCAGCAGCTAAGCTCTTCCTAGTAGGAACATTCACTGAGGTTGCTTTTGACTTAACTTCTGCCTCGTAGGCACAAGCACAAGGCTCCCTATCCTCCTATGCTCCCCTGTCTCATTTCTACTGACTGCTTCTGCTCTAGTTCATGCCCTGCTATCTACGAAAGTTTGACTCGTGGTTAATATTTAGCAAATAAAATGATGCATCAGCCCTCCTTCAAGAAAAGTGAAAGGCAGAGCATTTTAGTAGAGCTGAAATTAAAACTTTAGACAAGTGAATAGTTTGAGGTTCGATGATAATTGTTTTTATTATTTATTTACAAGGTCAGAAAGATCTAATCACTTAAGCTGAATGCACAGTAACACTGATGGGAAGTATTCTCTAAAAGTAGTATTTTTGTCAATAACATCATTTGTTTTATAATATCAACACACATTTTCACATGAATTCCTTCAAGATGCATTGAGGGATTTCTGAGATATTTTGAGAACATTTGGATGGATGACAATATTGACGTGAGTCATCAGTTCCCTATATTCCTTACAGAAGTATGTACATTGAACTATTCATATAGAGTATATACTCTGTAGTTATACATGCATAATAGTTATAGGTATGTAATAATATCCTAGAGATAGTATTAAGTATGATCTGTTATAGAAATTATTTTGAAAGATTTTTAGAAAGAAGAGAGATGACTATTGAGAGCCAAGGAATTCCATCACTGTCAGAGCACAAAGAAACTCTAAACAAGAACACAAACAAATAAATGATCAGGAGTTGTCCTGTGAGAATTGTTTTCAAATACAGTGTAAAGCACTTTGAGTGTATTGTACGTGTCACATATGAGAGTTTCTCTTTTGATTCTGGTAGCACCCAGTTATTTGCATCTAGATCACCAGACCCACCTGTAGACTCTGTCTCTGCTGTTATGACTCCTGTGAGCTTGGGTTGGGAGCCCAGGGGAATTACTCTCTGTAACTTGAACAAGATGAAATGAGTTTTACTAAGAAATTGAACACATGTGCTTTTATATTCAAATTAGCATGGATAGTTTGTGACCCAGCTTGGAAGACACATACATATTTGACAGCTAATAAGCCATGTGTTCTCACTTCATCTTTTCATTTTACAGAGAGGGGGGTTTCTCATAGAATCGGGTGTGTGTGTTTCAGTCTATAGGGCTTACTTGCATGTATGGTCCATCTTTCCATGCTGTGTACCGAGGGCTATCAATTTGTCAGTATCAATTGGTCGGTTTCGTGTGGGCATGGCACTGTGGTCATCACCTCCTGCCATTGTTTCTGCTCACCGCCATCCTCATATGGAATTCTCAGATGGCTCAGTTCCAACACACAGTGTGATTCTACAACGTATCTCATCTCGTTCCACAATATGATGAGATGTTTCAGTCAAACCAGACATTGCCATCTATCAAGAAAGACTCTCATTTCTCTAGACTTTGATTTCACATTCAATGGCAATTTTTGTTCAAGTGAATCTTATAGATGGTTCAAAGGACAAGTGTTTCTTTTAGAACGCCAGCTCACCCCTCTCCCCTGTGGAAACTCGGTTTTTGTTTCTTATACTTCTTTCCAGTGACCCTTGGGGAATTTACTCCACAGCCTAATACAACATACTTTGTCTGTGTGTGTGTGTGTGTGTGTGTGTGTGTGTGTGTGTCCGTTCTTGACCCTTTGGCTCTAACAATTATTAACTGACTTTGCATTCTGGAAGGTGAAGTTTTACCTCTTTCTGTCTTGTGACTTCGTTGCACACTTAGAAACTTCTAATTGATGAACCTAATTTATCCCTTGTGTGCCTTAGCAGAACCATGAACCACTTTCTTTCACAGCTAAATGAAGTAGATCAACACTGCATTTGGAGTTGTGCTAGTTTATTTTTTTTCACTTAGTTTTTATATTAGTCTTTGGTTCATCGCCCAAGCACAACTCAGATTGTGTGTGTTATTTCTTTTTTTGTAACTTTTTTTTATTAAGAACCTACTATGTAAATAAATAAAAATATACATCTCTAAAGAGGGGTGTGGGCTGGAGAGATGGCTTAGCAGTTAAGGCGCATGCCTATGAAGCCTAAGGACCCAGGTTTGACTCCCCATATCACATGTAAGCCAGATGCACTTGGTGGCACATGCGTCTGGAGTTCTATTGAAGTGGCTAGAGGCCTTAGCATACCCACCCTCTCTTTCTCTCTCTCTCTCCTCCTTTGCCTCTAATAAGTAAATAAAAATAAAAATTGTTAACAACAACAAAAAAAAAACATACCTTGTATGGAGACATTATGTGTTGGTACCACCATTTCCCTCCTTCCTGCCTGTACTCCAGAGGGGCCACCCTCAGTGGGGTTGCTGGTATTCTCCATGGGGTTGCGGGTTATTCTTTGTGGGAGCAGAAATCCCAACCTATGGCTCTTACAGTCTTCTGCCCCCTCTCCCACTAAATTCCCTGAGCCTTGGTTGCATGTGTTTTAAGTCTACTTCCATGATGAGCTCTCGGGAGCCTCTGGGTTTCTGCTTTGGTAGGTGTTGCGTATCCTCGGCATCCGTCTCCTTCACCCTGTCACTGATTGTCAGGCCCACTGTGTAAGCAGCGCTCTTGCTCATCTTCCCACTTTCTCTGTGGTTTCGCCTGGACCTTGACATGAGAGGGATTGTTTACCTCCTTCTGAAAAGGAAAAGAAGATTGCCCAGCAGAGAATGAAGTCAGTATAGGTAAAATTGGATAAGTGTTATTAACTAAGGTAGAGTTTGATGGATGTAGCCCTTCTTTTCACCAGAGGCTCATGGGAGCTTGACACTGGAGTGCATAATCTTTGTCTCCATAGGATTCTGACCTGGTTTACAGTCCCAGATATGGGTTCTTTTCCACTGAAGGGATCTTTTAGCCAATGAGAAAGCCCTTGGTTAGCCACCAAGGCTGTGTGCCATCATTGCAGCGATGTGTACTTCTCACCAGGCTTGGTGATTCTGAATGGCTTAGACCCCTGCTTACTCACACCACTGTTAGCCGCTTTCCCCCAGTAGCTCACACAGTGCTTTCTACAACTAGATGGGCTGCCTGTCTGGGAACTGGCTTCCTTCTGGATGCCAGCCAGATCTCTCCATGTTCTGTGCTGGCAATGTCTTGTGTTTTCAGCAATAAGGTCTTACCTTATACTTCAGGTGGGTAATCAAGTGCTTTGGCAGAAGATGTCTTGTTTTGAGGACCTCGTAGGTCTTTCTGATCAACAGCTCCATGTGAATAGCACCTATTTCTGGCACTGCAAGTTACAGGTCAGAGGCAAAGTTTCTTAAGGTTAGTCTTCATCCCACTCTCTCCAGGGCCCTTTTTTATCAGGCGTTGCTCCCACCCCCACAAACTCCTGTTGAGGGTTATGTCTTTTAGTCTACCTTCAAGAGAAAGGTTTCTATGGTACCAGTTCATTTGGGGTTCAGTTTTGTGTTATTTCCTCCCAAGCCCTTCGGTCTCTATTGTCTGGGCCTCAAGGTGCCTCTGCAGTATACCAGCAGTTAAGCTGCTCCAGGTGAGGAATCGCTGATGAAGGGGGGCATGTGCTGATTGTCTTCCTGTGGCTGCGTGTGTTTGATGTGTATAATGTGCTCTAAGTCCACCCATTTCCCTACACATTTCACTGTATTGTCTGTTCCTCCTGCTGAGGAGAATTGCATTGCGTATATGTACCACAGCATTATCCATTCGCCCAGTGATGGGCACCTGGATTGATTCCTGCTCTTAGCTGTTATGAATTGAGCAGCTGTAAGCATGGCTAAGGAAATAGCTGTGTAGAGAAGCAAAGGGCATTTAGGGTAAATTCTCAGTAAAGCAGTATTTCTTAATATACCCAGACACTTTGGTTTCCTAGTATTTTCGTATCCGTGCAGAAGCCCTCTGGGCTACCCCAGTATTGGGCTGGGTGCTTTACGGACCATGTCACTTGTCACCGCCCTTCCCACAATCCCTTGCAGGCTGATTCCTTGCCTTAGATGCTTGTTTGCTGAGTCATCTCATTCCCTCTCGTCATTTATTCGTTGTTTAGTAGGGGAGTAAAATCTCCATGAATTTGCTGAAAAACGTGAGCATGAGTGATCAAAGGTTTGAGGCCCTGCATGGCAGAAAATGCCTCTCATTGCCCCTTAAACTAAAATGGCTGCAATTCAAGACGGCCATGTACAGAGTGATCTGGCGCTTTGAAAAGCTTGCTGATGTGTTGTTTGTACTTGTGGTGCACCTTTAAAAAATACTGAGTTTGGGGGCTGGAGAGATGGCTTAGCGGTTAAGTGCTTGCCTGTGAAGCCTAAGGACCCCGGTTCGAGGCTCGGTTCCCCAGGTCCCACGTTAGCCAGATGCACAAGGGGGCGCACGCGTCTGGAGTTCGTTTGCAGAGGCTGGAAGCCCTGGCGCGCCCATTCTCTCTCTCCCTCTATCTGTCTTTCTCTCTGTGTCTGTCGCTCTCAAATAAATAAATAAAAAATGAACAAAAAATATTTAAAAAAAAATACTGAGTTTGGGCTGGAGAGATGGCTTAGCAGTTAAGCGCTTGCTTGTGAAGCTAAGGACCCTGGTTCAAGGCTCGGTTCCCCAGGTCCCACGTTAGCCAGATGCACAAGGAGTCGTACAAGTCTGGAGTTCGTTTGCAGTGGCTGGAGGCCCTGGCGCGCCCATTCTCTCTCTCTCTCTCTATCTCTCTCTCTCTCTCTCTGTATCGGCCTCATTCTCTCTGTCTGTCCCTCTCAAAAACATAAACAGAAAAAAAATTAAAAATAAATAAATAAAAAATACCGATTTCCCTGATCATTTGTTGAGACATGTAAATGAATGTTGGTTGGTAAATGAAGTCACAGCATTAAATGGGAACAATTCTATCCAGCCCCTGCCCCATAGTAAGAAAAATATCATCCCCCACCCAAGTCTGCTTGACAATGCCAGCCCACAGGTGGTCAGTTTTATTCTGTTCTAGGAAGTTGCACAGGGAATAAGTCTCAATAACAAAATACATTTGGAATGCTAGAGTTTCATTCACAGATTTTCAGCCAATCTCCACGTTGTCAACCTCAATGTCACTCCTACTTCCACAGGCCCCTGGGACATCACCAGGAAGGAGCACTGTGGTGACACCTTCACCTGCCTCAGGTGGGTGGGTGGCCTTGCCCACCACACTCTGGCAGATCCACCAAGCCGGTGACCACCATCTGCTTTACGGCAAATTCTATTACTCTTGGCTCCTTCCGACCTTCGCTTTGGCCTTAAAGACTTGCACATTTTATTTCAATTCATTTTATTTATTTAATAATTTTTAGAGAGAGAGAGATAGTTGTCACACCAGGGGCTCAGCCACTGAAATCAAACTGCAGACACTTGTACCACCCAGTGGGCCTGTACAATCTTGAACTTGCCTCACGTTTGTGCGTCTGGCTAACGTGGGATCCGGAGAGTCAAACATGGTTCCTTAGGCTTTGCAGGCAAGTGCCTTAACTGATAAGCCGTCCTTCCACCCTGGTTGCACATTAGAACGAACCATTTCAGAGGATGACATAGCCAAAACCACTCTCTTCACATACTTTTTTCTTTATTTGGGGGGTGTATTTATTGGTGTCTTTGTTAGAAGCTACCTTTCTGTGGAGTGGGGAATTTGAGGGACATTCTTTTGAGTCTGCCAACATGAGTTCAGCCCTTCTCGGCACTCACTAAATCCAGATCCAAAGTAGTTCATGTGTCTGTGATCCCAGTGTGTATACAGAAATGAAAGGGGGAACGTGCAAAATCCTGAAGCAAGTGACAGTGGACAGAGGGACCCTGTCTGCAAATGGTGGATGGAAGGTAAAGAGAATCATCCCAAGATGTATGCCCATATGCACATACATCATACACATGCATACACACACATAAATAATAAAAATGGACAAAAAGAATTACCTTCCAATATAAGCTTAAAAAAAATAACCAGAAACTGACAAATCCACATGTAAGTATTCTACAACTTTTGCTGTATGTCATTGAATCCTCACAATTCAGTGGCATTACCATTTTGATGTTTGACACTCAGAGGAAGTCACACATGCAGAAATGATGGTATTACCTAGAATTTCTTACAAATAGGGTTAGTCTGTTTCTGAAATGGTTAGAGAATCATTAAATAAGTAAAGACAAATTTAGCTCTCTGATCATCATTGCTTTCTTATGAAAATACCTGTGCCAACATACTATTTCTGTTGACTATAATGTCATCCATGTTTGGGAAATTTTTGGTTTATTTTTAGTAAATGACAAGATAATAAGCAATGAAGGATAAAATACTACTTTTTGGCTCAGAGAAACTTTAACAATCATAATACAGTAAGTTACCCGCTCCTTAAAGAGATTTACATGTAATGAATGACAAATGAAAAGGTAATTGCAACCAAGTCACTATAGAGTCAAACCTGCCACTGCCAGCCATTGCCCACGTCCTTGATGTGCGTATTCTAGCCACCCTGCCAGCAACCACATATCCCGACATGCATGAAATACCGAGGGCCATATTAATCCAAACAAATCAGAAGATAAACCTAGAAACCAGGTATACTTATTGACTAGGAAAACCTTCTATTAGGCATTTTCTGAATGCATTTCTATGGAATGCAGAAAACCCATAGCATCTTATTTGAAAAGAGGCAGTTCACACACTGTCTAAAAAATAGTGGCCTTCCAATACGTGTTCAGAATAAATGAAAGAGGAAAACAGCCTGAGTACTAATATATTTGCAAAATCCTGTTTTGTAGCTACTTGTATAATGTCTCCTTGCAGATCACCAAGAGCCCCAGAGAGCCAGGAGGGAAATTCTGACATCAGGATGCCTTTGTGGCCTTGGCCTCAGGCCCAGGTCCTGCCTGCACATAAGTCAGCCTTCTTGTTAAGCCTGGCTTTGTTTAAGTGTGAATGAAAGTACAGGTTGAAGTCCCTGGCTCTGCACTTCCTTCTCCTTCTCCAGGGCAACTATTATTTTAGATGTGAGATTAAGGTTGTCAGCTCTTGCCTTAAAGAACTGTGTGAATTATCTTAAGTACTTCCAAGGCAGGTTGTTGAAGAAAGCTAAACTGTGTACTACAAATTCTTATTTTTTCTCCTTACATAAAATAGTAGAAAGACATTGAAACAGCAATTATCTGAAGATTAAAAATCAAATCTGAGGTAGGGATTGGAAATTAATATGCAAGCCTCCACACCCACCGTGGGCCATATTGTCTGTGCAATCATGCTTTCAAATTTTCATAGCATTCCTGAGGAGGAGAGGCTTTTTCCAGTAGAATAACATTCTGGTAGGGTACAAAGAAAAAGGCACTTTCCTGTTGGATATAAGTTAATGAAATAGCATTGAATGCAATTAGTTGTTTTTAGAGAAAGAAATATGTGAGACAATGCATGCCAAAACTTGACTTTCAATGCTTGAATGAGAAGGTATTAAGACATGACACATCCTTTGGATAGGAGCCTTTAGAAGTCATCTCAAACCTTCTGACACAAATATTTTCCTTTCTTTGGGGGAGAGGATGAGTGACAGAGCTCCAGGGAATCCTAATTCCATCACCGGTAAAATAACAGGATGAACTCCCAAGTGCACAGAGCTTTGTTTAAGTTTGACCTTGGGGATCCCTTTTAGATGTGACCTTTTCCAAGAGATACACTGATTTCTGAATCTAATACCTGCATGTCCATTTTCCAGCTGCCTTTTAGAACACCAAAGAAGCATAATATTTTATGACTAGATATCAGACAACAGAAGCTTGTAGTTGAAACAGTGTAGACTGGTGAGGTATGCATGTTTATAGCACATTGCAGCAGGCTTCCCATAGACTTGGAATCTTGTCTGTGTTTTCTTTTATTTGAATAGGATGGCTAATGCCTCTGTAAGGGCTTCATTTGCCCTCCATGCCTCACCTGTTTCACTGGACAATAAAAGCATAGCATGATTTTAGACCACTGAACAATGAGTTTATGAATCTCAACATTTCAAAAGATAGGGGCATGGCCTGGTGATGGCTCAGACCTGTAAATCCCACTGCTTAGGAAGCTGAGTGAGGTAAGAGCATTGAAGCAAATTTGCAGTCAGCCTTGATTCCATAGTAAGTACCAGGACAGCCTAAGCCACAACGTATAGCTGAGTCTCAAAATGCACATACACAAGTGCTTCCCCTGCCCCACACACACGGGATCCTTTCGAGAGATGATGAGCTGTAGCATCCACAGAACCCGGTCGCTCACAGCCCAGCAGGGGAGGACCTCACTCAGTAGTACATTAGACGGCTGTGCAATGGGACAGCTCGCCCACAGCCTGGGCTAATTCGTCATAAATAATGCCAATCATGGAGCACTGGTGTCGTATGACACAACCAGGAAATTTTGAATGAAGGAAACCCCAAACATCCTAGGAAGTGGTAAATAAAATTATGACATGAATAATCGTTCACAAATAAGAAGCACAGAGATATCTGATCCACGATTATAAAAGTGGATTCATTCAGAAGGGAAAGTATATGTTTTTGGATACCCCAAAACAGCTCCACAATATTAGCTAGGGTCCGGAGGAAACTTTTTAAAAATTTTTCCTTTACTTACTTAAGCTCTTATTTATTTAAGAGAGAGGCAGATAGAGAGAGATAATGGACGCACAGGTACTGCCAACCACTGCAAATCAACTCCAGACACAAGTGCCACCGTGCGCTTCTGGCTTTACGCTGGATAGTGGGGAATCAAACCCGGGGTCATTAGGCTTGCAGCCAGTGCCTTAGCTACTGATCCATCTCTCCATCCCCAGGAGGAAACTTTTTATTCTGAATTTTTACTTCCTAAATGGCTTCATACAGAATTCCCCAGTGTGGTGTGTAACCATGATTGCAGCTGTGAGTAGAACATCTGCCATAAATTAATAATCACAGAATAGAAAAAAAAAATAATCCCACGAATCACTCTTCTTGATACAGGATCGTAAGTAAACGTGTGAAGCATAAATAATCATGATACATAAATCCACGAATAAGGCTCTGTTGCCTCCAAGACAGAGATTAATGAAGGCTCAGGATGCTAAGAGCTCAAGATATAATCTGTAGATTTAAACTCATGTCAAGATTCAGAACTGATTGCTTAAAATGCTCTTCATTGCCACAGAAGAGACTGATGCCTCCAGGGCTACTTAATTTCTTCTCATGCAATATGTATACAGTTTGGTTACCACAGGTATGGTATGTGATAGTATTTACATATTAAACATAACCATGTAATAGGTAAATGTCAAGCAGTTTTCAAAGGGAAAGACAGGAGTCCATGATACATTTCCCAATTTTAGAGTAGTTCAATAGAGTCTAGCCCAAGAACACTGTTGAGGCTATTAGCTGGTCCATTAGTGGATTTATGTGTTCAAGTGGAGAATCATAAAAAAGTAAGACACATATTCTTAAACAGTTAGTTCCTATTCACCCCTTTTAGAGCCAAGAACCTTTCTTTTCAAAAGTAAGGGTTTCCACACTGTGGCTTCTTTCTTCCAAAACTCACAACCACAATGCCTCTATTGTAGCTTTTAGTTTGGCTTTCATTCAGTACAAATAAAAGACTCAGATATATTTGAGAATCTAACTGTGGAAACTTCTAGTATTTTATGAGGTTTTTCTCTCCTAGAATTTATAGTTATCGCTCATCCCTAATTTAGTGTTAATTTTATAGTAGATCCTTTTCTATGGAATCCAAAGGAGTCATCCATGTTTCGAAGAGCAAAACCCCCTTACACAGTATTTTAACTATTACAATATTATGATCAACAAGTACCGCTGAAGTAAGTATTTGTAGGGAAAAGAAGCTACTTCAGTAAAGGTAGGTTCAACTGGTCAAAGGAGAGGGAGGACGAAGAGATTTATCTCGGTGTGTTATGGGGTCATTGGTCAGAGGTCAATACAGGCATGGACAGGGGAGTAAGTAGGGGCAGCTAAGTGGGGTCAGTTCAGATAATGCCCTCTGGGCAATGGGTATGCCCTCTGGGCAATGGGTACACTGATACTGCAGGCTCCCATGACATGGGAAAGTCATGCTGTCAGTAGAAGGGTAACTTGCCAACTGTCTTGGTATGTGTTTCAGAGGAACTAGCAACATGCCTATCACAATGAGCACACTTGATGCCTCCTGGTCTCTTCTATAATTTTTCCATGACTGGACTTCATTATTTTTATACTACACAAACAGATCAATGGTTGAGCTGAAAACTACTTAGAGATGAAAGGAATGATTTTCTTACTAAAGTGATGTCCTGTGTATAGAACTCCAGATGGATATGTGTCAGTAGTTATCTTTATCTTTACTAACAATATGAAAGTTTCCACCCTCCATTGCTTCCTCCCTCCCACCGTTCCTTTCTTCCTTCTTTCCTTCTCTTCCTTCCTCCCTCCCTCCCTCTGTTCCTTCTTCTCTTCCTCCCATCTTCCTTCTCAGTTTGTTCTCACATACTCCTGCGGTGATTTGAATGTGATGTGTCGCCCATAGCCTCATGGGTTGGACTGCTTAATCCGCAGATGGTAGGGAAAATGGCAGAACATTCGGGAAGTGGAGCCTTGCGAGAGGAAGCTTGACCGTGCGCATGGGCCTTGAGGTTAAGACCCAGCACGGCTCACGTTCACCATTCTTGCTGCTTCTCCCTGTGTGCTGACAGTTGTGACCATGTGACTCCAGTTGTCTGCTCTGCCATGCTTTCCCACCATGACAGACTCACCCCCCAAACTGAAAGCTGAAAACCCTTTTCTTCCCCAAACTGCTTGTGGTCAGGGGTTTTCTCCAAGTAACACAACAACAAAAAAAACTAATGTATTCCCTATCATAAACTGCTCACTTTAGTTTGATGTTAAAATTTTATCCATAATTCATAACATTAATGCTTCTGTAGGAGAAAAAAAGCCTAATATTATTTTTAACAAATATCTCTCCATAATAGCAAGACTTCATCTGCCATTTTCTTTTATTTCCATATGTTCTCTGCTCCTCTTATAGAGTCTGTCATGTTAAGGAGTAAGAGAAAAGAACAGCAGAATATAAATTTGTATCTGCTCACTCCCGTCATTACATCAAGGTTATGAGCAGATCAAGTGAAGCAAAGACAGTTTAATGTAAGTTGGTGTTTATTCTCCTTACAAGCTATCATATACCTCCTGGTGCACAAACTGGGCACTGGGGTACCATAGCACATCTTGATGCCCCATATTGCACATGGCCTCATCCATGTGCCCTAATGTTATGAACCTCAGCTCTCACCTGACCTCAGTAGTATCTCACAGTTTCTCCCCCCAGCCATCACCAGCCCTCAGCTATGTGCTTAGCAATGTGTCTCACAGTTATTTATCACAGCTTTCACCAGTCCATAACCCGACCCTAACCTGGCCTCAGGAGTGTGCCCTGCGGTGATCTACCTCACAGCTCTCCTTTAAGGGTTTGTATTGTTGTGACCCGGCTTGATTTCCCATCCTTCTTGTACCTACCTGTAAAACCCTGGGCAAGGGTGCATAGCCACAAAATGTGAATAACAAAACTCCCTGCCATACATTGTTGTGGGGTTTAACCATCAAATTCTTAGCTCAGTGTTTGAGTTCGAGCAGAAGTCACTGAATTCTCGTTACCTTTAGTTTAAGGTTAGATTCCCTAACAGGTTCTTATTCCAAGCCCTTATGCCAAATATTTTATATTCATTTACAAACACACACACACACACACACACAGAGAGAGAGAGAGAGAGAGAGAGAGAGAGAGAGAGAGAGAGAGAGAATGGGTGCACCAGGAACTCCAGCTACTGCAAACAAAGTCCAGAAGCATGCCCCACTTTGTGAATCTGGTTTTACATAGATACTTGGGAATCAAACGCGAGTCATTAGGCTTTTGTAGGGAAGTGCCTTAACCACTTAACAATTTGTCCAGCCCCTGGGTTTTCAAACTTATTGACTAAGACTCTTACTTTCAAGAATACCTGACAAGATACATTAAGTTGATTTCATCATTTCATCAAATATTTCACAAATGAAGTTTGAAGCTAATTGACCTAGATTGTAAGAAGATGTATGATGTATACACAAGAGAATATTTTCTGGGGCTGGGCAGGGAGTTTGGTGGTAAAGCCAGTATAAGCATGCATGAGGCTCTGCATCTACTCTCTAGCACCCAAAAGGCAGCATGTTCCTTGGCTATTTTCTTTCTTTTGTTCTATAACAAAACCTGTACAAACTCAATTTTGACATCCCTATATTTGGCATTAAAATATTTCTGTTCTAACCTACAAAACATAAAAGGAATTCTACACAGTCCAGGGTCAAAATTTTCCACCCATCGCTATTCAAAACATGTTCCCTTCATGAACTTGACATGGCTTCTTTTAAGAATTTTATTAATACCTTAAGTGATGGCAAGAAATATATATATTGATTAGCCATTTATCCTACATGGTTTTAAAATAAATGGCTTGCTGAATTGATAGTTTGGCTTAGTCGTCATCCCCACTTCTTTTGAATAACTCGTCAGTGTGTTGTTCCGTGAAGCCACTGCTCATTTGTTGAGCCTGTAGCCATCCAGAGCGACCTTCCCACTTCCACTGTCCTGAGCTACTTGTCTAGTGTCTAGATCACAAGTCCAGACCAATCAAAGAAGTTCCTGCATGCCCTGCAGCTGTGCTCTAGGCTCCAGTGAAATCAGAAGAGGCTAGAGCTAGCCTGAAGGATTGCCGTCTCCTCATAGTGCTTATAAAAAGCAGGAATGTGGGCTGGAGAGATGGCTTAGCAGTTAAGTGCTCCCCTGTGTAGCCTAAGGACCCCGGTTCAAGATTTGATTCCCCATGACCCACATTAGCCAGACGCACAAGGGGAGCATGCATCTGGAGTTCGTTTGCAGTGGCTGGAGGCCCTTGTGTGCCCATTCTCTCTCTGTCTGTCTCTCTCTCCCTCTGTCTCTCTCATCCTCTCTCTGTCTGTCTCTCTGAAATAACTAAATACAAAATAAACAAAAAAAAAATCTTTTAAAGCAGGACTGTAACATCTCTTCTCTTATCTCCCCCCATCTCAGTGAAACTGAAAATGCCAAGGAAATGTTGTAGAGGCCACTGTTCCTGTTTGCACAGGCCTGTGGGTTCCTCAGTGAGGCACCTTTTGAGCAATGAGCTGCTAAGTAGCATCTACTCTGTATGTTAATGGCATTTTTGCCTGGAGATGTTTTTTTTTTTTTGTTTTTTTTTTTTGTGTGTGTGTGTGTGTGTGTGTGTTTCTTTTAGAAATAACTTGTCATTCTTTGAGACATTTTGCTTGGAAAAGCTGGAATTTCAAAGCAGTTCTGTGCTCATGCGTGCTCACTTCCCGCCCCTTCTTCTTCTTCTTTTTTTTTTTTTTTTTTGTTGTTGTTGTTTTGTTTTCTGATCATGACATGTGTTTTGTTTTTAAACATCTCTGACTCTGTCATTTCTTATGGAAGGAGATTTTTTAAGTTTTAACTAGAGTCTGAAATGGTTCCACTGTCCCATGAATCCACTGCTCATTTCATTTAGATTGTGAGTAAATTCAAGTTATGAATAAATTAGTACAGCTGTAGTGACCTTTTTCTGTTTGGCTGCAATACTAGCTTCTCCTTGAGCCCGTCTCCCTCTCTTTGTCTCCTCCCTTCTTTACCTTTTTCTATATCGCACCTAACCACCTAACCTTTTGCATAGTTTAAGACTTGTTTTCCATTAGTGGAATATATACCTCATAAAGGCAAAAAAAAAAAAACAAACAACAAAAAAAAAAACACCTTATTTTCTATCTGAAATCATCCCATGCTATGATTTCTTGAAGGGAGCAAGGAGGAGTCGGAGAAATACAGGGGATTCCTGAGTGTCCTATTCTTACTGCTTGGGTGTTTATTGTCTTTCCTGTGCAGCATGTGTCACCTTGGCGCCTCAGCCGTCCTCTGCATGAATGCTATGTCTGTGTGCACAGCCTTCCACTGGGATATCCAAACCAGTACCTTACAGTCTAAACACTGCTATTTTCATTTTTGCCAAATCTGTCTGTAGTGGGTAATTATGACACTGCTGGCCCATCCTCTCAAGCTAGAAATACTTAAAACCATGTGTGTCCTTTCCTGTCTTCCTGGTCATCCCATTAGCAGTTGATTGCTACCACGTCCATCACAATTTTGTATTCTGACACTGTCTCTCCATTTTTCTGGTGACAATGTCATATTATAAAGAATCATTTTCTATTACCATTTTATTGACATTTTTTCTGGCAGATTCTTACAACTTTTGGGATTTAAGAATTATTCACATGACAAGAGATTTAACTCCTGCCATGAAAGAAGTTTGAAGCAAGTGGGAGAGAGAGAGAGGCAATGATTTGCAGTCAACATAAGGCTAGAGAGAGCAGAGTGACAGAAGGATTAGATGGGGAACCAGCTTCGTAGGCAACGTAGAGAGAGAGAGAAGAGTCGTTACTAAAACCATTTCAGGAGCTGTGCCTTCGCTGCTGGCTGACTGTGCTCTCTGTGGCAAGGAAGTCATGACCGCCGAAGGAAACGATGCCACATGCTAAAATGCTGTCAGTCACCCCCACCAGTGTACCCCTTTCCTACTGGAAAACTTCCTCACAGAGTGTAGCTGGTAAGACAATGGCAGAGACACCTTCTTAAGAAATCGCACTTCCCCCTGCTTTAAGCTCACATGCTGTAGGCTAGCATGCGGCCTACACACCAGACCCCATCCTGCACCTCGGCCTCCACGCCGGACTCCGTCCTCTCTCCCCGCAGCAGCGCTCCGGCTCCTTCTGCCCCCCTTACCAGCACGCGTTTTCCTACCCTGGCCAAGTCCTTGAACACAACTCAAGCATTTTCTATGATCTGTACATAAAGTTTTTTCTTATTCTCCACACAGTAATGTAACACTCAGATCTTTTTAGTAGCCAAGCCCAAAAGCTAGTCTCTCTCTCTTTCTCTCTCTCTCTCTCAATTTATAATTTTGCTCGTTCCATTTGTATGTTTTTGTTTATTTGCTTGACATAAGACCTTTTTGTTATTCCATGTTGGACTCAAATTCACAATTGTCCTGCGTTAGTCCTTTGAGAGCTGGGATTGCAGGCCTGGGTTACCACACAAGGTTCCCACAATGGTTCTGGTATGACCCAGTTGCTCTCACAGCACTTATAACCTTTGCCCTGTTGTAATTGCTACCTAAAGGTCCCAGTTTGTCCACAGAGAGATATGAACATCACAGTGTCCAGGTAGTGTGTCTTCAATATAGTAGTTTGAAGTGTAATGTGGTGTGTGTGTGTGTATATATTATATATAATCCATAATACTATGTAACAAAGTACTATATATATATATATATATATATATATATATATATATATATATATGCTTATGACTATGAATTCTGTTTAATGAACTGGCTCTTTTCACCCTCTTTCAAAGTAATAGTTTGCAGTATCCCATGATGACAGAGACTTGTCTGCTGTGTGGGCTTGTGTAAGCAATATTTCACAAAGATGTTCTTTGTTGCCACAGGAGATTTTTGTGACATGGCATGTGATAAAACTTCCTTTTAGTGGAATGTCCCACATGAAAAAACATGGTTCAAGAACAGAAAACTTTTTCTAGTACTGTTAGGAAGAGAGTTTCCAGTCTGGGAGAGAACAGTGGGCATGTTCTTAAGAATGTCCGCAGCAATGCATCAGAGTGAGGCTGAACCAGAAAAGCAGTGCCCTCCCAGGTTGTAAAATAATTGCTGCCCATGCCTTTCCCTCTGCCATCACAGGAGGAGCTGCATGCTGAGTAGTTTCTATGGGCATCTCAAATACTGCACTCTGTGATAAGGAAACCAAGTATAGTGGTCCTTGCCAGTGAGATCTTGTATTTTTGTTGAGGTTTTGTTTCATTTCATGTCAAGACTTTGTAGGGAAGAAATATGAATTCAGAAAGTTGATCTAGGAGACATGATCTAAAGACACTTACTGCACTTGCTCTTTAAGTTTCTGAGCATAGAGATTAATAGTCATGGCCAAAACAGACTAGGAAGCTCACCAACTGGACTCAAGGGTGTGAAATTCACATTTGTCCTTAGTCAAGAGCAGACACTGAACCTGACTGAGCAGAGGAAGACATTTGCTCAGAGAACTCCCCATGGAGGAGGACAAGCTCAGAGAAAGATGTTCGCTCAGACAACTCTGCCTGGAGCAGGACAAGCTCTGATAAGCCCTGTGAGTGTAACAGGAGCTCCGAGCAAAGGCACCACGACACACTGACAAGAAATGCCACTTTATGCAACACAGGCAAAATACACAATCTCTCATTTTGGAATGTGCTTATCTTCACTGAAATGTCACTGGTTGGATAATTAAGTATGTATTAAGGATCATTCTATGCTAATGCCTACATATGGACTGTGCTTATCTATAAAAACTGTCAATTCCACTGTTTTTCTTAAACTTGTAACCATTTTCCTAACTAGGTAAATTCACCCTTCCTTTGATCATGCCACACTGCACACATTTGCTTGTACACACGTGGACACACACACACACACACACACACACACACACACATATTGGGTGTCCACCATGCAATTTTAAGAGGTACCTATCTTCATGGGTACACAGTATGGCCATCCCTAACAAAGAAATCCCTGATCAACCCCCAGCAGCCTGTAGGGGGGAGAACAGATGAATGCCTTCCAAGCAGCAAGAATGTCCCTCAGGAATGATGAACAGTTTTCAGAAGTACTTGGGTCAATCTTAAAACATAGTGGACACAGGACTGGAAATATCAACATAGAAAATATTTCTGTGCTGGATTTGCAGGAAACATGTTAGCTTCCCCTTAGTGGCTGCCTTGAGATTAACTGAGGGAATGTTGTACTCAAGGGGAGATATCTATGAGGTAGTATTTGCTGGGAGTCTGGTTCAAGGTGTACATCATTTCAAACATTGCAATGAATGAGGGATTCTCTTCTAATGCTTATTTTTCTTTTTTAATTTTTTTACAATATTTATTTATTCATGAAAGAGAGAGAGCAAGACAGAGAGAGAAGCAGATAGAGTGAGAGACTGGGCACACCAGGGCCTCCAGCCACTGCAAATGAACTCCAAACACACATACTGCCTTGTGCCTTATGTGGGTCCTTTGGCTTTGTAGGCAAGCACATTGCCATCTAAGCCCTCTTTAGCCCCTAACACGTCTTGTTCTATAAATTTTATTGACAACTTTCATCCCTACAAACACTGTACCCTGATCAATATCTCCTCACACAGTTCTTTGTCCCCATGGCCTGAACCATTTCATTATTTTTTCCAAATAGTCCCTTTTCTATTTTAATTTCATCATCTTTTCTTGCCTCATATTATACAGGTCTTGAATGAAGCCATCATTTTATGTCTTCCCATTCTTTTGATCTTACATTTTTTATTAGTTATGTACAGTGTGTAAACAGCCATGTTGGTACCATCCTTAGCCTCCTCCTTGTCCTCCCCTCCAAAGGGACCCTCCTCATTGTGGAATATGGGCCGTGCATTATGGGGTTAGCCATCAGTTATGGATAAGAGGCAATGTCTCTGTGCATAATGTCCCAACATGTGGCTCTAACAATCTTTCCATTCTGTCTTCTGCAAATTTCCCTGAGCTATGTTGGGTTCATTTTAGGTCTACTTCAGTGATAAGGTCGTGGGAACCTCTGTGTCTCTGGATCTCTTGTTTGGTAGGAGTTGTGTGTTCTCTGTGTCAATCTCCTTCACCTTTGTGCTGATACCAGGTTCACCAAGAAAGCAGCACTCTTGCTCATTTCCCCAATTACTCTTGGTTTCAGCTGAAGCCCTGTTGAAGTGTGATGGGCTGATCCTCTCCTCAGGATCTGCATCCATCTGAAAAAGAGAAGCAAATTCTCCAATAGGGAGTGAAGTCAGTACCAGATAAAAGGGATGACCATTATTATTTTTGAGAGAATTTAATAGGTGTAGGCCCTCTTGTAGTCCATGATTGGTGGGAGCTTGATAATGGAGAGTGGGCTTGTTTTTTGGATATGGTTCTGACTCGTTACATTCTTTCTGTCCCCTCTTCCACAATGGTCTCTGAGCCTCGGAGGGTGTGATAGAGATGTTCCCTTAGTGCTGAACCCTCCACTGTCCCTTCTCCTCAGCACATTACTGCACTGTGTGCTTCCCCAGTCATCACTACCATCTAGAAAGAGGAGCTTCTCTAACCATAGTGAAAGCTGCATTAATCTGTGGGCATAAACAGATATTTAGAGGTCAATTTGGTGGATATAACATATTCTTTTAGCCAAATAACCGTAGTACATTCCCCACCTAAGGCTAATGACCTCCCCAGCCACACATTAGATAGTTTATATTCGTATATTTAGATAGAGTATGTTCATTTGAACCTCCACTACAAGACTGGGAGGAAGGGAAACGTCCCATGATACTTTTCCACAGTATACTTGCAGCTTCCTGGGCATTGTTTCAGCTTTTTATTGCCTATCACATTTTGTTTTTATTCATAGGAGTAACTTTTCAAAGCTTGATAGGAAAAAAATACAAAACTAATTTGACTTGCCATTATGGAAATTATTCTTGGAAGTATGTGACTCAGTCATCCTAGAGTGCTAGTTTCCAATATATGTTATTACTTATAGTGCATGTTTTCCACTTAAAAAGTGGAAAGCGGGCTGGAGAGATGGCTTAGCGGTTAAGCGTTTGCCTGTGAAGCCTAAGGACCCCGGTTCGAGGCTTGGTTCCCCAGGTCCCACGTTAGCCAGATGCACAAGGGGGCGCACGCGTCTGGAGTTCGTTTGCAGAGGCTGGAAGCCCTGGCGCGCCCATTCTCTCTCTCTCCCTCTATCTGTCTTTCTCTCTGTGTCTGTCGCACTCAAATAAATAAATAAATAAAAATACTTTAAAAAAAAAAAAGTGGAAAGCTCTATTAACTCTGACTCACCAGCCTCACAGTTAGTCTTTCTTGTGCCTGTAGAAGTGCTGGGCTTCCATCTCACCCTTCAAACTTCAGATGCGGGCACTGGAGTGAAGGTGCTACTCCATCAACCACCCCAACACTCTGGGGGAGGATTGAGCGTAACAGCATCTTAATGGATGTCAGAGCCTGCGGTTCTCAAATGTCAGTCTGATGGGAAACTGATCCTTCCCAGTTGTTTCATCCATCACGTTAGTCTGAGGCCGTCCTCGGGATCACAAGCAGTACTTTATTCAAGACAAATTTTGGCAAAAGGACTCATCTCATTTTCCATATATGAGCCTGAGCAGAATCCTCCTGTTTGTAGGGTTTTCCAGAAACTGTGAACTCCATGGCCTCTGAAGGCCCATGTGAGCCAAGAACTCTGAATTCACTGTGTTTTTGTGCTGATGGAGGCTCGCTGTTTGCGTCTTGGCCTGCAGGCTCATGATAGAGATATGCCATAGCAAATGCCATTGCTGTGGGCATTTAATCCAACTGTCACCAGTGAAGCTGTGTGAGCACCATTCACCTCCTTCCCTGGGATTTCTCACTTAAATCACTGATCCCCATTACACACCCAGTATTAAAACATCTGTTCCTGAATCAGATTTCAAGCACTTGCCTTCCTTTAGTGGCTTAAAAGTAATGTAAAAACCAAACCCAAAAGTTTGGGGGATGGATTTAGATAAGAATGAGGGGAAAGGAAAAGACGTGTGTTGAGACACATTGTTCCAGGATGTCCCTGGTTCTGCTCAGCTGTTCCTGGAAGGCAGGTCTGTCTGCCTGCCCTGTCTGCTACCTATGCTCTTAAAGTCAGACCAATGTGCAGTCAGTAACCGTGACATTATGTAAATGATCCTGGAGACACCTTTAAGATGACTGTAACAACAACAACAACAAAATAAAACCACACTCACAACTTTTAAAAAATCCTATCCTGGGATGAATTCTCACTGTTTTTCCTGGGCCAGACTCAAACTCCTGGGACCTAGTGATCTTCCTACCTCAACCTCCTAAGTAACTGGAAAAGCCAGCACACCCCACTATGCCTGGATTTGAACTTTGTGTCTTCTTCTCCTGTAACACCCGATAATTAAGTTGCTGTGTTTCTAGCTCTATCTGTAGGCCTAGCTCTGTGTTAGACATGCATGAAATAAAAGCCTTATCAGTTTGAAATATGCCTTGTACAGCTGACTGAGAAAGCTATAACATAAATCTTCCCAGGCACTAAAATTTTGCAGCGGTTGCTAGGCAACCCAAGGTAAACTATTGTGTGTGTATTTATCCGTGCCATTTTCATTATAACCATTGAATTTTTTAAAATTGCAATCATCACACACAAAAAAAACTAATGAAATGACAAGCTACATTTTTTAATACAGAGAGCAGTAACTATTTAGTGTGAAATTATTAACATGTCAGATTATACCCTTCCAAACAGAAAGGCATCTCTTTGTTTTCTTCTAACAACAAAAGAAGAAAACCAAGATGGTAATAAGTGCACACAATGCTTCAGGTAACCACAGTACAGACAAAACACCTAAATACTGACTTCCACATGCCTTGCGGGACAAGCCAGTAAGGAAACTTACTTTTGAAGCCAACTTTGTGTCGGACCTGAGTCTTCTAACACTAACTCATTTCCTTTAATAGTACTTCAATCGACTTCAGGGGCTCCTGGTCACATTTAATATACTTGTTTTTCAGATATCCGTTCATACTGCATTCACTTTTTGGGATCCACACCCACCAGATGTGTGTGACGCTCGTTAGGCTACTTACGTGATTCATCACAGCAAACCCTGAATTTGGCTTTGTTTGGGCAAGACAAACATCTCCTAGGATGCATATAATTGGCTGAGCAAGGATGAGCTTCACAAGGGGAAACTTTTCATTCTGGTCACAATGCTCACCTCACAGGAATTTGGGTCATTGCTAAATGATTTGAATAATGGCTAAGTTTTAAAAAGGGATGGGGGGGGGCTCTGGAGAGATAGCTTAGCAGTTAAGGTATTTGCCTGCAAAGCCAAAGGATGCCAGTTCGATTCCCCAGGACCCATGTAAGCCACATGCACAAGGGGGCAAACACATCTGGAGTTTGTTTGCAGTGGCTGGAGGCCCTGGAGTGCCTGTTCTCTCCCTCTCTCTTCTCTCTCTCTCTCTCTCTTTCTCTCTCTTAAATAAATAAATAAAATATATTTTAAAAAATGATGATGATCTATGTTTTTTTTTTTCCAAAGGTTGCCCTAGCAGACCTCTGCACAGTAGTTTCCATCACATAATTATGTTTTCTCAGTTTTTGATGCTAACAGTTAGAGATAAAGACACCAGACTTGGTTTCAGATATGTAGCAGTGACCTTCTCATGACTGGCACAAAACACCTGACCAGAAGCAGCTGGTGGGAAGCAAAGATTCACTTCGGGCTGACAGTTTCCAAGGGAACCTTCATCCGTTTGGAGAAAGCATGTCAGTGGACGTCCGTCTTCCTCACCACAGAGGGAGAGGAAGCAGCAAGCTAGTGATTTCTGAACAAACTGTGGGCTGCACTAATCAACCCCAAGGTCAGCCTCCAGAATCCACCTCCTCCAGCAAGGCTCCAACCTTCAAAAGGCCCCACCAACTGGCCACTGAGTAGGAAAACATGTGAGGCGACCCAGACATTTTGCCATCAAACCACCACAGGAGAAGTCTTCCATAAGTTCCTAGAAGCCCATCTCCTCCCTGTGCTTTTACCTAATCCTCTGTACTATGTCTCTAGTTTTAAATGTCCTCATGTGTTTGTGTGTGTGTGTGTGTGTGTGTGTGTGTGTATGTCATTACCTTTGTACTGCTAAGGTCCAAACCTAGGACATCATACTCATTGCTAGAAAAGCACTATACTGTATCACTCAACTTTATCCAGAGACCAAATTTCTTCTTTGTAAATTTTCCAGTCATGTTGAATTAAAGTCACCTGAATGCACTGTTTTCACTTTATCTCTAAGACCTTATCTCCAACTATAGCCTCATTCTAAAGGATTAGGAAATGAGATTTAAACATGGGATTTTGCCTAAACACAAATCAGCCTTTGTGTACAAACACACACACACACACACACACACACACACACACACACACACACATATGCATTTGAATTTTTTATATGAGTTCTCTAAAAATGGGCCTGTTTCAGACTTTTAGAACCATATAACTTCTTCTCCCGAACTATAAATGCATGTCAAAGAAATTAGAATTTTTCAATGCCAGTGCAGAGTTGTGTGTACTGACAGGCCAAGAAAGAATAAGTCAGTATCTGTCTATGTAAAATGTTAGTTATACTATTGGATGGTGTTTTACAAAATTCACTGATTATCACAGCACTGGGAAAAATGACAGAAAATACAGCTTAGCTTCAAAATATCCTAAGCGGTACACTATACTTTTTTTAATGTATAACTTTATTATTGACAAGTTCTATATTTAATATAAACCATGATAATTTCCTCCCCTCCCACACTTCCTCCTTCACAACTCCACTATCCATCATATCCCCTCCCTCTCTGTTAGTCTTTCTTTTATCTTGATGTCATCATCTGTTTCTCCTATTATGAGGGTCTTGTGAAGGTATTCCTAGGCACTGCGAGGTCTGGTATATCAGGGCCAATTTCAGTCTGGACAGTTGTGTTGTAAGGAGTGGTGCCCTCCCTTTGTCTGTTACATTCTTTCCGCCACTTCTTCCGCAATGGACCCTGAGCCCTGGAGGGTGTGATAGAGATGTTTCAGTGCTGGACATTCCTCTGTCACTTCTCAGCACTATGTTGCCTTTTGGATCATCCCAGTGGTCACCACCATCTGAAAAGAGAAGCTTCTCTAACCAAAAGTGAGAGTAGCATTAATATATGAGTATGAACATTAAGTGTAGTGCTTACTGGGCAATTTGGTGAGCACAATATGTGCATTTAGCCGGATTGGAGCAGGCTTTATACCCCTAAGGCTCATGACCTCCTCTGCCATAGGCTTTCAGTACCAGGCATGTATTCCCTCCCATAGAGCTGGCCTCCAATCCAATTAGAGAGTGGTTGGTTTCGTTTCCCCTAGAGCACTTGGCCTCTCTTGAATCTGACATTACCTATGAGGTTTAAAGGTAAAAATTGGAGGAAAAAAAAAAAAAAAACTCTTGAAGCCACTTAGGGTGTATATTTCACAGACCAGGAACTGCAGCACAGAGGAGCTTGAATTCTCTTCCCTCGGTGTGAACAGAGCCAGGGTTAGGACCCTGCTGAGCCTTCTGGTCTGATCTCTTCTCTCATATCCTGGTGTCATTCTGGGATTCAAACCACCATGGAATTTGGAAGACCTCGACGTAGGTAGGACCCTGTACCCTGGAGCTCTCTCACTGGTTAAATGAAGTGTTTGAGAGAACGCTCATTGAGGAAGTATTCCAGGTTTCCTCTGTTTTTTCCCAGTGACACTTCACAAAGCAGAGGCAACACCTGAGAAGCCTAGCCTGCCTCTGCTCCAGCCGATGCGGCCACCGCGGAGCAGAAACTCTTCCATGGCTTACTGAGGGGAAGCCATTATTGTGCCTGTTGACCTACAGAACATCAAAATGCTTTGCTTCTGGTGGCTGTCCCTTGTCATCCACAGGACTGTCTTAGGGCACCACAGACATGATCTGTCCCTATCTTAGGCCATTCCCCCTCGATCACTCAATGTTAACATGCAATCACATATGACATACTCTTTTCTCCCAGTTTCGTCACACTTGGATTGTTACACAGGTGACACATCGCAGCCAACGCACGTATAGTTGGTTCATAATAGTCCAGGACTTTTTCCCCCCCTTTTGTATTGATATTAGGTACTGTATTGCAAGATCTTTGATTTCAGTTTTAGCTACATTGGCCTCAGAAAGAAAGCTCTATGTTGACCTGATAATAGCAAGTAAGCCAACTTGCTCCACATCATCCACTAGCTGGAAAAAAAAAAAAAAAACAACTTATTTACATAAAAATTCCACACCTCATCAAAAATAAACATGTGTGGGCTGGAGAGATGGCTATTGGTTAAGTGCTTCCTTGTGAAGCCTAAGGACCCCAGTTTGAGCCTTGATTCCCCAGGACCCACGTTAGCCAGATGCCCAATGGGGTGAACGCATCTGGAGTTCATTTGCAGAGCTGGAGGCCCTGGCGTGCCCATTCTCTCTCTCTCTCTCTCTCTCTCTCTCTCTCTGTCTGATGCTCTCAAATAAAGAAAAATAATAAAAAAATTTAAAATCTGCAATATGACACTTTAATAAATAAATAATGCCTACTTTTGCATAACTTTCCTAGAAACCTCTTGTTTTTTGTGTGTTGTTTAAGATAATTTTCATTTTAATCATACTCAGGAGTCAGCTAAGTAATTCTTAGAGAATTTCACCTATGTTCATCCTCATCTGCACTAAAAATATATTTGCCTTTTATTTTGAAATATTCTCAAATTGCTTCATCATCAGTAAGAATATATACTTGTCTTGTATTTTGAAATATTTTCCAATTGGCTTTAGCATCTCCATTTTAGATACCTAATCAACCTAAGCCACATTGGTTAAATTCAAAACAAACAAATAAATAAAAAATACTTTGCTAGGTTAGCGGTATGTTGCTAACAGAGTTATATTAATCTTTGCATATAATTACCAAAGGAATTTTGTGTTCCATGGACAATAAGAAAAGTCATTGCATAAATAAAAGCATTAGGTTTATTTTCTATTCTCAAAAGTTTTAACAATGTGGTTGGCAGAGCAAAGTCCTCCTACAATAATTGGACAACATGCCAGTTTTAATACTTTAAGTAGGACCTTGACGTTATTGAACTTAAGACTTTAAAATAATGAAATCCTCATTGGTCAAGGCTGCTCCGTGCTTTTTTGCTGATCGTGCTGTGTAAGATCATGCCCTCGTGCTCGGGGAGAATGGTCTAGCCCTGAGTCATGGCAAGGGCCGAGCCTGCCCCGAAAAAGGCATGCTGCTTTTGTACATGTGGTAGGCTATATCTCAAGCCAGCTGCCCACAAGGCCCCCCACAGAGTCTTTCAAATGAGCACAGCTGAGATGCCTAGTCAGGGGAGAGTGCGGTTGTTGTAGATGCTTTTATGGATGACTTGGGTCTTTACAAGGGTCATTATAAATGGTAAAATAAAAAAAAAAAAAAAATCGCATTCACCAACTGAAGAGAGGTTTGCCTATGGGGGATGCAGGGAGCATTGCTCAGGCCCAGAGTCTGGGAGGAGGGTGACGTGTGTGGCAGTGACGAGACTAGATTGATGGGAACAGAATGTGCGTGTCTTTGATGAGTAGGGGATTAGATGGGCAGGCAAGCAGAGGTCAGACTGTGCAGCAGAAATGCTGGGTAAGGAATTTAGACTTTATCCTCCTGATGAGAAATCACATGATAAGTGATATCTTATTTTAGGTAGAGTAATACACACTTAAACAGCATACAATGGAAAGAGTAGAGACGGAAGGCTCGGAGACAAGAGAGAAGTAGCTAGTGCAAACAGTAACCAGGGCAAGGAAGAGCCAATGTGACAGGGTTTTAGGTGCATTGAGTGGTATTATTTTACCTGATTTCATAAAGATATCCATGATTATTATACAACAAAACTGAAAATATAGAAAGTTTGCACTGAAATCACTCATTCATTTAAACTATAGCTTTTTGACTTTTTTCAGGCACTATTACTGTTTGTGTTTTGTTTTATTCCTATGCGTTAGAATTGTGTGATATTAAAGATGTTTTGGGTCGCTTGTTTTTTTTGTGAGTAAAAATTCCTGGAGGCTGTCATTCTTAATGCTGCACCCCGCTCTGTAGTCTGGGTGCTCCCCTGACCATCCTGCGATGGCCCACTTGTCCCTCCAGGTTTTCATTATTGCCAGCACTGCCGTCCTGAGCATCAGCCAGCAGCACTGTTCTTTTCCATATTCCCTTCTCTATGTCTGTTTGGATAGATGTTTTATTTGGGTTTATTGAGAAAAGCACATTTGTCCACAAATTTACTTTTGCCTATTTCAGTTAAATCTTTATCTTTAGTGTACATTAAAAACTGGGACAGGGCTGGAGAGATGGCTTAGCGGTTAAGCGCTTGCCTGTGAAGCCTAAGGACCCCGGTTCGAGGCTCGATTCCCCAGGACCCATGTTAGCCAGATGCACAAGGGGGTGCACGGGTCTGGAGTTCGTTTGCAGTGGCTGGAGGCTCTGGTGTACCTATTCTTCCTCTCTCTCTCTCTGCCTCTTTCTCTCTCTGTTGCTCTCAAATAAATAAATACAAATAAAAAGATTTTTTAAAAATGGAACAGAAGGGTGACTTTTACTAAAATTTAGACATTTGACGAGACTATTCAAACTTTTCTTCCTTTGCTAAAATTATTGTCATATTTCATTTTATGTTGTTTCAGTGACTTTTTTTCCTAATGATGGCTTGCAGGTTGGCTCCAGGGCTTGCCTCTTTGAGAGAAGGCTGTGATGTGTATCATCATTGTGTGTGGTTTAATTAGGACATGGGACACACCAGCCTGTAGGGTTCACTGTACTTCAGCGTCAGCATCTGACGTGGTGTGCCTGTCACACTCCAGCTGCAGGTACAACCTAGGATTTCCTGTTTACTCACACCCAGAGTAAAAATAAAAATAGTTTTCCCCAATCACGTGTGTGTTTAATACTATCTCCCCTTTTGTATGAGTCAGAATGCTTTGCTTATTTTGCAAGAATTAGTAAGTTTTAACACATTTTGTTATGATTATTGAGCACCCAAACTTCTTGTTTAGAGTTGGACCATGTTCTTCCATCAAGTCATTCTTTTTGTGCGATCTGAAAGTTAATCTTCCGGCAGTCACATGGTTTGGAGTCTTAATTCTATTCATTAACGTTTTTATATTAGAATAGATGTTGGAGGCAAATTTACCAAGCTGGACTCTCATGATTTAGGTGTTTTCAATCTTGGGTTGACAAGACTTTTCTGAGGTCCCAAGATTTTAGACTGTGTTTTGTCCTATTTCTGGTGGGCTATTTTATGTTTAATTTTTAAGTCATCTAACTCTATCTTGCATTAACTACCATGCTTTTTTGTCCAGGTTTAGGAAAGGGGAAAATAGAAATTAAAAGAAAACTCTGGAAAATATATGATAATTGTGTTATAAGTTTCATTGTAAGTCTAGAATTGAATTGTAGAGATATTTTGAACTTGTTAGTATAAGATGTCCACATTAGCCATAGTTTGTGATTAAGGAAATAAATATCTTTTATGCTTTACAGAACATTTCTCAGAGTTCACTCATATCACATCTTTGCAGAATGACTTTTTTCTCTTTATTTTAGACAAGGTCTCATTTTATAACTCAAGTTGTTTTCGAACTCCCAATCTTCCTGCCTCAGCCTACCTCTGAGAACCGAAGCTGCAGCACACGTCCTGCTACGACGCGATTTCGTCTCGCTTGGTTTTTGCATGCACTTTTTCTTCTCATGTATTTTAAGGCTTTTGTCTCTGTAACTTGGAAGAGGAATCCATTGTCCTTCTTAAAACAGTTAACAAGGGATTTGTTTTCCTTTCAGCAAGTCACAGAAGCTGTGAGCCCTTCAATGCTGCCCCCTGCGGCCTTACCACTTGACCTGCTTAATAATGCCGTGGCTGCCTTCAGCACCTTGGAGGATCTCATCCGCTATCTTGAGCCTGACAGGTGGCAGCTGGACTTAGAAGATCTGTACAGGCCAACGTGGCAGCTTCTGGGCAAAGCTTTTGTGTTTGGAAGAAAATCCAGAGGTGAGCATCCACTTCAGATTAGAACTTTGTTTAATTTCCTGAGCAGCGAATGTGCTTTTAGATTCTCCCACCACCCTTGAGAGTTTCATAGTCTTCGGTGATCTATCCAAGCAATCCATTTTCTGGTCATTTAGATGCATTTGTTTATTCGACAGGACAATAGACAAAAGGAAAATGAAGTGATACTTCTGCTGAAAATTGCAAGCATTTCTTAGCCCCATTACTTTTCCCAAGGATCGGTGCTGATTTCAGGTTCCAGGTGGGGTAGATTGCTTGTGAGGCAGGAGAGAAATGATTATAGCTCCAAAGCCATATTTGTGGCTACAAAATGAGGTGCTTTCTTATTAGAGCTATGCTTACCATGAATTCCCCGTGTCAGAGTCATGTTCACTTCCATTTACAAGGCTTAGAAGTTCTACACAACGTAGAAGGAGGCAATGGCTCTATGTAAAATCGAAGTTTCCAAGGTAGGAGTCTCAACAAGAAAACAGCAGCCTACAGGAAAATATACCAGGGATTTTTCATGTATAGAGACTTGAATTGAGACCGCCACTGTTGACGAAATGGGCCTGCCTTCTTTCTCAGAGCAGAAGCGCTGTTCAATAAGCCTAATTTGACTTGAGCCTGATATGAACAGTGATGCTAAAGGGAATCTCCTGTATGGTTAGCTAATATTCTCAGTAACATTAGAATTGTGGCATACACATATCAGATGTGGATAATAAGGTAATAGCAATAACTGGATAGTTATCATGCACTCAGAAAAAAAAAATAATAATTCTGTTTCAGTCTGTCAGAAACATTGGACACTACCCAGGATCACACTAAAGAATGGAATGACAGTGCAGAGAATTTATGTGGAAGGAACAATGCTTGGTTAATTTGAGCCACTCACAGGGGCATATTGCACCAGATTTGTTCTAAATCTTGTCAGAAGAAACCTTACCCCTGCCTTTCCCACTGTCTTGCATGTAGCCCTCCAGGGTCCCGAGCTTTCGTCCCAGCAGCTCACGCTTGGACTTGCCCAGCCCGCTGTGTCCCTAGAGTCACAGACACAGATTCCTTGTGGCAACGCTTGAGGAAGGATGTGTTCAAGGGCATGGGCAGCTGAATCCTGTCCAGATGCTCAATGCTGTTGCATATTTATAAGACTGGACCTTGATAAATAACCTTCCCACACTACTTTCCTTCCCAACCCTTAAGAGCAGCACACTGAAGATCTGAGTAGCAGCTCAACCCCACATGAATAGGGTCCTTGTTAGTAAATCTGAAATAAATCAGCATGTGTACCTGTAAAGAAACAGAGGTGCAAAGTTTTTCAGATGTAGTTGTTTTTTATTTGTTTGTTTTTGTTTTGTTTTGTTTTGATGACTGGTATTTGAATTTCAGCCCAAAATCCTTACTTTGTGCCTTGAAGCCGGAACCCTGTCCTTGCTGTCTGCAGTTTTGGCCACGGGTTACCTTGCATTGCAACAAAGTCAAAGCTCTTTCAGGTGTTTCCCATATTCATTTAACACCTTCAAGACTGAAGCACTTTGCAGTTTGCTGAAAATATTAGTTTCTTAAACATATAGTAAGTGTGAGAAAAGCAGTGTGTGTTTTTGGAAATTTACACAAACTCAAAGGCGAGTGTGGCTGGTATCTCTAGACAAAAACACCCCCTCCCAAGAATCTTTCTACAAGAGAATAGGCGTAGCATGTTTAAAAGCCTCTCATTAGACATTGAAATAGATTTCCCCCCAGAATAAACACATCACTGTGTTACCACATTCATCTTAGAAAGACCACCCTCGGTTTGCATTATGGTAACATGATACCCTTGGATTGAATATCTTCAAAGAATGAACAACTGATAAAGTAAAAATGTGCCCCCACATTTTGGCCAGTATTTTCCTTCCTGGTTAAACTACAGTGCTGATTAAAGTTCCATTAGAACCCTTGAGTTTTGTGATTTGCTCTGTATCCTTATTCTTTAGAAAGAAAATTAACGAATATCTTGTCTGAGGCAGTTCAGGAAAGGTGAAAGAATCTGGTAACTGGGTGTCACTTCACAAATACTTTTCAAAGAGAAAATTCTTCAGAATTATACTTATTAAAATGTGCCTTGGGGCTTGGTTTTTTCTTTACCATTCTTTCTGTTTCTTACATTCTCAACCTTCTCTGCTCTCCTCTCTTTGTCTCTTGGTTTGTTTTCTTCTATCTTTCTTGTTTTCTTTGCCCAGAAATTTTACAGGATATTCCAAGAAGTTTTGATGCAATATTGTATTTTAATGAAGCTCATATGAATTTGAAGACTTTGAAGTAGGAAGTATGTGAATTTCAAAGATGATATGGAATTTAAATTCCTTAATTTTGTTATGCCAGTGTTGCCTGCAGTAGTGGTTTTCAGGCTCTTTTCTTCTATTTTTTGCACTATTTTAGAGTATTTCTTCACATGTTGCTATTTCAGAAGAAAAAAGAAAATAAGTTATTTTCTAAGTCAAGCTTAACTAGTACTTTAAAAGAGGCTTTTGACTCGTGTGTCAAACATGATAAATGAGTGGAAGCTAACTTGAAAGTATGTTTAAATTTTCACAATGTAGCAGGTATAACTTAGTTCACTTGGGAAATGTGCTCTGGCCTTTTATTGTAGTTAAGTAAACATTTTGAGGAGAACATATGCAGTCTTTTTTTTTTCCTCTAGTTTTAAGAAATAGTATGTTTAAAAATCTTTGTGGTAGGTGAGGGTCTTTGGAAAGCTGAGAACTTTGTTCACATTCTGAAGATTTAAGTCTTAGGTGGACATTGCAGGTTGTATCAACATCTTTTGTGTTCATGCATATTTTTAAGCTTTTCTCCCTGCTAGTTCAGATATGACCTTCTAGAGCAAAGATCCACATTAAACTATGCATAGCTTTAAAAATGAAATAGGAATGTATGCATGCACTGATCATTGTCCCTTTATGGAGTCATTTTGAGATGAAAAAAGACAAATCTTTAAACACTCAAATAAAACTATGATTTCTGTTGAACTAACAACATGCTCTTAGCTGAATAAATTGCTAAAGTGGTCCTACTGATTTCCATGGCTTTGAGATACTCACACATTTGGCCCAGCTTTCTGACCAACTACCCATTGTATCATGTTCATTATTAATGATAGTTCTTAGAGATATGAAGACTACTTCCCTTGGACAATTCATAAATTTTGATCACATATAATTATGATCAAGCTAAGGAAACAAGTATTTTATTCTTAGCTACCTTCACATTTTCAAATTATTAACAGTAATCAGAGCTGATTTTCAAAATTGAAGTCTCGTGATGAGTATTGTTGCCTAAAGCCATCCTTACCTCACAATGATCTTTTTCTTCAAGTTCATATTTTTTTCAACAGTGTTTAACCAGATTCATCAGCCTCAGGGAACAGGTGGATCTGAGACATTACAATAGCAAATAGTATTAAAAGCCCCTTTTTTGAATATTTCTAAAAGAAAAGATTAGAAGTATATACCCTAGTAATTGCTGTGTATGCTTTATGTACAAATTCACAAAACACATAACATTTTATTTTGACATAATTTTCCTGAGACAGTATCCTTGTAATTTAAAACAATGGCTCTTTGAGGATTTTGCTATCCACATCTGATGAAAGGATGTTTTGTCTAGTCTTTACAAGTAGGTATTCTTTCTAAAAATAAAGGGCAACACAGTTAACCAACTTACTAAAAGAAAAGAGACAATGGTTATAAATCAGACTTTTCTTCTATCCTTCAACAGAGGAACAATAGAACTCTGAAGGAATCTAATTAGTCTAAATTTCAAAGACCATCAATTCTAACACATTGGAAGCTGAGCTTTCCAAAAACATCTGATCTTACATTTCTAAAATGTATCATTTCTTTGACTCCTTGCCCATTCAGATGTTTTCAAAAAACATTTTCTTCATTCTTGTTTTTTGTTATATGATTTGTAGGTCCTTTACAATCATAGAAGTTCTATTGACAGGCTATACTAATTGTGTAAGCCTGTAATCCTTTCAAAAATCACATTTTAAAAAATCAAAGCATTCATAAACATACATTCTATTTTCCCCTCCAGTGCTTTCCTTGTCTGTGTTTTGACTAAGGTTAAAAGGTGTAGCTCTTTTTTCCCTGCATAAAGTTTCCTATTTATAGCTTTCAACTGTTTCATTGCCCTGTTTTTGATAATGCACAATGAGATTTCTTTATATTACTCCCTAAGTCAGACCAAGGCTATTTTTACTATGAAATAGCAAGTCCCATTTGTGAGCAGTACAGCCATACAACGCAGTTAAAAGGGGAAGGAATATTGTTAAGGCTATTGCTCAAGGGAAATCTAGATTTCTTTATGAATGGAGCTTACTGCAATAGATTCAGACTCAGTACATGAACATTTTTTTTCTTTTCTTTTATATGAATGCAGTGGTGGATCTTAACCTTCTCAAAGAGGAGGTAAGACGCTACAGCTGTACACCTCGCAACTTCTCGGTGTCCGTAAGGGAAGAGCTGAAGAGAACAGACACCATTTTCTGGCCAGGCTGTCTCTTGGTTAAGCGCTGTGGTGGGAACTGTGCCTGTTGTCTCCACAATTGCAATGAATGTCAGTGTGTTCCCAGCAAAGTGACGAAAAAGTATCATGAGGTAGGTATACCATTTTTATCTGGATATTTTCTTTCTTACAGAAAAAAGAATGAATCTGAAATGAATTTATGTTTAGGCGGAGCAAGTCAACAGTCAGCAAAATAAAATAAGATAAATGCAGGGCTTACAAATATTTTAAGAGATTAAAACATGAACTAAGAATTTCATTTTAAAACAGAGATATTAAAAATTTATTATAAAGCTTATTGTTAGTGACATGCCATGGATGGTCAAAAAATTTTTTGCTCTTTGTAGCACCAAGTGTAGAACCCAGGACCTTATGGATGAGTGTTCTACCACCAAGCTAGAGCATCAGCCTCAATCAATGAAGTTGTAAATTCTTACATAAAGAAGACAAGCTATTTCTCTGAGGAAAGAATGAGTGGAGTTTTTTCAGATTTAATGTTTTTTCAAAATATAAAGGGAAAATATTTTAAGATAAGCTTGGGGATAAATTACTATCTAATTTAGAGAAAGGAGATTTTTGATACTTATTTTTATATTTTTTATAAGTCCGTACCAGAAATACAATGATGCAAATGTTTATAATACTCCTGTTGCCACAAATGACAAATCCAATGTCTTATGAGTTATTTGCTCTTTAAATGCTTTATTCTTTGGAATTAAGAGAAATATAATATGAAAAATTATCAGCCCTTACTTTATTGAACCTTGCTTGTGTATGCAAAGTCTTCATTACTGGCACCAGGCAGTATGGCATGCATCCATGGTCCCTACTGTTTGGAAGCTGAGCAGGAGAATCACTGGAACCCAGGAGTTCAATGCCAACTGACAGCAACACAGTAAAACATGTACTCAAACAAATGTAAAATAATTTTTCTTTGTGCTAGAATATCCTCCACTGTATTCCAACTTCTCCAGCTCAATGGTGTAAGCATACTGCAAGAAATGATACTTTCCATTTATGTGAAACTTAATTTTTACGACTTTTTTTTGCATTATGTTATACCAAATCTGTCCTTCATACTTGACTTTTACATAGCTTCATGTGGTGGTTTGAATAAGGTGTCCCCCATAAACCCACATGTTCAAAATGCTTGGTCCCTGCTGATGGCAATTTGGGAGGAGGAGAGTTGTGTTGCTGGGGGTGGTTTTAGAGGTGGTATAGCTAGTTCCTTCATACCAGAACTGGGCTCACTCTCCTGCTGCAGTTTTATACTTGATGTTGCCAAGGAGTAGATATCCAGGCTCCAGTGATTCCGTGTTTTCCCTTGCCATCATGAAGCTTGCTTCACACCAAGCTGGACAAACTATGCCACTGAGTTAACTTCAAGTTTTGTAAACAGTTGCTTTGCTGATGTCACAATCAACATTAAGATGAAACCTCCCTTTAATATAACCTGGGATCAGCTGACAAGTTTTCCAGTCTAGTTTTTAAAAGTTAAAACCTTCAAGTGGAGTTAAAAAGTTATTACAGGCTGGAGAGATGGCTCAGCTGCTAAGGTGCTTGTGTGCAAAGATAATGACCTGGGTTTGATTCCCCAATACCCATGTAAATCAGCTGCACAAAGTGGCACATGCATCTGGAGTTCCTTTGTAATAGTTGTAGGCTCTGGCATGTTCATACACACACTCTCCCCCACACCCATCTCAGCTTACAAATAATATATTTTTTTTAAAAGTACAATTCTAATACTAAATCCTTTTGTGAGCTTGAATTTCTTATCCACTTCTTTCAAATCAGTAGAGCATTCTGAGATGACCCTATTCTTTGTAAATCTATACAAGCAGCAGAGAGAAAGATGCCTCTTAGCCAAGCATGCTGGTAGAGGCAAAGGCATGTTTGGGGCTGACTGTACAGCCTGTGGATGCTAGTTTCTGCATCTTTACCTGTCACTCTGCACATCTCCTTGCAGATGGAGAAATACAGACAAGTTAGAGCTGGGAAATGGAGACAATGGCAATGCTGATACTGTACTGTGTCTTACTAAACCTCATTCCAGAAAATAAAATAAAATAAAAGCTTTCAGCAGGAGCACTATAAGGAATACTATGAATGCCATATTTAGTTAAGTTTTATGCCACCCTAGTTTGCCCAAAACATCAAATCTAATACAAAGTATGATCCACTTGTCAACGCAGTTAAGCTTCAAGTGAAGGAATCTAATATTACCAATTTATGTTTCAGAACTGTGAAAGCTATTAGACAGAGAAACCTACTGTACATGTTATTATATGATGGCAAGTTATTATAGGATTTTGAAATTTATCTTTTCAGGAAGAAAGTAGCTAAGTCAATGGAATGTATGATTAACAGTATTGAGCCTTTAAAAAGTTAGCGTCCATTGTTCTAACTTTGCCTAAGAGCTAATAAGAACTATGTCTCTCAGGCCTGATTAAATCTGTTCACACATGTACAATAGGGAAATAGCTGCAGATTATGTCATAGGATGCTCTGAGTTAAAGTAAGTAAACATTATTATTGTGCCTGGAATCCAGGAAGTATTCAAAAAATGTTCGCTAATTAACATCTGAAAGAACCACATCTTCCACGTGGGCTGTGTGTACTTCTCCAGTTCTTTAAGTCTTCAACAAAACAGTCATATGACTTGACTTAATCGAAGCTTACAAGAATGGAAGCTTACAAGAATGGTGGCTTTCCCAGGGAGCTCTGAGAAGTTACGCGTGTCGCTTGTGGAGTTTCAAGAACCTGGACAATTTCATATCTTTACATATGCTGTAGTAGTCTTGCCCACAACCAAAACACTTTTCTTGAAATGCATAATATAATATCTGTTGTCAGAAACACATTATCCATCATCTCAGGTAATTTTTAAAAAATCCTTTATTTTTATTTATTTGAAGGAGAGAAAGAGAGAGAGAGAGAGAGAGAGAGAGAGAGATAGAAATAGCCAGGTAGCAAGAGAGAGAATGGGCACTCTAGGGCCTCTAGCCACTGCAAATGAACTTCAGATGCATGTGTCACCTTTTGCATCTGGCTTACATGGGTGCTGGAGAGTCGAACTTGGGTCCTCTGGCTTTGCAGGCAAGCACCTTAACCACTAAGACATTGCTGCAGCCCTATTTCAGATCATTTTTAATAGAATACATAGATAAATCCTTCTGCCATAATGTTAGAAAGTGATTTGTTTATTTTGGGTAACTAATTTTTTTTTTTTAACTTTAAAATCTCAACAATCCAAATTGCAGGAAAGGGCTGTGCGAGGGGCATTTTTGTTAGTACCAGGCCGACTCAGGACTCGCCAGTAGGCTAAAGCTGCAGAAACTAGGTATGACGAGCCTGATGTCAATGAAGTACATCTAATCCATCCCATCAAGTTTATAGAGTACCTGAAGGGTAGCCAAGAAAGTTCATGTGTGGTGTAATTGAGCGAACTCAGCTGTAGAGCCATCAGGTTCCTCTCCCCGCTCTTCCCGTGCTCCAGGGGACTGCATCACATGTAAATATTTGCTCCATGTGGGAATAACTGTATGAGTGGAACCTCACAAACAGAAGAGCAAATTGTGCACTTGTCCTCCAAAATATTTGAGGGGAAAATCTCTCTAGCATAATCAAGTATGGAAAATAATGCAGACCGCAGGCAAATTTTTCAGTCTAAGGACTAGACTTCATTTGGCCAGGGTTTGTTAAAGATTGTTGGCATTAAAATGTCCTTTTAAAAAAGGAAGAAAGAAAGGAAGGAAGGAAGGAAGGAAGGAAGGAAGGAAGGAAGGAAGGAAGGAAGGAAGGAAGGAAGGAAGGAAGGAAGGGAAAAGAAAAGAGAAGAAAAGAGAAGAAAAGAGAAGAAAAGAAATGATGGTGCTGTCTGATTTGAGGTTGGGATGGAAGAATGTTTATACAACTTCACTAGGAAATAGTAAAATCTGAACGTCTTTGTCAGACCCCCAGTTCTTTTTTGAAGAGTTACAAGTGCGTAAAATCCAACATAAATGTTGATTTCCAAAGGTAACTTTTGTTATCCCCCTGCAGGTCCTTCAGTTGAGACCAAAGACTGGAGTCCGGGGATTGCACAAGTCTCTGACCGACGTGGCCCTGGAACACCACGAGGAGTGTGACTGTGTGTGCCGGGGGAACTCGGGAGGGTAGCGCACCCCCCCCCCTGTGTCTGCCCCCACCCCCAGGAGCTGTGATGGGCGGCCGCGGGTTGCATTAGAGACCTTCTGCATTATCTCCATCCAAAATCTCAGTTAATTTTGCTCAAGGACCTTCCATCTGCAGCGTGCTCTGAAAGAAGAGACACTGCACAAAGAGAGGAGGAATGCATCAGGACTTCTCAGAGGGGACACCCAAGGACAGGACAGGTCTGCAAACATGGACAAAAGCAAAACGTTTGTAGATCGTTAGGCAGCCCCACAGTGCGCATGTTCCTGTTCTGCTAATGGGATTTTCTATTTCCTTTGTGTCAATATGACTTAGGTGACGTCAGAACAAGAAAAAAAAAAAACAGAAAAGTAAGCACATGATGGTGAACATTACAGAAAAAATTTGGGATTTTCGCCTCTTATATTTGCATATGTAAATCAGAATGTGCCGTGTGCTACAAACCTGGCTTTTAAGAGAACTATGTCGCTATGATTGATACTGGTGCGGTGCTGATAAAAGAGACTGGATTTTCCATGCTCATTAAAATGCCTGTCTTTTACAAAGAGAGAACTACTTCTGGGTTTGGAGAAGGCAAACCTGAAAAGAGAGAGAGAGAGGCCTTGTCTTCCCTTACCTCTGAGGTGGTTGATGTTTTATTGTGTACATTTTTATATTCTCCTTTTGACTTTATAACTTGGCTTTTCTAATCTTGTTAAATATATCTATTTTTACCAAAGGTATTTAATATACTTTTTTATGACAACCTAGATCAACTATTTTTAGCTTGGTAAATTTCTTTTCTAAGCAGAATTGTTATAGCCAGAGAGGCAAAGATGTTATTAAATATTGTTGCTCTGACAAAAGACATGTATTTCCTTCTTGTATGGTGAAAATTTTTTGCATAGAGGAATATGCATTTTAAATGTGGGAGGTGGGAAAGGAATAGGATTGGTTTTAAGTCATGAAGACTTTTTGAAAGTAATTTAATTATCAACAATTCCACTTGTCATTCAGATCAAGTCATTCCTAACCTAACCCTCTTTGTAGGGAGTATGAGCCTAGTTCACTAGAATGAAAATTGCCTTAATGAAAGAGACGTGCAGGCTTCATGACGGCGAGCTGTGTCAAGCTGTGCTGTTTGGACACATCCTATTTATTGAGATGCTGGGAGTTTATAAACATTAAGCCCTGCTCCATACGCTTGTATAATACATGGATATTTTATGTACAGAAGTACAACCTTTAACTAATTCACTCTTTGTACTCTTTGGCAAGTAAAAAAAAAATCAGTATAATATTTTGCTTGTAAAATGCTTAATATCGTGCCTAGGTTATGTGGTAACTATTTGAATTAAAATGTATTGGATCATCAAATAAAAGAATATGGCTATTTGGGGGAGAAACTAATTGTGTGTGTGCTTGTGCATGCAAAATAGAACTGTTAGGATCTGAGGAAATGGAAGTGAACAAGTCCTGTGTTCCCATGATGCACAGTGGGCAAAAAATGTGTGTCAATTTGACATAGCAGAAAAGCAAGCATTGCTGTTGACAGCCACACCCATCTGCCTCTTCTGTCTCGTGGTGTTGTAAAATGGTTTTCTCTGTGGTTTTAACAATAATCAATTAAGTCGTAGCTCACTTGAAAGTTATATGTGGTCTCTTGAAGTGGTTCGTGAGCGATTATATGGTGATATAAAACTGGGGGTGAGGGATCCCTTTCACTTTCTCCTCCTGTTTTCTTTTCTAGTGGTAACTACTAACTTGGGTATTCATTGATTTGGTACGTAGGTAACAATATGTAACCCAATAGCCCTCGAGTCTTAGCGTCGGTTTCTTGGGTCTGATATCCTCAGCACTGGTCCTAGGCCCTTCAGCTTACCTGAGACTTCTTGTGGCCAAACCCATACTCTCTGCATAACACATTCAGACAATACCAACTTACTATGCTGCCTTGCCCTTCCCCCTGCATGAGAAAAAAGTACAAAAAAAAAATGTGTCTATCTCATTTCCCTAACCTTTTGCACATTTATCATAGCCTGATAAAGGCCCTGTTGTAACTTAACCGAATTTCAGGTGTCTAGCAGCAATCCCATTCCTCGGCATCACTTTATGTTGCAGTCAGGTTCACGTTGCTGGTAGAAATCACCCAACAAGAACAGCCTGTGGTACAAAAAAAAAAAAAAAAAAAAGCTTTATTTTGGCTTACAGGCTTGAGGAGGAAGCTCCATGATTGTAGGGAAAATGATGGCATGGGCAAAGGGTGGACATTATCCCCTGGCCAACATAAGATGGACCGCAGCAACAGGAGAGTGTGCCAAACACTGGCATGGGGAAACTGGTTATAATACCCATAAGCCCGTCCCCAACCATACAGTCTCCAGGAAGCGTGAATTCCCAAATTTCCATCAGCTGGGAACCTAGCATTCAGAACAGCTAAGTTTATGGGGGACACCTGAATCAAACCACCACACAGGGCTATTTAGCTTAGTAACCACAAGGTATTATAGTCATCCCCCCAATTACTGTGTTTAACGTGCTATTTCTAAGAGTGTGCCTCACATTTTGTAATAATTATTTTGTTTCCTTATCAAATATTGGTAGTTTAAATAAGCTAGGAAGGTAGAAATTCACGTACTGTTGCCAGTGAGTGAGGCACTGAAGATATATATCTGCTTACAATCAATTATTTGGGAATTACTTTTACCATGAATTTACAAAAAATAAGTGAAACAAATTAGCTCCTGGCACATATAACCCCCTTTTCTCCCAAGTCCATGAAATATTGACTGTGTTGACCTCATATTCTTTCCTATGGCTATAAGTCATAACGTGGTTTCTGTGTAGAGGACCATTTTACCTAGTAATGTTTATTAAAAGCACAGAGCAAGAATGAACTTCTATGAGGCAGGTATTCCTATCTACAGTTTTCATTTCTCCATCTCATTTATGTCATACCCTTCTCCTTTAACAGTCCCTATGTACACTTTAAAAATATACAGAGGGTGAGTAATGAGCCTTGCACTGGGAAAAATCATGCTGTCATGATGTGGTTTCATTTCAATGTGTTCACTTTCTCCATGTATTGACTAAGGTCTGTGGTTTTGTTTAAGAAAAATCAGGAAATGAGTTTATAATTTCCTACAATTTCCTTATCTACAAAAGTGCAATGTTAACATTCCACCCCTTCTAACGTTATATAGTCTATTATAATGATGCATTGAAAGTGCAGATAGACTACTGCATGCCATACTTCACATGGTAAGGAAGAAAACTCAAGCTATAGTGGATGTGGTTGGCACAGGCTTCTAGAACAGGGTGCTGTAGCCAGTGTGGCTGAGGAAAGGAAATGGATTCTCGGTGATGGAAACCGGAGGTCTCTGGTGTGCATGCAACACGGGAAGGGCTTGGTGAGGGCCTACCATGGCTGTCTGACTCCCTTCTGCCGTGTGTCCTCAAAAAGACGGAGTGAACTCTATGAAGTCTTTGTAAAGTGCACAATACCATGCATGAGTACTCTACCCTCCTCACCTAATTATCTCCCTGTGGTCCCACCTCCTGGTACCATGGCAGTGATGGTTAGGATTTCAGCGTGGCATCAGGGGAGGCATGTTCAGAGCATTGGCATCAGTTGTCTTGCATCTTCTGTGTCTCTATGCTCCCCCTCTGGGTTCAGTCATCATGTCTCCTTGCTTGTCCTCTCAGTGACTTACATTTGTGCCACATGCCCGCTGCGGCAGCTGCTGCTTTGCTGTGGCCCCTCCTCACGGCCCCGCAGCCCTGCCCTCCCGGTCTTGCTGCCTTAGGCATCACTGTTTTCTCTCTCTCCTCCCTACCACTAACGGCACAAGTCTTTCAAACCTGATTATGCAACGCAGGTAGAAAATTCCCAATGGAGCTCCGCAAGATTACGTTTTAATCTTTGCATGGCACACCAAATCCTGCATAATCACCCTGTTTACCACTTGCTGTTCATTTTACACCATCCAGCCTCACACAGCTCTAGTGAATATTTGTGGTTTTTCTGCAAGTGCCAAAACTCTCTCACATTTTGTCCTGGTGTGTGCTGTGGGCGCCTTTGCAGCACTGCTCCTGCACATACCTGTCTCTCGGACTTCCTGCCCAGCCTCCTGTCAGAGGCCCGTCTTCCCTGAAACTACGTGTACTTCCTGCTACTTTTCCACACTCCCGGGAATAGTTCAGCTATAAATATTGCCATTTTGTTATTTTAATGATCCTGTCTTGATTTCTCATTAAGCTACTTTCATGTATTTTATTATTATCTCACTCTTGCTTCTTCCCCCCCCCCCTTCAAGGTATACCTAGGAATCAAGTCAAATTGAGTGTTAGTTAACCCCTTGTGTTGAAGAATAAGTGAAGTCAATATTCACGTGAATAAATGATTTTCAAATGTAGTACTGAAAACTACATAAAAGCTCCAGAGCTCCCAAATGTTTCTGAACTTCAGCTGTAAGACAAAGGCATTAGCAGAAAGAAGTGGGCTGCATTTGTGCTTCTAGAAAGTCCAGTTGATTTTGCTGCTGCACCTGCTGAAATAATCAGAGCAGGTGGCCTTTTGTGTGTTTCCTCCTTAGTAATGCTATGAGGCTGCATCTTTGATAGGCTTCTTGTTTTTCCTACCAACCCTACCATATCCTACTTCATTTAGAGTTAAGATTTATGCATTCTTTTATGAATTATTCATATGTCAGACATTTACAAATGATAAATCGTTCGTGAATGTAAAAGAGTCCTTAAACTGTGCACAGGGAAACATACCAGTGAAGGATGATTTGCAATTTGTAATTTGCCTTTTAGTTGCATTTGCATCATCAACCCTATATCACATACTTTTCCCCAAAAATACAATATCCCCTGGATGTCTATGCTATGCATAGTGTATTATTTTTTCGTAAGACTCTCCCTTTATGTCATTTACCTATTTCACTTACATCCTCTGCAATTACTTACTTGCTAATTAATTTCTTTGGGGTACTTCTTCAGGAGGCATTTGCATAGTCTTCCATACCAGATCCAATTTATTTTGTAAGTATTAAATTACAACAACAAATCTTTCCCAGTAAAAAATAATTATGAAATTCAAATGTGAATCCTTCTTTAAAATGTAGGTTTTAGGATTAAATTTTATCATCATTTTGAAAGTTGCATATCCAATCCAATTTGGCTTATTTGCAGAAATTGATAACCTAATCTTAATTTTGCTTAGAAATGTGAGAAAGCTCAAATGGCTAAGAAATCTAGAGGAAATAAGTAGAAAGGGCACAAACTCAAGATTCCAGATTTCAGAATTTACTACAAAGCCACAGAAATGAAATACAGTGGTGTCGTGTAGTAGATTCCTCTGAATTAGAATATTCTCTACTGAAGAGAGGAGACTTGGTGGCTTCAGACAATTAAGCCATGGCAGATCTAAAACTTAAAAAAAGGTCACACAGCCATTCCCCAAGGTCATGTTAATTAGAAACTGAAACATTCCTTCTTGTGGGGAGGGGACAGGAAGGAAGTTCTAGAGATTCAGGAAGCCAACCACTCTGGGAAAAGGCTGCAAGGCCCCACCCTAAGGATGTTTTAAGGGGAACCAGCTAAGTAGGGAGAGACTCTCCAGTGAGCTCTCTTCAAGTGGCACAGGGCACTGCAGATTCTCCCACCGCCCAGCAGTGCCTGCAGGCTGGGCAGTGAGAGGTCGCTTAGGTTGAGGTGAGCTCTCTGGGGATGCAGCTCTTGGTGAGTTGAAACAGCAACGGGGAGGTTGTCCTCCAGGATGTCCTGAGACTTCCCTTGGCGCAGCTGCTTCTGAGTAGCCCATTACTCCTTTCAGTATCCTCACGCTGCTCTGTAAGTTACCCCAGTAAACTTGCTGGTTCACCAAAACTGGTTAAGGTTGACTTGTCCTTTGGTGTACAAGTAAACCCAGGGAAAAGGCTTCCCTGGATGAGTGGAGTGGCTAACAGTATTAGGCGCACCGAAGGGGCACAACTGAGAATCAGCAGTGAAGCCTTGTGCTTGTCAATAGATTGTTGACTAGAACGCCAGGAAAGTTCCATGGTGAGAGAGCACCATTAAATAATGCAGGGACAATGGATACCATGCAGAAACAGATGAGGGTTCTACCATTCTGTACCACACACATACACACACACAAATCCAAAACAAAACAACAACAACAACAACAAAAAAAATCGAAGACCTAAATGTTCAGAGGAAAACTGTGAAGCACTTAGGAAAGCATACAAGAAAATTTTCATGACCTACAGTTGATCTCAGAAATAATATAAAAAGCACAATAGGCAAAAATAAAAATAAAGAGGAAGTCCCCCCAAATTAAAAGCTTTTGTACTTCCTAGGGAGATAGGACACAGTAAAAGAAGAGATTTCTAAGTCATAGAGTTATTTATCAGAGTGCATAAACAATTCTGACAGTTAATGATAAAAAAAAAACCAAAGATGAGAAAAGTTTAATATGCGTTGCACATGAAAATATACAAAGGACCAACAAACACATAAAAATATATCAATACTGTCAGTAATTAGGCAAATGTAAATGAAAATCACTCAGTCATACTTCCCAGTCACTAGCACGGGTAAAATTAAAACAAAACAGTGTTGTTAGGCTATCTAGACACTGGTGGGACCCTATTGTAAAACATTGTGACCACTTTGTAAAGCAATAGCTCTTCAGGTTAACATGGAATTAAACAGGACCCAATAATTCTCTTCCTAGAACAATATTCGAAAGAAGTGAACAAAACCTTTGCATTAATGAACTTAGCACATTTTCCAAAATGCAAAAGAAGTTTAAAATATTCAAATGTCCTTTAACTGATGAATGGACCGAGTGTGGTATGTCCATACAATGAACTAGCAATGGACCATACGGAGGTAATGAAGCACTGGTAAGTGGCATAGGGTGAATACGTTGTGAAAACCTGCTACCAGAAGCAAATAGTCACAAAACATGCCATACTATAAAACTCCATTGATCAGCAAATTCCTAAACACAGAATGCATGTTCGTGTTTGCAATAGTATGGGAAGGACATACATAAATGGAGCTGGCTACTAATGGAATAGGCTTTCTTTTTATTTATTTTTTTAATATTTATTTGCAAGCAGAGAGAGAGGAAAGAATGGGAATGCCAGGGGCTCTAGCCAGTACAAATGAACTCCAGATGCATGTACCACTTTGTGCATCTGGCTGTATGTGGGTACTGGGTCATCAAACCCAGGTCATTAGGCTTTGCGGGCAAGCACCTTAACCACTGAGCAATCTCCCCAGCCCCAGTTTTCCTTTTAGAGTAATGGAAATATTCTGAAATTAGAGAGTGGTGACGGCTGAATGTTGTGAACATAAAACAAGTGAATTATATATACTTCAGAGAGGTCATATTTTAGTATGTGAAACATGTCAATAGAACTTTAAAAAAACAGATACCTATGATAAGGCAGTTAAAATATAATGCACCGGGACTGGAGCGATGGCTTAGCGGTTCAGCGCTTGCCTGTGAAGCCTAAGGATCCCAGTTCGATGCTCGGTTCCCCAGGTCCCACGTTAGCCAGATGCACAAGGGGGCGCACGCGTCTGGAGTTCGTTTGCAGAGGCTGGAGGCCCTGGTGCACCCATTCTCTCTCTCTCCCTCTATCTGTCTTTCTCTCTGTGTCTGTTGCTCTCAAATAAATAAATTAATATATATATATATATAATGCATCTCCTTCCTCCTGCCTAAAAAGCCAAGAACAAAGAACAAACCTATTCCTCTGAAAGTGAATCTCCTGTTACACGTGGGTCTTGCCTGCTCTGTGCATGAGGTGAGCCCACTAGCAGGATGCAGACAGGGATGGATCCATGGATGTCATTTCTGCCTTGTCTGGTAATGCTCATCTGTGCCACCTCCACCGAAGCCAGAGCTGGCCTTGTATTGGCCTTGCTTCTCTCTTTGGTCTGCACTTCCATCCAACTTTAAACCCCATGAGGCTTTGACCCATCATGCAGGGTCCCTGTGACATGGCTGTAGGCTGCAGTCTTGACACACGGGTGGGCACGCTCCCTCTCCGTGCAGCCCTCAGCATGGGGACGGTATGCTCACCCCAGAAGCCACCTGGTGAGGTCTAAAGGGAATCCTCACCCTGAAATCGAGTTCTCATGGCCCACAGATGTGTAGGTGACAAGATAAGACTTCATGCTACAAGCTACTGAACTGCGTGGGAGTGTTTATTTGCAGTGTAATATAAAAGTAGTTGACCAATGGATATTTCATTGAAAAGGAGACTCATCTTACACGCTGTGTTTGAGCAAAACTGTAATGAAGATTCTTCCACTTGAGAGTGACAAAAAGCTGCAGTGGCCTAGAAAATCCCATATGTTAGGAAATGTTTTATCAATACAAGTGTAACATTTCTAAACAATCCTAATAAATTGTTAAACTATTATTAAAACAACAAAAAAAAAAATCTAGCCGGGCGTGGTGGCCCATGCCTTTAATCCCAGCACTCGGAAGGCAGAGGTAGGATGATTGCCATAAGTTCAAGGCCACCCTGAGACTCCATTGTAAATTCCAGGTCAGCCTGTGCTAGAGCGAGACCCTTCCTTGAAAAACAACAACAACAAAAAAAAAAAAAAAATCAAAATGCAGAAAATCATGTGCTAAGCGTGGACTCTTAATTCACTTAGTGACTGTTCATCTGATATTTTTTTTTAAAAAAAGAAGAAATAGGTTCTCAGTAACCCAGCCCACACCTTCCATCCTGTTAAATATATCATTCATTTTATGACTCAATAAATAAACAACAATGGTTAATAAACTTTTAATGAATATTATAGCAGAGAAAGGCATTTAGTAAATATTGAATAAAATGTTTTGTGTTTTAATATATATTTTTATAATGTGGAGCACTTTGGTAAATTTCTATTCTCTCTTTTTCTTAACTTGGCTGTCTTCTACTTCTCTGTGGTTCTGTTGCTTGGGTCTGTCTTCTCTCTCTCTCTCTCTCTCGTTTCTCTGTCTTCTCTCTGTGTCTCTCCCTCTCCTTTTTTCCTGCCATTTATCCTGTTTTTATCCTGGGGTCCTTTCACTCAAACCCTGGTCATTTACTGAGTGTAGTGTTTATGCCCGTACTATCAGTTACTCTGATCTAGGAAGAATGGTTCTCTTTATTCTATTTTTACTTTCCTAAAGCTTCTTTGCCAAACTAGGCTACATTTTCAGGATTAGATATACTCTACTTAATTTTTATTTCTCTTGGAGGAAAGCAGTTGAGAGCAATTGGAAGAATGCACAGCCTTTGATGAAGGAATTCTGCTCAGTCCTCAGAAAATATCTTTTGTGGGGATTAGCCCTGGCAGAGACAAGCATCCATTCCTCACCGAGTGGAAGAGGGGGACAGATAAAATATGCTTCAGATCTCAGACATAACTCAGTGTGAAGACCTGGAGGCTATGCTTTCATCTGAAGACATCAGTTCCAACTGTTCAATTTCCACATTTCCTCTGAAGCCATCTCCACAGAAACCCTGTTCCCTTCTTCTGCTGCTCGCAACAGAGAAAAGATAACACTGCCTCCTTGAGTGTTTCTATTCAAAGTCAGCCCTATTAATGAGGCGCTTACAGTTAATTTCAGGACATTTCTGGAAAGAGAAGTGAAGATGTGCATAACTCCAAGCCTCACAAGGGATTTTCATTCCTTATCTAGTACATACCAAGTTTATAGAATGAAGTATGCCTTCTTCCTTGGATGCTATTAGTATGTTAACTTGTTGGAATTTTTGATTTCTGTAGTTCAACTTGCATTCAACATTATTTTGATATTAGAAAACATTTACTATCATATATTGTTTTAAATCTAGCAATAATTTCATTTTAGTGTCTACTAAGTTGCAACTAAGATAATTCCCATTTTGTACTTCTGAATTAAATTGGATGTGTCCCTGTAAAAAATTCTCTCTCTCTCTCTCTCTCTTGTTCTGTTTACAGACAATAAAACATATCATTGATACTAGTGCTGAGAACATTGTGGTTATTCTGCCCATTTGTAGGGCCCACTGGGATCTCACTGCCTTCCCATTTGTGAGAATCCTTCCAAAGAACTAGACAAAAAATACAATAATTTCCTAAATTGAATTTAAACCAATCATGCAGATGTAGATTTTCATCTGCTTAGGAAAAAGAAAAAAAAACATTAAATTAGTGTAAGTTTTGCAATATTCTTAAGTCTAATTTATAAATAAATATTTCAATAGGAAGTACAATTTTAACTTGAAAACACTATATGTGAGAGCCTACCACTTTTCTATTAGAGTTGCCATTAACCAAAACATCCTAAAAAAATCAATTTTCACAGCTATCCATTAGAAATATCCTGTTGGATTATGCAAAGAAAACCAGATGGATTCTTGGATAATTCCCAAGGAGAGAGAGAGAGCGAGATCTACAAACCAGCTTTTGTATGAATGGATCTAGTTTCTGCCACAAGGCAGGTGTCTATATGTTAATAATAATAAGCAATGGATAAAGTTAGAGAGACAGTTCCCTCCAAAGTCCGGAAAATGAGATGCAGTCCTATTATCCCACATTTAATGGATAAGAATGGTAGCTTTTGGGCAAGGTGATCATCTTCCCGTTGCCTCAAATGCTAATCTTAATTTCAAACGCTCACACATCAGCAACTGCGTGCCATATATACTGAGGGACACCTCTTCACAGGGAGAGTACTGGCAGCATGAAGAAGTAATTGGTTAGGGTTCCATTCGCTGTGTTTTTGGTTCCCATGCTGTTACATGAAAGTAATGGTTCCACCATTGGCTAGGGGCCCAACCGTGGAGCTGATGCATCTCTTCTGCTCCACCTCCTGGAAGCCTGCAGTCAAAGCACTGCGACACTTCGCCATGGAGAGAACGTGGCTGGTAGTGTATACTTTGATGGATTCATGTGATCGATTGGCTAAATCAGTATCTTATTTCATGACTTCAGGCTTATCGACTTTGACAGCATATTTTGTCATCGTTGTGGAAACAAAGGCATATAGAGGATTGCTTACAACGCTGAAATCTCATCTCACACTTTAGCAGCAGGCTGGTAAATCACAGTGATATGTCGTCAACACTGCCTTTTATTCCAAGATAATTAAATGCTTTAAAAATGATTACTTTTGTGGAAAGTTTTTCATCTTAATGTTGCAGCTGGGAATCGAGTCAGGAAGTGAGAATGTGACGCGACTGAATAATCGGTCAAGGTCACACACAGGCACGTAAGAACACTAAAGGCAAATCGCATGGGTTCTCTTGCTTTCCATTTGCAAGAGAAGGCAAACTTTGCACATGCGTGTGCTTTCAAGTTCAGCAGTGAGTAAACAAAAGCCTGTGTCCTACTCTTTCTGAGGCAAACTTTATTCTTACTATTGTCAATGTCCACGGTGTTTTGCCAGTTTTTACTTAAGAAAATCTACCCGTCAGGAGCTCATCAAAGCCCTGGAATGGAGGCAGAGCATGACAGTCTCCACTCTTTCACCACAGACGGCTGCTGTCCCCAGCAGGCATGACAGAGGACACGTACACGCATCAATGTGTCAACTCATCACCCAGGAGTCACAGATCATCACCTTTTGGGTTGAAGAAACCTAAACTTTTAAACAAGGAACACTGGGTTAGGCCACCCCATACCCATATATTTATCAAAACTTTCTCAAAAACCAGAATAAGCTCTCAGGTCTAGTAAATTTTCAATGAATTTTTAATAAACAAATGTAGAAGTCAGTACCCTAGGTACTTGCCGCTGACCTTTCAAGCTTTCATAGGCCAATAGGTAATTTGTGGCTAACTAACTCTAGATAGTGGCTTGATATTATTACAGATTGCAAATTCCTAATATTCTCAGAAACACATACCCTCAAAAAACTATTAAAATATTTTATTTATTTATTACAGAGAGAGATGAATGGGATACCTTCCAATGAGTTGTTGACCAGGGAGGTCCCTGATGCTCACAAGACATTACAAGCTATTGCCAAAGCTCTTTGTTTACTACCAGAAATAGATGGTAAGACCCCATTGCTGAAGACTCCACATGCCTGGGCTGCAAGATCACCGAGAAACCAAACTGGAGCTGAGTTGAAAACCTCTTTCCTACAGACTAGCTGACAGAAAACTGGAAAAAGCTGCACTGCATGTAGCCCTAGGGGAGATAGAAGTCATCAGTGAACAGTGGACACTGCAAGCCTTAAGTCTAGATGACTGAATGGGTGCAATATTAGCATGCCTGCTTTGGGAAAGCCAACTGCTCTCTAATTGGACTGGAGGCTTGCTCTATGGGAGGGAATGCATGCCTAGTACTGGAAACCTAATCAAAAGCCTTTGGTGGGGGAGGTCATGAGCCTTAGGAGTGTAACACCTGCTCTTGTCTGGATAAATGTATACATTATACTCACCAAACTTCATTGTAGGCACTTTAGTTAACATTCATACCCATATATTAATGCTATACTTCACTTTTAGTTAGAGAAGCTTCTCTTTCCAGATGGCAGTGGCCACTAGGAGGACCCAAAAGGCAACATAGTGCTGAGAAGAAGAGACAGAAGAGTCTTCAGCACTGAAATATCTCTATCACACCTTCCAAGGCTCAGGATCCATTGTGGAAGAGGTTGAGGAAGGAATGTAAGAGCCAAAGGTAGGGTAGGACTGCTTACAACGCAATCAGAGAGACAGAAATTGGCCTCAGTATACATGACCTTATAATGCCTGGTGCTGCCTTCACAAGACCCTCATAATATGAGAAGGATACAATGACATTAAAGTAAAAGAGAGGCTAATGAAAAGAGGAAGAGACAGGATGGAAGGGGAAAGTGGGGGAGGGAATGGACTTATCATGGTTTATTGTCTGTAAATATGGAAGCTGTCAATAAAATTAATTTATTTGAGAGAGAGAGAATGAGAGAGAGAGAGAAGGAGGGAGGGAATGGGCATGCCAGGGTCTCTAGCCATTGCAAACAAACTCCAGATGCATGTGCCACCTTGTGCATCTGGCTTATGTGGGTGCTGGAGAATTTAATCTGGGCCCTGTGGCTTTGCAGGCAAGTGTCTTAACCAAAAACCCATCTCTCCAACTCCCCAAAACTATTTCTATTAATTTTTTTGAGGTTGGGTCTTGCTCCAGCCCCAGGCTAACCAGGAATTCTCTATCTCAGGCTTCCTCTAACTCACACCTAGACTGTCTCTGCCTCCCGAGTGCTGGATTAAAGACATGAACTACCACAACTGGCTCTATTCATTTTTAAAAATTTCATCAATAAATGTATAATAAACTTGTCCATTGAATTTAGAAATGGGCAGTTGTTCCAGTTTATCAATATAAGATACAATTTTAAAAATATTCTTTTAGATCAATTCTCTTATTCGTTAGAACATAACCCAAGAGTTCTGTGAGTTCTACCTCTAGCTGTCCCCCTTTTTAAATGAGATTAGTGATTAATTTGAAGCAAATAATCTTAGCTATTTCTTCCAGCACTTACACTTTGGGCTTTGGAGATACGTTTTAGAGAAGGAAGATGGAACTCCCTAGTCAGGATTCTGTTGAAAAGCTGAAAGACATAAATACCTTGCTTGAACTTCACTTATGCAGGGCAGGTACTAAGTTTCAGAACATTAAGAAGTTTGGGAAACATTCATCTGGTAGAGTTTTCGGAGAGTTTCTGTACTTTGCATTATAGTCAGCTATATTCACTGTGTGACTTACATTTGCCCTATAGCAATATTGCTCATTTCTGAAAAAAGAGATGTATGTTTTCACATTATGAGGCTGTTAGTAAATATATATGTGATGCTATGCCTCACCCTTTTTCTTGATATTCCCTTCCTGTCTCCTAGTATCCCTGGGTCTTGCAGGATTTTTGTAATTATTGCATTGTACTTTGGTTTCTCAGTACTGATTCCTTGGTAAATTCTTGTTGCTTTATGTTTTTCCTATCTCAAACCCTACTATTTCCTGAACGCTGTCCATAGGCTGTTCATTCCGTATGAGTTACTACCTTCCTTGCTTTTGTTCTGAGTTCTAAAAAACCCATCCACTCAAATGCTCTATGTGAAGCTATCAGATGAAACAAGCGTGAACCATCCTTTTTGTCATAGCTGCTCTCCTGTTTCTCAGTGTCTACATAGTGTTCACCTCCCATCCCAGTAATTACTTAGGAAGCATCCTAAATACCTGTCCATCCTTCTCCACAGTACATCTTACCTGTAACCTAAATGGTCGATGCCATTGCTGAACTGGCCCCATAAGGTTCCAACTCTCACTGCTTCAGCTAAGGCTACCCCTGGCATTCAGGTTTTCCGTTTCTTGCTTCTTCAGTACGAGTACTGGCTTTGCACCTCCTGTCTGCCCTCTACTTTCTCCCTGCACATGCACAAAAGAACATCTATTCTGCAAAGGATGCATTTCAAACACAGACTCCTTTCTAAGAAAACCATACACGTCACATCATGCAACCGAGCTGACACAGTGTTAAGCTCCCCCGTTCCGATATGGTGAAACCCACCTCCACCGCTGTCCTGCCATGCTGCTCGAACGTCACTTCCACGGACCACGTTCACTTTCTCGTTGTCTGTCCCTTCTACAGTAGTTAAGCCGCGCCCTTCTCGGTCTCGTGGTAGACGTGAATGGCGCCAACAGGACCTTGGGCCACTGACTCGTCTCTAGATTTCTCACTCTGCCAATGAAGAGGCAGAGACCAAGGGTCTTCTCAGAACTGGATCAGTGAGGGTGCCAAGCCAAGTGACTGGTACACTGTAGGCGTTAGATGTTGCTGAAACTTTCTGCCACCTGAGACCATTGCATTGATGCCTTCATCTTGGTAGATGGCGGACAAGTCCCTGACGGAAGCAGACGTCTTACTCAGTGTCTTCAGGGGTTCACAGAGTACAGACTCCATAAATGTTTGCTAGGCTGGGGTCCTCCTCACAGGTGATGTTCTGTCTATGCACAAGGCCAACAGTTGACATAGCAACACTTGTAAAGCCTTTAGCCAGTGCAGTTATCTATGGCATCATGCCCCATGTTCCGTCTGTTTGTCTTTCCTTTACTCAATCATGTTTCCATGTTCTTTTTTTTTTTTAATTTTAATTTTGGCATTTTCTAATCTATTGCTTTCACCACCCAGCCATGACTACAGATTAGCATTTTCAAACACAATGTCATGTTGATTTCTGTCACCATCATATGTGCTGAATTTTTTCACATTAAAAACTTATTATTTTTATTATTTATATACACAGTGTACAGCCATGTTCTTATTTTGCTTTTCCTTCTTTTATTTCTTTTCCCCATCATTATTATTATTATGATGATTATTATTATTACTATTTGATATGGGGGTCCCACTATGTTTTCCTAGCTGTTCTTAAAATCCCTGCCCAAAGTGATCCTATGGCATCAGCCTTTCAAGTGCCTGGGAAGGCAGGTAAGAGCCACTGACTGTGGCTTATCCGTGCCTGTGATCTCGCTATCTCTAACTTAAATTAATTAATTAAGTTAAAAATAATACAAAATAATTAGAGCCAGGATCACTGTGAGTTTAAGACCAACCTGAGCTAGAGCATCTGGGACCCTACCTCACAAATAAAACCTTCCTTTAAGAAAAGATATTCTTACATTTTCATATTCCTCTTATCAGTGCCACGTTACTCACTTTGATAGTGGAGGTGGTATAATCCCTGACCCTTGATTGCAGCCTTTTTTTTTTTGCCTTTGTCAATAAGATACTCTTACTGGTACTCACCTGACATTTGCTCCATTATGGTTTTTTTTTTTTTTCCATGTATATTAATCACCTTCTCACTTTGGGGACAAAATACTGGACGAAAAATCAATTTAACAGAAGAAATGTTTGAGCCTACAGTCCCAAGTCACAGTCCATCACGGCGGGAAGGCGAGGCGGCAGAAGCCGGAGGCAGCGGCTCGCAGGCAGCGCGGCGAGGAAGGAGAGAGTGGGAACGAATGCTGCTGCTCAGCCAGACTCCCTCCTTCGTGCACAGAGCATGAGCCCAGCCCGTGCGATGGCGCCACCCACGGTTAAGGTGGGTCATTCCCCTTCAATTAACCTTCACGCGCACAGGCTGCCTGAATCGAGGAGGTGATCCCTCACAGGTGATTCTCGGTCCTGCCTCACTGATAATCAAAACAAACCATCCCTCCATGCGATAATCTCTATGGAGTGTTTCATCTCCTACTGCCTTGAATTACAAACTAGTTCAACCATGCTCCCAACTCATGTTCCGAAGATGCATTTTTGAGATAGGTTGCTATAGAGTGATAAAATTGATGAATAAGGGGCTGGAGAGATGGCTTAGCAGTTCAGGTACTGGCCTGTGAAGCCTAAGGCCCAAGACTGCAATGCCCTAGTCCCACGCATCTGGAGTTCAATTGCAGTGTCTAGAGGGCCTGGTACGCCCACTCTCTCCCTTCTCCCCCCACCGCCCAATAAATGAAGAAATAATATTTTTACAAATTTTTATTTATTCATTTGAGAGAGAAAGACAGAAGGAGAAAGAGAGAGAATGGGCCTCAAACCACTGCAAATGAACTGCAGATGTATGTGTCAACCATGGGCATCTGGCTTATGTGGGCACTGAGAAATAAGCCTGGGTCCTTAGGCTCTTCTGGAAAGTGCATTAGCTGCTAAGCCATCTCTCCAGCCCCAAATATAATATTGTTCAAAGGTGATGAATAAACAGAATGAATTTTGTTTTTAAGTAAAAATTATATAATTTATCTATTAATTCTTTTAATCCAATAACTTAATGTTTCTTTTCAGATTTCAAAATTTATGCATTATTGCTAAGGAATTACTAGAAAATGACATTTTGCATGGATTCCTGTGTCAAGTATCAACTTGTTGTATGTATCCCCAAAACTAAGCTCTTGCAATTACAAATCTCAAAAATTGTGATGGGAACTAAAGAGATGGCTCTCTGGTTAAGGATAAGTGCTTGCAAAACTTCTTAGCTGAGATTTGATTACCCAGAACCTAAGTAAAGCTATATAGAAAGTGGCAAATGCACCATTTCTGTTCACCTTATACACACACAAATATATATTTTTTAATATGACAGAAATCAGAATTCCATTATACTATGCTCTCAGTAGAATGTGTTCCCATTGTAAAATACTAAGGGGTTTGGCGTAATAAATGTGTAGCATGCGTATTACCCTGGTTCAATTTCTAGCATGAAAAATAAAATAGAATTCTACCATGGAAATATGTTAATGTATTTTACACCCCAGAACAAGGAAATCCTAGACTGAGGCTAGCAAGTATACTTGATCCATGCGTTTCATAACATTGTAAGCAAATATTTCATAAATATATCTATGAATACTTTTTTAATGTGCTCAAAGGGCTTCTTGATCCAAAAAGAAAAAGTGGTTATGAATCTGTAATGTGACCAGTGAAGGAAGCTAGAAAGTAAGGAAAGGAAAGAGCGTTAAATTCTGGATTTCTGAAGCATGGTGATGCGGGTGAGTGATGTTGCAGCTGGGATGGAGGACTCCTGCAGAGGTGATCTGTGGGGTGAGGACACACAGCGAGGAGTGCTTCACACAGAGAGATTATCGCTTTCATCAGCATTGCAGCTAACTTGTGTTTTAGTACCCTTGAAAGCAGACCCTGCAAATCAGTGCTCTAAGTGTCTGTGGGAGTAGGAGCCCGCGGAGCCGTCTAACTATGGTTACAATTTGGGTTCAAGGATGTGGCAAAGCACCAGCCCATCGCAGGGTGAGCTCCACTCCTTGCAGAGCTGCAGGAAGATTCTCACGGATTACGTTGCCAGATGTATGTCAGAGATAATTACTTAGAAAGAAAACAGAACCCGCTTGGGTGAAATTATGGGAGAGATGACAAGGAGAACAAGAAAGCTTAAGCACGTGAACCTCTGTTCAGTCTTGGACTTGCCTCCAACATCGTGACCACCTGAATTTCACGTGTTCAGAATCCAGCAGCTCCCCTCACTGGCCTCCCAGGCCCCTGAGAATGCTCACCACCCTATATACCTAGAGAAAGACCAGGTGGCTGAGGAAATACCACCCTGATTTAGGTAGAAAACTAGGGAACAAATTCTGGCATGGCACATAAACTGGTCGGTTTCTGACTTCTTAGCCAGGATTCTGAGGGGTTATTTCTCCAATTGTGTTTCCTGTTGCATTTGTTTCCAGAAGTACACACATTCTTCCAATCGCTCCAAAGTGGATTTTACATATTTCATTTCAGTTTTCATCATGTCATGCATGTATAAGCACATGAAGTGTATCCTCTTATATAGCGAATTTCATTGGGCTATCTTGACAAGATAACCAGCATTAAAACACGTCTTTTTGGGCTGGAGAGATGGCTTAGCGGTTAAGCGCTTGCCTGTGAAGCCTAAGGACCCCGGTTCGAGGCTCGGTTCCCCAGGTCCCACGTTAGCCAGATGCACAAGGGGACACACGCATCTGGAGTTCGTTTGCAGAGGCTGGAAGCCCTGGCGCGCCCATTCTCTCTTTCTCCCTCTATCTGTCTTTCTCTCTGTGTCTGTTGCTCTCAAATAAATAAAAAATTTAAAAAAAAAAACAAAAAACAAAAAAAAAACACGTCTTTTTCATATAATCATTTTCTATCCTCACTTGTAAACTTTTAGTCATAATGTTAACATTTCTTCTTGGTGCTTGCTATTAGTATTCTATGACATATTTTTAGCATTTCATTCAATTGCGTAATTTAATTGAATGTTTAATAATATTACAATACTATGATATTATAATTTAGATTATCATATCATAATATTTAATGATTTCATAATATTATATTCAAAATATTATAATAATATAATATAACATGATAGCATAATATACTATCATTCATTACTAACTTTCTTTCTGTTAAAATTTTATGTATAGTTTTCATGTTTTAGTTAAACATCTGCTGATGAGTTGATTCCTCTGAAAAAATATGATGGGATTGGACAATACTTAAAGTTCAGTGTGAATCAATTCTAGCAGGATCTCTATATGTTGCCCCTAATAAAGATACAAATAGAAAATGTCTGTGGAGTTTAACATTTGTTTTGTTTGGTGTGTTTTTTCTTATCGCAGGCCTGCTCTTCTTGACGGAAGACCTTGCCCGCAGCTTTAACTTTACATAATATCAGGACAATCATAAGTTGGTGAAGAAATGCTGTTTTATGTCAAGTTTTATGCTCTCTAAAAATATCTACTATGTCAAAATGCTATTGGCATTGCATGCTCATTTTTAAACTAAAATTCTTAGAAGTGCATAATCTACATTCTTCTTGCCTTATTAAAAGACACTCTGGACAAATGATTTTATTTTTCTTTTTGTCTTTTTGAAAACGTTTCATTTTTATTTATTTGCGTGCAGAAAGACAGAGAAAAGACCGAGGGGTGAGCATAAGTGTACCCGGGCTTCTTGGAACACTTGAAGGGTACCATAAATAAATGTAAAAAAAGAAATGTACAAATCTTTGTACTAAAGCGTAGTAAATGTGAAAAGCATTAAAACTAAAATATTGTGGGTTAAGACATTTAAATTATGAAAACAAACAACTTTACTGCACTGAAACCTTCACTTTGAATGCTTCTGGACATGACTCTATAAAATCTTAAAATTTTATCTTACATAATTCAATTTTGCCTTGGATCAAGCACAGAGATTAGATCAACAACTTAGAAGATTCTGCGTCCAGGTTGATTCACTTGGCAGGTTTTCCTTTGGCTGTTCCCCATTCCCGAACAGTACCGCAGCCTCCATGCTCTGCCCAAGCTGCCCCTCCCAGGATCCTGCATGCACATCCCAAGACCTAGGAAAGCTATTTTTAAGTTTGGATCCATTTAACTTCTTTTCTCCCTGAATACTAAAGGCTGAAGAGGCACACCTTTTCATTGGGAAAAGCTAATGTTTTTCCATATATAACAGCTCATTATTGTGCCATAGAGTCAAATCGCTAATATTACATTTCTGAGAGAATTTCCCTTTCTCGTTTATACCTGAATAAGAAGTGGAATTGCTTCATTTCCCTTGACAAAAGGGTGCAAGCCAGAACAAGCCTCTGCAAAATAGTTTTCAGATCTGAAAAAGCCTGCATTTCATATCTTTGGCCCCTCCTTACTACACTTTCATGAATGAATTCACTCACGCTTATGACCGAGGGTTTCTGCAAAATCTGTTTCTTGCATATGTCTATACCATCCTCATGGCAGTACAACTCAGAAGGTGTTTCTTACAGTAATTTAGACACTGCAAGACCATATTGCTTGTGATGCCTCTAGAGACATGATGGAAGGTAAGGAAACGTACCGGTGATAGAGTTGGACAAAGGGTTAACACCATTTAAATCCCAGCATCATCAGTTTTCAGCCATGCAAAATCACCAAGGTAGGCATCCTCAGCTAGAAAGAATAGGGATAGTAAGTACCAGACCAGATTATTTTAGGTACTTGCCATTCTCACCCCCCCCAAAAAAAAAATCCATGAGAAACATTCATCATAGCATCTAGATGAAACATTTTATAAGTTTTCATTTGGTTTTGTTTTTAGTTTTATTTTTTAATTTTATTTATTTATTTGAGAGAGAGAAAGAGTAATATATACATATATACACACACACACACACACACATATATAAAGAGAAAGAGAGAGAGAGGGAGGGAGAATGGTAGCATTAGGACCTTCAGCCATGGCAAACAAACTCTAGACACATGCGCCACCTGTGCATCTGGCTTAGGTGGGTACTGGGGAATCGAACTTTGGTCTTTTGGCTTTACAGTTAAGTGTCTTAACTTCTAAGCAATAACGCTTAGCCTGTTTTTTGTTGTTGTTGTTGTTTGTTTGTTTTTTGGGCATTGCTTAAGAAGGGATCTCACTCCGTAGTAGAGGCTGGCCATGAACTCTAGGAAACATTCTTGCCTCAGTTTCCCCAAGTTCTGGGACTACAGGTATTAGTCACCCTGCTTGGCTCTAGAACAATGCATTTTGATTGTCAGCTGTACTCAGATTTCCATGTTTATCCTGATACCTAATCTTGTGTTTCATTAAGGTAGCACCCTTAATGTTTTGGGATCTCAGGAGTGACTGATCCATTTCTTGAGCCACTTTTGGTCATGGCAGAGAGTTCTCACAGACCTTAGATCCTGGTGACACATTCCCAATGTCTCCCTTTGTACTTCTTCACAGACATGATTCCTTCACGTCACATCAGCTAACCCAAGTATGTGACCCATTGTATTGAAGGTAGCAAGAGAGCTTGTGAGTGGAAGATCACATTGAAATGAAGGCTAACACTTCATAAAGTGTGGGCAGAAGTATCTTTGTTGTCAGGAAGGATGAATGAGCAAATAATGAACTCTGGAGAACTCTAGGAGTTATGTCCAAACTGCTTAATGGTTCTCTTTCTCTCTGTCTATCTCTCTTTCGCGCTGCCTCTTTCCCTCTCTTAAATAAAAAATAAAAATAAAAATATTTCTAAAAGAAACTGTTCAATGGTAGAGGGATCTAGGTGTGGGTTCAGGAAGGTAAAAGGCAAAGTTTCAAGGCTATGAAACATAAGAGGTTGATTACAAAGGCATGCAGTGCCTGAATTTCTGCATAATCTTCTTAGTCTCAGAACCCATTTGAAAAGTCAGTGCTTTTAAATAAATAAAAAAGGGGTGGGGCTGGAGAGATGGCTTAGCAGTCAAGGCGTTTGCCTGCAAAGCCAAAGGATCCAGTGTTCAACTCTCCAGGACCCACATAAGTAAGATGCACAAGGTGGTGCATGTGTCTGGAGTTTGTTTTGCAGAGGCTGGAGACCCTGGCATGCCCATTCTCTCTCTCTCTCCCTGTGTCTGGCTCTTTCTTTCTCTCTCTCTCAAATATATAAAAGAAGAAAAAGAAAAATGAGTGCTTTTAACATCACAGCATACAACCTTTCTAGTAGTAGGCATGGTACTCAATATCTCTAGAATAGGGATATCTTTAACTAGAACACAAAAAGAAAATGTTAAATAACTTCCAAAAATATAGAAATACTCAAAAGGAATATGTGAAGCTTTTTCCAAGATTTCGGTCTGTGGTCTGAAACACAATAGAAGGTTGATATATACCCAAAACCAAGGGCCCAGAAATCATGCTGTCAATTTGCTCATTGAGTTGTAAACTTTGTGCCTTGCTAATTTTTATTAACCTAGTGAACAGTTTAAATTAAACTGCTATTTCATCTTTTGAATATAGTCCATCCTATAAATTATTGAATAGCTATCTTAAAGGTAACAGACATGCTAAACATTGCTAGCAAAATGTCACTTGGGATTAAGTTCTGGATCCCCTTTTTAACTGAAATCAGAGTTACTAGAAGCCCCACACAAGTCTATAACCCTGCAAGCTTACAGTCTCTTTTCTGAGGTACTAGGAGCTCTTTGTCTTAGGAAAGGAGAACAGTTTAAATTTCAGGAAGCCAAAAATGGTGGGACATACCTTGTCTTTATTGGCTCGCTTTGGATTGTTTGGTTGAGGCACGGCATCTCTTTGCAGGCCCGGCTAACCTATCATTCATGGCCCTGCTTCCTGAGCCTTCACCAGCACCTCGAGCACTGGGATTCCAGGTGTGTGCCATACACTCAGCTTTGAATTTTCCACACTCGTTAGCGTATGACTCCCCAAGTGGAGTATGGAGCATAATTTCACACTCAAGTTCCTTGATTGTGAAATATAATAATAGGGATATAAATACACATGCCCTCACATACTAAGTAACCTCCCCGCAATTCAGGTTAATTGCTTCTAAGCTAAGTCCAAGTAGTTGTTGTGATCAAATGAAGTTAAAAAAAAAAACAACTTGGATTTTTTCAGACTTTTGAAGTTTAGGAATTGTGTTTAAGAAATGGTAGGCTTATAAATATTTCTTTACATAGCATTTTCAACTGTGTGTTTTTCAGTTACATAAAGTCCACCATATCTTTTCTTAAAAAAAAAAAAATCGTCTCATGCTCCTGACATAAAGCTCACAGAAAAATAACCAGCCTACTATGTGAATGACATTGTATTTCCAAAGTCAATGAATGCCTTAACTATGTCAACTAGAAAGGAAAGCAATGTAAAATAAAGTAATATATGTAATAATGTGTACATACTGAGATTCTGTCCTCCATGGATGTAGTCCGCAGTTTGCACCTGAGTTTGGAAGCCTTGGTGAGGCTGTTCACAGTGAAGGATAATAATGTTGCAATACCAGCTGTGTCTGTGACTAAACAGTTGTTCCAGACAGGGCTTCCTGAAAGGCTAAACAAGTCTTGATAAACTTCCTGTGAGATTATTTTTAATTGCAAAAAATGTTTTAGCTGAAATTTTCTTGGAAATTTGATATTTTTACACTTTTAAAAATTGATATTTCTTGATGTCACTTTAAAGTACTTGAAATTTAAAGTCATATATACATATATATATATATATATATATATATATATATATATATATATATATATGTTTTTTGAGGTAGGGTCTCACTCTAGCCCACACTGACATGGAATTCACCATGTAGTCTCAGGCTGGCCTTGAAAACTCATGGTGATCCTTCTACCTTTGCCTCTCCGGTGTTGGGATTAAAGGCGTGCACCACCATGCCCAGCTTTTTTTTTTTTTTTTTAATGTGTGGTCTCACTCCAGCTCAGGTGGATGTGGAACTCCCTGTGCAGCTAAGATTGTCCTTTGGCCTTATGGGATTCTCATACCTCAATCTTAAAAGTACAGGAATTAAAATGATGCACCAACTATGCTCAGCTCGTAAAATGTGTAATGTTGTAAAGTCACATGACTAAAATCTGACTTCACTGTCTTAATGCACGAGCGTCTCCACACTGGGGATTGTGCAGACATAGCAGCACTTGCACACCACGTAGGACTGACTATTCCACACCCTGATGTACACTTCTCCTTGACCTTTTCCACTAAATGTCAGGCATGCATCACTAAGCACCTTGGCCACAGAACCTTCCCCAGCTGCTTTGCAAAGGGACAAACGGTTTACCAGTCTTGCCTGTGAAGCCCAAGGACCGGGGTTTGGCTCCCCAGGACCTACGTGAACCAGATGCTCAAGGTGGTGCTTGTGTCTGGAGTTTGTTTGCAATGGCTAGAGACCCTGGTGTGCCCATTCTCTCTCTCTCTCTCTCTCATAAATAAATAAATAGAATATTTAGAAAAAAAAAATCCACATACCCAGCCGCAGCTTGGACCTGAAATCTTCCCCCCAGAGTCCATGTGTTGATTCCCAGGGAAGTTGTATGGAGGCCTTTAAGAGAGCAGACAGTGCATGAGTGGTCCTCAGGTCACTGGATGTGTACATCCAGAGCGTTTATGGGACCCTGCTTCATGTGTCTCACCGTGTAGGTCTCTCTACCCGTCTTCCCTCCTTCGGCTTTCTCGTATTCCACTCCCTTTCTCTTTGCTTTCTGGCTACGCGTGTGACATAGAGTTCCAGCGCACATTTCCCCCATAATGTCGTACCCGTACCCAAGGCCTCCATGGATGAGGGCTAATTCTGATCATGCTCCTGAACCCATGGAACCATAACTGAAACTAAACCTGTTTGCGTCAGAAGTAGTCTGTCTCCGACATTTCCTTCTACCGGTGCGAAGCCTAAAAATCATCCCTCATCCTCCCAACCACCACTTAGTAAGCTACCCCTCTTATGCCCTGTCTACAGATGAGGCGATCAAAGTGAGGAATTCACACAATGCACTATCTTTAGTCACTGTGCTAAAGGTGGAGCCTACCTAGCGTATATATGTTGACTTTCCTGCCTCAGTCTTTCAATGGCCAGTACGTAGGAATTTATGTTCTTACCCGACCCTCTTCTGTGTTCCTAAAAATCCCTAATCCCTCCTACGATAAGCTATAGAATTTTTTGGTAGTAGAACTATTTTTTGTTTTTGTCTGTTTGATGGCTTGTATGTTTGGTGCTTTATTTATTTATTTATTTATTTGAGAGTTAGAGAAAGGCAGAGAGAGACAGAGATTAGATAGATGATAGATAGATAGATAGATAGATAGATAGATAGATAGATAGATAGATAGATGACAGACAGACAGAAACTAAAAGAGTATCCCAGGGTGCCAGAGCCTCTTGCCACTGCCAATCAACTCCAGATGAATGGGGCACTTTGTGCATCTGGCTTTATGTGGGTACTGGAGAACTGAACTCCAACCATCTGACTTTGCAATTTAGTGCTTTAACCACTGAGCCATCTCTCTGGCCCTGCTTGGCATGTTAGGGACTTTCTATGCAGCCCAAGCTGGCACTGACCCCTCAATCCTGCTGTCTGAACTTCTGGAGTGCTGAGATGACAACAGTATTACAGAAGCCCACACAGAGGAGGGTATTCTTGATTACCTGCTACTTGAACTAGATTGAATTGCATTTTGGCCGTCAAGCCTCATCTGCTCTGCAGTGTTCTACATGTGTTTAAGTAATTTAATGATTCTGTTAAAGAAAGCCAGGTGCCCAAGACACAGGGTGGTTGTGATCATTACATGCTCCCCCATAACACACTACCTCCAAATTCAGCAGCTTGAAACAACGAACACTTACTTCAGAAAGTATCTGGTGCTTAGGAATCCACAGCCAGCTTGGGCAGAAGGCATTGGTCAGAAAACAGGCTGTGGAGGCTTCATTTGCAAGCTGGACTCCGGCCGGAAGGGTCATGTCCAAGTTCATTCTCATGGTGCTGGCAGAGGCCATCGCTCCTCCCTGACTGCTGGGCCCAGTTCCTAAGCACATAGGCCTCTCCTGATTATGATATGATAGCTGACTTCCTAGAGAAACAAATCAGAAAAGAGAGAGAGAGGTTGAGAAAGAGAGGCTACTTTTGCCTCTTTTTTCTGAGATTCAGTCACAAACCATTACCACTACCTAATTATATTTGTTAAAATACAATCACCAATTCTCCAGACTATGCTCAGAGGGAGGGAATTAAATTCCACGTTTAGATGAGAAGGAGTAATTCATAAAAAAGCTGGTCATTTAATAAAGCAAACACACATTCAAATGGTCACTCCCACTTGGAGAATCTTTTTGGATATTTTGTTCTGGTAGAAAACCAGTTCCACCTTTTTAAAATTAAAAATTTTTTTTTTTATTAAGTAGTTTTGTATTCAGCAAATACAGTCAGTTTGATTTGAGTCAACCAGGTCCTCGGAGACCTTACACTGGCTTTGTGCTGTGGCTTTGCTTCCAAAGGAAGCCTGGCACTGGCCAAGTATAGAAGCTTGTTTGGGGCTACTGGGGTGCTTCACACATAGGGAAACGCATCGGTGAATTCTGTCCACACTGCACACCTAAATGTGGAAAAGAAAGGTTTATTTCGGCTCATAGATACAGAATGTTTAGTTCATGATCCATTGTAAGTGTTTCTCTGGGCTTGAAACAGCTTAGCCCCTGTGAGCAGGAGTGTTGCTATAGGAGACTCTTCAATTCATGGTGGCTTGGAGACCATGCCTCCAATAATGCTGTGGGCTGGGAACCATGCTTGTAACACGTGTGACCTTGTGTACATTTACCAAACCGTAGCATTCTACATTATATAACTTGTCTGTGTCTTTTATTGGAATAGATTTTTTCAAAAAAATACCTACAAGTTTAAGGATTTTAGAATTCTTATATTTGAGAATTGATAAGAGTATGAAAATTTGAACTTACATTAGCATATACTGAGAAATTTCTTTCCATAGGAGTATTGTCTGTTTATGTTTATTCCTATAATTTGTGAACATGATTGTATGATTATTTTATAACAATAATTTATATTACTTTTTTGCAAAGATTATCTTTGGTTTACTTTTCAAAATTCACTTCATTGCATACAAGTTTGAATGTAATTATATAAGATTTTATTTCAAAAAAAAAAATAGAAGAAAAGATTCAATAGAGAAGAGGGAAAGAGTGGAAAGATGGAAGAGTCAAGTTCTGATGTGTCAATCACATCAGCCAACCTTCTAGATGCCCAAAATGCGAATGCCTCTCCTGGGTGCACTTCATGGAGAGCATAGTGTTGGGCCTTTGCTGCCGTCAGTCACAGTGGCATTCTGTGACATTCAGAGGCTGCCACCTTCGAAAGCAGAGCTTCAAGTAAGGCTCACGGTCACAGCCCTCACTTCTCAGAGTGGAGGGCAGCTCACCCCTCCCCAACCCCACCTTGTTCTTCCTCTGCTTTCTGCAAGGCAGCAAAAACAATGCTTGGCAAAATCCCAAAGAATCTGTTGTTCCAAGCAAGGGTAGCTTCACGCCTGCTGCCCAGTCAGCCTCTTACTTACTTCTGCATTGCCACATTTGAGGGGGGCACGTGGGTAGGACAGATCTCTTAGAAGAAACTTGTGAATGGAGAGAAAAGACTGCTACATGGTGCAGTTTAATGGTGAAGTGCTTGCCCAGTATGTACAAGGTCCTTAGTGCTATCCCAGCATCAGAAAAAAATAATAGTGATGGACCTAATGGCGATGTAGAAAGTGGTTTAAGAAATATAAACTAATTAAAAATTACACACACACACACACACACACACACACATTCATATATACATACATACATACATACATACAGGGCCTCTTGCTGCTGAAGACAAACTCCAGATGCATGCATTACTTTTTTTGCATCTGGCTATATGTGGGTGCTAGGGAACTGAACCAGGGCCAACAAGCTTTGCAAGCAAGTGCCTTTAACTATTGAACCATCTCCCCAGTCCTATATATTTTTATAATGTGCTTTAGAGTCTTTGCATATAGCAAAGTTAGCCTGATCTGGAGTTCTACAAGCATAGGACATGGAAATGGTAGTCTGCCCTGATGAACCAAATAGGCCCGTTACACTAATCACACACTCATAGCACACTTGAGTTAAGCCCACATAAGTCAAGTCAAGCTTCCCTGATAACTTTAATATAAAATCAACTTTGGTTCTTGGCCCTTTGAAACACGCTAATGCATATGATTACTCTTTGAAATTGCAAAGCTAAATGTTATTTAAAGTACATTATAATTCCCTTTGCCATGACTTTAAGATGGCACTTAGAGAAATAAATGTAGCATTCCTTATAGCAGAAAAGCCATGAGTAAGAGTCACTGTGTCAACACCAGGCTCTATGGGAGCGGTATTAACATATCGTGGCTATAAAAACAGCACTCCATCATGGTGCCAGAGGCCAGGCGCTGTCTCAAATATGGTGGCTGAGATTTAACTATTGTAAACATGCCAGGATCACCCCATCTAGGGAAGTGTACTTATAATGTATTTCTATCACCTTCATTCTCTTTACTCCCAAGGGGAAGTTGGGAAGCAAGTGCATGCAACATTTGCACAGGCAGATCCACAGGGCTGCTGTGTATTCTGAGGGGCTGGGCCAACATTGCTCTGACATCTTACAGCCCATGCTGTCAGGCTAGGGGTTTTACCTGTGCCCTCAAGAATCCCTTACAGACAGCTGATGTAGGAAATAAAGAATGAATGGATAGCTTGTTCGGCGCCTCTCTGCCAGAGGCAGAGATTTATTTATTTTTCTTCTTTTTGTCCTTACCATTCTTCCCCCCTGTTGTAGTGAACTGTCAACAATTTAATTAATTGATGGCTGTGTAAAAAATGATTCTTATTTGATATATATGCATTATACACAAAGAGGCTTCAAAGTTCAGGCTACTGGGGCAGTGCATTAAATAAATATGTATTTATACTTTCATAATGTAAAATCACATTAATCAGACTAAATTAAAGTTGTATCAACTTCAAATATTTAAAACAAGTTTATAAGTATTATACTTATTTTTAAATAAAATTTTCATATCAGTGAGGCAGTTGCATGAAAAAATTCCAAGAGGAAAAGTCTCAAGCATTTTTCTATATGTATATCATCAATGTATATGTGTATGCATATATATGATCTGTCATCTGTCATTTTCATTTCTGATGAATATTCTGATAATCACTTCCTTAAACATATTGTGACTTGGATGCTTTATGTCTCAAGTTATTTTCATGTGAATTTTTCCAATTTTTTCCTAAATTATAGGTTTTCTACTGAATTAATGTTTTCTTTTTTCTTTTTTTTTAAATTTTTTTATTTATTTATTTGAGAGTGACAGAAACAGAGAGAAAGACAGATAGAGGGAGAGAGAGAGAATGGGCGCGCCAGGGCTTCCAGCCTCTGCAAACGAACTCCAGACGCGTGCGCCTCCTTGTGCATCTGGCTAACGTGGGACCTGGGGAACCAAGCCTCGAACCAGGGTCCTTAGGCTTCACAGGCAAGCGCTTAACCGCTAAGCCATCTCTCCAGCCAGATGTTTTCTTTTTCTTTACAAAATAAGCACATTAAAAAGGAACTTTTATTTAGCTTGATTGTGATTTCTTGCCTAGATACTGCTTAACAGAACCAAGCTATTGTGATCTCTTCCTGAACTTTGTACTGCAAGAATGACAGGTTGCATTACTTCCTGCATAATTAGGATGTGATATCAAACCAACAGACACCTGCAGTATCGGCATGTTTTATTGATGTGTGATTTTATTCCATGTGGAAATGCACTCTCGCAATGAAGACGGAAAACTCGAGATCTTCCTTTTCGCTTTTGTAACTTTGTCCCCCCCTTTATGTTATACCCAACCTCAGATAACCCTACTCCATTTTCCAGCTCATTGACATGTTTATTGAAAATCTGTTGCTGCTGTATGGAGACAGGATCGTACTGGCCGGGAAGTTGTTAGGTAGCTCTTCTCAAACTTAAGATACTTTTGCATCAGTCTCATCAGTGTGGAGATTATAGGTATCTAGAGTGTTTTTAAACACATCTCTCACATCTCTTTCAGTAGCTTCTTTTTTTTTTTTTTTGTAGTTCCTTTGGGTTTTTTGACGATTTATTTTCTGCTGTCAGTTATACATGCATAGCATCACATTCTATCAACATCAACAATTTAGCAGCCCAAGTGAAGGTTAGACTCCACCAATCTGTGTCCTTTATGCTTGTTTTGCTTGTAATACAATTGACCTCGGTAATTTTACATGCATGGAGAACCATGTTACACAGTGGACTAAGTCTTTTGCTTCAGCCATCAAAAGTGATTTGAAAATACAAGATAACAAAAACTTACTGCACCTTCTATAATTTTCTCATGTTCTCAGTCCTTCTTTCTTTCCATTGTTTGGAGACTCCTTCTCATATTATTATCATTTTTTTTATTTCTTTAAAGGACTTCTAGGTATTACTTTGGGATACACCTGCTGGTCATGTCTCTAATGTCCAATCACCTGAAAAACGCTTTGATTTCTCTTTCATTTCTGAAAGATATTTTTACTACACATAAAAATCCTACATGGAGGACTGAAGAGATGGCTTAGCAATTAAGGCACTTGAAGGCTAAGGACCTCAGTTTGACTCCCCATAATGCACGTAAGCCAGATGAACAAGTTGGCACATGCATTTAGAATTTGTTTGTAGTGGCTAGAGGCCCTGGCATTCCCATGTATTCTCTCTGTCTCTTTCTCTCTAATACATAAATGAAAATAAAATCCTACTTGGATTCTTGTTTTCCTTTCTTTCAGAAATGAGAAAAGGTGCCCTGTCCTTATGTAGTCCATATTGTCATCATTCTTTTATCTTTTATTGTCGTTCACTAGATAAACTATCATATCTGTGTTTTGAAGTTACTTTCTTTTTCTTTACGTGTTAGGAGTTTGAACATAATAGAGTTCATTGTATTCACCTTATTTGGCATTTTCTCAACTTCTTGCATCTGTAGGGTTATGACTTTTGTTAAATTTGGGCAGTTTCCAGTTATTGTTTATGTGCCAGCCCTACCCTATTTCACGTATATTTCTGGAATTACAGATATAAATATTACACCTTTGTTTTATTACCATGTGTGCTTGCTCTTACTTTCCAGTCTCCTTTATATCTTTGGCTTAGTTTGAGTAACTCTGAATGTGATTTGGGAGGTTTTCATTTCAATTTTTCTACAGAAACATTTTTGATTTGCCTTTTTGTTTTATTTTTTTAAATTTCTTGCCCATAAGTCTCTATTTTTTTTCCATTTGTTTCAATCATGCTTCAATGATGATTACTTGAGATTCTTCCAAAGAAGACTGCCACCTGTGGCCTCTGTGTTGGTAACTGAGGGCTGCCTTTCCTCACTCATTCAGAGGTTTTCCTGGTTCTTGGTACTGTGAGTGAGTAAGAGGTATACAATTCACACGTGTATTTTGAGACTGGGTCTTTTCAAAATCATTTTTGCCAGTCCTCCCAATGCACTTTGACTGAAGAAGAGAACACTATTTCATTTATGCTTGGCCGCATTGACATAGGGAGAAGTAGAGTGTCCTTGTTTCAGGATGTGGCAGGTGGGCTCCTCAATATCACGAAAGGCCACCATCCATACCATCTTGGCCCCTCATTACTTTTCCCCACAGCATCCCTTAACAAAGGTGGTGTCAAATGCTGCTTGTTTTTCAAAGCCTTTTCTTTTTTACTCATCTGAATAAAAAGAGAAGAATTTTCTTGGGAGCTTTTGTACCAAGGGTAGAAGGTCTGACTTTACCACCCTTGTTAGGTTTCCTCCTTCCCCATCACCTCCTGTGGCCATTCTTGTATACATAAGGAAAATACAAAACCGAGTTCCCTCACCAGGGTGCCATGTTTCAGCTTCATCTATGTTGCGAGACTTTTCCTAGAGAGGTGAGAACAAAGGTGCATTAACTCCACATAAGACATCAGCAACAAACCAAAGAAATTGCTCTATCCTAGTCTCCCTCAGTGAAACAGTGAGCTTATTGGGGTTACTTACACTAACATAGGTGAGGAGTTGTTATTGTATAAACTCTTTTCTGGAAGGAAGCTGATGAGCGTCTGCTCACCCATACAGTGCCTCAAAGGCTGATTCCCTCAGTTTTAGCTTGGCCAAAACTTCAAATTTATTAGGCTTTCTGACAGAGTATGGACCAGGAGGAAGTGTTTGTAGAGGTGTGAAGAACTAATGCAGCAACACTGAAAGTTCTCTCCCAACGTGGATGACGACCTCCCCGTGGCTGGACAGGTGGAGCTCTCTGTCCCTTGATAGTCCCCCCTACATACTCTATCTCCCCTTTGAGGGCACACGTTCCATTGCATACAGCTGTTCCAGGTTTACCAGCAATCTCAGTGAAGGTCTGGTTATCTTTCCCTCTGTCTTTCCTTCATTGGTAGAAGTTTAATTGACGCAATCTGGAGAGGCTCTCATATGTGGTCACAGCTGCTTTTAATAAAGATGGTGATGGTTGTTCTCTTAGGATGGGAAGGCCGTGTCGTATAATATGACCTGCAGGACCAGTGACTCAGAGGCCTCGCTGGAAAGCCCGCCCCAGCACGGGAGATGACTGGCAGAAGCCGCGGTGGTCCTGCAGCTCACTGCACACCTTGCAGTCAGTGCTACCATTGTTTTCCCCCACGTAGACCTTAGTCCCCATATAACCTTGAAGAAAGCCTCGGGAATCTTGCCAGTTTTAGGAGCTTCAGCCTTGAAACTTTACTTTCCACCTTTAAAGATTCCTTCTTCCCCTGCAGCGGGAAGTCTGCAGTTAGGAGGAAATGTCTATGAAATATTATAATGCCTGTGTGGTTGTCTTTCCTCCCTCTACCTTTCAGCATACTCAGTCAGATGCCTCCTCCTTCCTTCCTTCCTTCCTTCCTTCCTTCCTTCCTTCCTTCCTTCCTTCCTTTCCTTCTTTCCTTCTTTCCTTCCTTCCTTCCTTCCTTCCTTCCTTCCTTCCTTTCCTTCCTTCCTTTCCTTCCTTTCCTTTCCTTTCCTTTCCTTTCCTTTCCTTTCCTTTCCTTTCCTTTCCTTTCCTTTCCTTTCCTTTCCCTTTCTTTCCTTCTTTCTTTCTTTCTTTCTTTCTTTCTTTCTTTCTTTCTTTCTTTCTTTCTTTCTTTCTTTCTATATGTGTGTAATTTAAAGTGTCTGCTGGCTGAACTGAGATACTGACATTAGGTGGGCAGTGTGGGGTCAGCAGGTCGGAAACACTGAAGTGGTAAGTCAAACGTGAGTGTCTAGAAGGACATGATTAGACAATGAAATTCCGGACGTAAGGAGCACTGGAAGCTGTGTTATGTGGAGAAGTGTAGGGATCAGAAAGTGGCTGGGAGCTGGAGTTAAAACTTTCACAGTCTTGGCAATTGAGTGAAACTATTTCTGTTTTATCTCAAAACTATTAGAATTTCCTACACATTCAGTTAAAATGCAAATAATATGGTCAAACTACTGTCTTAAGAGATGTCATTCAGTAGAAGTATTATTCTACATATAGGGAAAAGTGAAAGATTAGAGGTAGAAACATTCATTGAAGATTAATGTGGCAAAATCAATATTGAGTCCATCAAGTTTTGAAATAGCAGTCAGAATAAAAACAAAATTTGATACTGAACCCAAAGCTAAAAATCTTATTTCCTGATATAGGAAGGTAGAAACAACCTGAGAGATCAGAAATAATCACCAAAGACTCTCAGCCTCGCTTGTCGTATTGTTGGAAGCCAACCAACTTTTTGATGAGAAAATAATGCTAACAGTTTTATAATATACATGCAGCAAGTCACTAATGGAAAGAATTAGGCAGGCTAAGATGCTGGTGGGAAAGAGGAGAGGGAAGAAATAAACTTCTCTGTCAAGTGGAGGTTCAAGTGTGGTAGCAGGGAGGGAGCTGTTAATAAAATTAACTGTAAGCACCGAGTAGACAGTTTGCAGGGAGGAAAAGAAGCCTAAAGATGTGTGGTCATGCCCTGGTGCAAACAGACTTAGTAGGATGGAGAGCAGCAACCATCACTAAAATGGTGCCCTCTTTGCTTCTGGAAAAATTAAGGGATGAGTCTGAAGTTGAGACCTTTCCTGAGGCTGGATTGTGTCATAAACTCACAGATCTGCATGGTAAGTTTCCTCCCTATGACTTTAAACAAAGTGTTTATCTTTCTGAATACTAGATTTGCTATTTGGAAGAATATCAATAATACATACCCGTTTGAGTTATTGTAAGGAATAATTAAGATAAACCTTATAAAACAACACAATGGGGCTGAAGAGATTGCTCAGTGGTTAAGGTGCTTGCCAACAAGGACTAACAATTGGCGTTCAATTCCCCAGTGCCCACTTAAAGCCAGATGCACAAAGTGGTGCATGGATCTGGAATTAGTTTGAACTGGTAGAGGCCCTGGCATGACCACTTTATCTCTGCGTCTCTTTCTGTGTACAGATAAACATTAAAAACCCAATATAGCTGTCCTGTTGTAATCTGATAAATGGTATTTTAATTATTATTATTTTGGGTCATTTATTTTAGAAATGATGTCGTCATGCAATTTTGATAGCAGTAATGTATAGGTAATTGTTTTTCTCAGTTCCTCTGGCTCCTGGGTGGAAGTTAATTCATCCAGATACTGCTGGTATCTTAATAGGAGCCTTCCAGTCTTGAGGAGAAGAAGGGGGAGAAAAGAAGATGGCTGTTCTACTATTCACATGACTTCCCATAAGTGATCATCCACTGTGTCTATCTTCCATGTCTCTCTGTCTACATGTGATTGTTTGGGTCTGAAAGGCACCAGTCCATGACACCACTGCAAGACAGAACCCTTGCGAGGTGAGCATGTTGGGAAGAGGTCGGTGCCGGAGAGATCCCCGCACTTTCTCCTTTCTCCTTTGCTTCCCCACCTCTGTGAGGCAAAGAAGCCTGCCGCGTTGAAACGGCCATGGTGTGCTGCCCTCCCCTCGGGCCTATGGTAACAGGGCAGAGTGGCCAGGTTCTGAACCCTCCAACCTCATGAGCCAAAAATAAGCTTTCCTTCCTTTCAGGCATGTTGTCTTGGGTGTCCTGTGATCAAAAGCGAACATGCCATACTTGTGATGGGATATGTGAGATCTTTTGTCGTTGGTCTCATCTAGTCATAAGTTTGGCTTGAACCATTTGTGGATCCTTTGAGGTAACGCGATGCTGGTCTGCTGGCCTATGCTATGCCGTGGGAACAGGCTTCCCTGTCAGGATACCCAGCAGAGGATCTGTCCTCGTCTTTGTCGCCCCAGGGCCTCCTTTCTAGAAAGTTCCAGAGTGCTGCACCTGTGGAGTGCATCTACCTGGTGCTGAGAGCGTTCCCTAACTGCTTGTAAAAGGGAAAGATTCAACCAGAGAATGATGTTCAAATATGATTAGTTTATTTTGGGGACTGATGGATTCAATCAAACCTTAGGATCACTCATGGTGAAATACTCGCCAATATTTATATGTTTGAAGGCTAGTCATTTTTTTCGGGAATAATTCAATAATGAAAGCATATTGTAATAAAATGGTCTTATATGCATTTGTTTTCAGATGACAAATATTGCAAAAACTCCATTTCATTGTTTTGAATTTCAAAATGCTCTTCTATCCTATCAAATAAATTCATCAAATGTCTTGGAGAGGATTTTGTTTTACATATTTTATTTTTATTTATCTATTTATTTATGAGAGAGGGAGGGAGAGAGGGAGAAAATGGGTGAACCAGGGCCTTCAGCCACAGCAAGTGAACTCCAGACACATTTGCTACTATGTGCATCTGACTTACATGAGTTTTAGAGAATCAAATTTGGATCCTTAGGCTTTGCAGGCAAGTGCCTTAACTGCTAAGCAATCTCTCCAGGCCTTGGAGAAGATTTTTTAAACTCAAATGAAGTGTTCAATTTTCTTGAGCCAGTTAACATGTAAGCTATTATTTATTTATCTGACAAGTTTAAGCTTAGGTCGAAATAGTAAAAAATCTACTAAATATCAAATCAGAACTTAAAAATCAAACTGTATATCTTCATGTTTTACTCCTTTTGCAAGAGTTGGATCCAGAAAGTAGGAAATTCTGTGAAACATGACTCATGAGACAATTTACTTCCCTGCCTCTCAGGGCAGTGTTTTGCAGCATAGACAAGTGAAAACAGAAAAGGTCTGGCACAGTCTCCACAGAGCACTAAGTCAGGATGGCGTTTGATAGATGGGCAGACATCTGCCTCCTATAGTCTGGAGGCTTTGCAGTGAAACTATCTCCCGGATTTTGCAAATTCAACAGGTTTAAACTCAAGCATGGATCACATCTTCCTCAGTGATAACATGTCAATTGCACCAAAGGCAAACTTGGCATCTACATGATGGGACTGTGTTCTATTTATGTCCCCTGCATGAGATATCACTGGATTTTCATTAAAATTTATTTCCTTGGGCCAGGCATGATGGTGCACACCTTTAACCCAGTGCTTGAGAAGTAGAGGTAGGAGGATTCCAGTGAGTTCAAGGTCACCCTGAGAGTACATAGTGAATTCCAGGTCAGCCTGGGCTAGAAGGACAGACCATACCTCAAAACAAACAAACAAACAAACAAAAAGTTTATTTATTATCTTCTTTCTTATATTAAATCTTTAAAGATGATTTTAATATCAAGTTGTTTTTTTCTAAATCCTAATTAATTTATTTAATAAGGTATTAACTAAAACATTAAAATATTTTGTATGAATTTTTGATTTTGGCTCCTGAATACTAAATTATCTTTCTGATAAGCTGTTTCATAAACTTTCCAAATACATGCCTTTCTTTTTTTACTTAAGTTAAATAAATGCAAATCTGGTTTTTCTCTCTCCCTTTTTCTTTTCGATTTTTGTGAGATGACAATAACTTCTAGCTAGTGTAATGATCGCATCAAATCTCTTTATTTCCAAGCTATTTTGTTTAGGAATAGAATTTCATGTCTGAGTCCCTGGAGTGCAGAGTCTGAGGTGAGCTCAGCATGCACGTGGCTCACGGCAGGTGTCTAGGATGGACAGGGAACACGAGCAGGCGCAGGAGGGCCAGAAGATGCAGCCTTTACAGTCCAAGACTATGGTGCTAATAGGATCCAAGGCACTGTGAGCATTTAGGAAAATAAACCTAGTGAAGTTTGTGTTAAAAAAAAAAAAAAAAAGAGCACCAAGGCTGGAGAGACGGCTTAGTGGTTAAGGCACTTGCTTGCAAAGTCTACTGACCCATGTTCAACTCTCCAGATCCCACGTAAGCCAGATGTACAAAAGTGAGACAAACGCAAGGTTGCACATGCCTGCTAGGTGGTGCGCCTGGAGTGTGATTGAAGTGACTGAGGCCCTGGAGCACCAATTCTCTCTCTGTGTCTCTCTCTCTCTCTAAAATAAAAAATAAAATAATAAAAGTACAGATTGTTGTTGAAAAAGTAAAAACATGCTCAGATTTGGTTTACAACTTACAGGTTATCCCACCTTGTATAACAATATCCAGAAGCTCCCATTCCTTTTATTTTAAAAAACGAGAACCATTGTAGGGAGAAGCCAAATGACAAGGAGTTTAGGAAGAACAGTGTGGGGGACTGAACCTAGGACATCTTGCATGCTAGGCAAGTATGATGCTGAGCTGAACCATAGACCCCAGGGAAGGCGTTTGTTTGTATGTTGATATAAGGCCTTGGTGTATAGGTCAGGCTGGCTATATGCTTGCAGAAATACAGCATCGGTCTCTGGAATGTTAGGACTGGGGGAATATGATTACAAATCTAGCTAAGGAGGTACTGTGCAAAAGATCCACAAAAGTTTGCATTCAAGTAGAGGAAGCAAGTGTTTTGTCTTTTCTTTCAACTCTTACAAATCAGACCCCACCCCCAGCATTGGTGACTAATATCAATACTAGGAACTTTGTGTTTTCTTATGCAGATAGGATTCTTGCCTGGTGCTACAGGTCTTTGATAAAAACAATGATATGAGAAAAAACCAACAGAATCAAGAGGTAGAAAAATGCAGCCAAAAACACTGCAGTTACTACTTTGAAACACTGATTTTTCTAAATGATCCCTTAGATAATATTTGTAGTAAAATAATAAAACTGGCTACTATGTCCATTATATATTTAATGCGCTTTGCCTTGTTACCTACCATAGTCAAGGGAATTATCAAATGCTTTTTCATAAAACTAAAATGTATTTTTATTAAAAATATTTAACAAGCTGAGTTATTCCATAAGAAAGTTGACTGGCAGTCTGTTTGCAGTTGCTCTCAGCTTGCACAAAAAGTGGTGATATAGCGAGAACACCGGGTCACCTCCAGTGAGAGGGACGGCAGGAGTGGTTTGCCATCTGATGTTGGAGACTCCATCTTTATTTTCAGCTCTGACAATTTTATGCCTGGTTGCTGTTTTGTGGCCCTGAAACGCAATTGCTCTACCAACCTCCAAGATGCACTTGTTCCCACGCTTGCTTTCTTTGATTTCTTTTTCCCTCAGCATGGTTTCCAGTCACTGAGAAAATGGAGGACCAACAGTGAGCCTAATGGGTTCATCTTTGGGAAGAGATTGTTATTATTCATTATTATTATTATTATTATTCATTATTGTTCAGTAAGGTTTGGAGTCAATAAGTTAGATCTGTGACAGGAGCCAGATCACTGACAGTCTTATAAGAAATGCCAAGAACTTTGGATGTTTTTCCTGTGTGTGATGGAGAATAGTTAAAGAAAGAGACAGAGGTGGTTGAAGGTACACCAGGGATATTTAACACTCTAATCATACTAGGGTTGTTCTGTTTAAAATTCTGGCCTGTAAAGCACTGGCTAGATTTTGGCGGTCTTGTGTACATGTAGTATGTCGTGTTTGTATGTGAGGTATATGCACATGCATGTGTGAGTGTGGAAAACAAAGTAGAAGGTCAGGCTCCCCTTTTCTGTCACTCATCTGCATAGTTCCTTGACACGGAATCTCTGTCTGAATGCCGAGCTGCCGTCTCCATGAGTCCCCGTGATTTGCCCTTCTCAGCTTCCCACATGGCTGGAGTTATAAATATGTGCAGCCATGCCCAGCTGTTTACATGGACCCTTGGAATAAACTCGGGTGGCTTCAGACTCTCTTAACCCCTCATTCTTATGCTAAGTGCCCCAATCCACTTAGGTATCTCCCCAGCCCAGATACAAAGATTTTTGACCCTATATATGGCCATAATGATGCAAGTGGCCCTGATGAGGCCAGATTAATATTACCTTATTCCTAAAACACACCTTTCAAAATTTGCCATGAAAGTGCCCATTAATACTCATTGAAGATTGACTAGGTGGAATCTCAAGAATTTCTTAAGACACCAATAATTTACTCTTAGTAAATATGACATGACTATTTTCCTGCAATTTTAATTTCTTCCCATTCACTTCAGTTTCTGTTTAAAAAAAGTAACACCAAACAACAACAAAAACATGGGGATTTCATTTTCAAGACATTGGTAGTGACTTCTGTATCCATGCCATTCCGTTTTCTCTCTCAATGTGGGAGACACAAGCTCATTGATCTGTCTCCTCCCTTCATAACTCACTGGCTTTTCATGCTGTTGTTCCACCGTCAGTGAGCCCTGTGGTCCATGGTGACTACCACAAACTGGATCTCACGTATTTGCTTTTTCTGTGCTATAGTTACACATGCTTAGGCCCCTGTCATTTTAATGCTGAGCTGTTGAAACAGCTGTTGCCCATGTCCGCTCATTTCTCAGCTCGCTGAGGCCCTCCACCCATGGCTGTCACAATTATCTTCCTAAAGTGCAGCTTTGCTTCCCGGGAGACCCTGAGGCTGCCCCACACCACCAAGTCCAAACTAGTTAGTGCTCGCAATTAGTCACAATCTTGACACATTCTTCCTTCAGTGAAGATATCAAAAAAGAACTCTGATGCATTCAGGAGTCAATATTCCCATTAAAATATTGAAAGGAGGAGGAAAGGCTAACACTTCCCTGTGATCACCTTTTTTGTGATGTCTGGCCGGAAAGTAGGGTCACTTTTGTGGGCTGAGTGCAGACTGGGGATGGACAAAGTGGTCCTTTCAGATCCACTCAGTTTCAGAGATCCAAGGAGCTGTGGAAAAAGTCCATGGTGCAGATAAGAAGCAGCTCCTTGAAGTGGGTACACTGAGTTCTGCCAGTCACCTACACTGGCAGGCAACAGGATCCTCATGTGTATTAGGAAAACAAGACATCCTGACAATCGTTCCATCACCAGAAAGCTCAGAAAATTAAGTCCCTTGGAGTGAATATTTTCAAAAGTTGAATGCAAGTGAATTAGCTGGTTTGCTGCCTGGTGTGGCCCTGAAGAAAAAAACAAAAAACAAGCAAACAAAAAAATCTGCCACATGTATTCTGTCTCTGTGATCTACTCTCCTGCTCTCACTATAGCTAGACTCCAAAACCTTCACTACATCAAAACTGCTTGTCCAGCCGGGCGTGGTGGCGCATGCCTTTAATCCCAGCACCTGGGAGGCAGAGGTAGGTGGATCACCACGAGTTCAAAGACACCCTGAGACTACATATTGAGTTCCAGGTCAGCCTGGACTAGAATGAGACCTACCTGGAAAAAACAAAGAATAAATGCTTGATTGTTGTTGCCTACAATGTATGCTCTTGTTCAGTTATTTTCTTTGTAATAAAACTGTCATCCTGTCTTGACAATGAAAATTCTAAGAGCCCATGTAGCTAATTTCTTCATTCTGCATGGTAGGCAACAAAATCCATAGGAAATTGTAGGTAAGAGAAGGCTAGATATCCCTCTCTATTTGGACTTTACTGCATGGAGACTTTAGACCAAATTTTGTTGTAGACTTATATTTACAAGACACACTTGTTACCAAGCATTCATAAACACGAAGATAGCTTATGCTCTTGGTTCACTCTGTACCACCATGTTGAAAGACAATATCACTTAGGAAAAATGCAAAATGCTTTTGTGGAGGTCTTCTTTTCCATTAGAAGTAGCATTACACCTCCAGAAATCCATCAAACCAGAGAATCAAAGAGCTTTCCCTAGACTCTGGAGTATTCTGACCCCCCAGTGACCCAAGTGTGGAAAGTACCTACAAACACTTTTCTTATCGCAATGATGAAATCACTCCTTACATCCTTACATAGATATGTTGAAAAACTATCAATTTCCCAAGTGCACATCCTTTTCTGATATTCACTAGGTTACTTGGCAAAGCATGTAGTTTACATTGTGCTATGGAAAACAAAATGCTGGGGGTCATAACTGAAGTGCATCCTTCAGACAGCAATGAAAGCACCACAGAGCATAGGCCCTCACTCACTCTGTCAGTATCATGGACTTTAAAGAAATTTATAGGCACCAAAACAATTAAGTCATGGCTTAGTGGAATTCACATGCACCAAGAAATCTTGGCATCAGAAAGACTATTTGAACACTCTTTTTACTGATGGTCTCTTTCCACATCTATAAATTAAAGATTTAGTCATATAGATATTCTATACCCGTAGCATCCAGTGGTGTGCTGTGGCTGGATCAAGGAGACTTGCCAGAATCTTACAGTAAATTTTAAGAGACAGTTGTTAACAAAGCCAGTGAAGCAATCAAATTCTATAAACTCACAATAAATTACAAAATTAAACAAGAGGCAAGAAAATACTCCAACTTCATCACCTCCTCAATACTTTACCACGCTTTCCTGTGCTTCGTGACACACGCCATACAAGCCTACAGTGCAGCATGTCTTCCTGTTCTCCCTGCTTCCAGGTGACTTGGTAGCTTGACGTCATGTTTCTCTATGGGAATCAGCATGTAATAAACTCAGGATTTATCATTCAATTGTCTCTAAATTAAGTGAAATTCCGAAGAAAACAACAATATTCAAGGTATGTTATCTCAGTGTATTTACTTAATGAATAAGCATAAAGCATCTGAGTTCAAAACCATTGTACACATAGTAGTGTCTGCATTGCTTATCTATCTGTATGAAAAAGGTATCTTAATTTTATCTTGAATCTTAACCTCCACAAGTACTTTAATTTTTTTTTAAATTTATTTGAGTTACAGAGAGAGAGAGAGAGAGAGAGAGAGAGAGAAAGAGAGAGAGGGAGGGAGAGAATGGGCATGCCAGGCCTTCTAGCCACTGCAAACAAACTTCAAATGCATACGCCACCTTATCCATCTGGCTTACATGGGTACAGGGGAATCGAACCTGGGTTCTTATTTGCTGTAGGTAAGTGTCTTACCCATTGAGCCACCTCTCTAGTCATATTGTACCTGCAGGCAGGAAGCAGAAAGAGCTAGAGGCTCAACTTGCTTTCTCTACCTTACTCAGTCCAGGACTTCAGGGGGGATGGTGCCACCGACAGTGAGAGTGGGTGTCCCCACTTCAAGGAACCTAATCAAGAAATTCCTTCACAGGCAGCTCAGCTGGTCTCTTCGCTGCTTCTAGATCTTGTCAAGTTGACAACGAGAATTATCCAACACAGAAGGAATACATAATGATAAGAAGGGATTTATTAGATTGCTCATATGATCAGAACCTGCTATACTGACTACTGAGCATGAAAAAACAGTAGCTTCTCAGTCCAGGAGTCTTGCAGTGCTGGAAAGCAATGCGATGCCTCTGATGCTAGGATGGAAGCCAGAAACTTCCTGACGACTCTGTTGGATTAGTAACAGTGTTCAGAAGACAAAGAACCCAGAATGGGATCAATAATTTAGTGAAATATATTTATTTAATATACAGCAATACACAGTTCTGTACATTCATGTTTGCAGACATGCTCACGCACCCCATAAGGGATTCACTGACCACTTATTTGCTTGTTTGCCAGCTGAGATGTACGGTTAACACTCAGAGGGTGTCATCGTTCCATGCACAGGACCAGGATACTAGGTTTAAATCTAAATTCTGATGTATACAACATATGTGTGAACTTGGCTCATTTACTTAATCTCCTAAATTGCCAGCTCTTAGTCTCTGAATTCTTACAGAATTGCCAGAAACGTCAGTCTGTGTGTGTGTGTAGAACACAGGTTGAAGTCAGGTGTCTTCCTCAATCACTCTCAACCTTACTTTTACCCCACCCAGTTTTAGCCAGGGGATCTGGATCTGCACACAGGTTTTCAAATTTGAGTGGCAGGCACTTTGCCATCTCGTGAGCCCCTAAATATTGAGCATTTAACACAGAAGGGGGATACAATGCTATGGCAAGTGCGCAGAAGCATTAGCCATTCTGAGTGGTCTTCCTGTTACTGAATTCTCTGCTCAAATTTATTTCTTTGCAGTTTTGTGGCCCAGGGCATGAAATTGTCCACTGTGGGCTTAAATAACCACAACGCCCTTTGGAACCTTCCAGAATCTGGAACACCAGACTTGGGAGACAAGTTTGAGCTCCTCCTAGGAGTTCTTTTGAACATGCCACCCATCTGCGAGATAAAATCTACCTCCAGGACAGACCCTGAGGATACTTAACACTTACCAAAGCAGAGATTCAGAGGTTCCTTAGAGCTCATCACTGAAGTAGACTTAAAACTCACCCAGCAAGGGAATTTTGTGGAAGAAGGGGCAGAAAAGTTGTAAGAGTCATGGGTTAAGATATCATGCCCAGAGGCATTCCCACCCCTCCCTAAATAACTGACTTCAGTTCCTATACTGCATAACCCACAACCCCAAGGGCCACACCTGCAACCTCACTGAGGAGGGTCCTAGCACAATGGGGTCAGGGACAAGGGAAAAGAGGGTACCAACACAAGATGTATCCACATGAAAAGTGTTGTTGATAATAAAAAAAGTCAAAAAAGTCAGACTAGGGAGGGCTGGAGAGATGGCTTAGTGGTTAAGCGCTTGCCTGTGAAGCCTAAGCACCCAGGTTCAAGGCTCGATTCTCCAGGACCCATGTAAGCCAGATGCACAAGAGGGCGCATGGATCTGGAGTTCGTTTGCAGTGGCTGGAGGCCCTGGCATGCCCATTCTCTCTCTCTCTCTCTCTCTCTCTCTCTCTCTCTCTCTCTCTCTCTGTCTGCCTCTTTCTCTCACTGTCACTCTCAAATAAATAAATAAAAATAACAACAACAAAAAATTTTAAAATCAGGCTAAAAGTGTGACCTTGTGAAAAATGTAGTTTGGACAAATAAATGAAAAATTAGAAACATACTAAAAAAAAAAAAAAAGACCTCCCTCCGGTGATCCTACTCTCTTACTCTCTTAGCAGCTCTGTTTACTTTTCTAAGTTCATTATGAAAAAAAAAAAAAAAAAAGATCTTTGAAAACAGTGGAAGGCAATTACATCATGAATAATGAATAATAATTCTAGGGAGACCACTTTTCACAAAACTTGTTATTACTAAAGAAAATGGGGGCTGAAGAGAAGGCTTAGCAGTTATGATACTTGCCAGCAAAGCCAAAAGATCCCATTTAATTCCCCAGTATCCACATTAAGTCAGATGCACAAGGTGGTGCATGCCTCTGGAGTTCGTTTGCAGTATCTAGAAACCATGATGTGCCTATTCTCTTTCTCTCTCTCTCTCTGCTCCCCTCTGTCTCTGAAATAAATAAGTAAAATATATTTTAAAAAATGAGTCTTGTGAAAAGAAGTTGTGATGGGCTGGAGAGATGGCTTAGTGGTTAAGCGCTTGCCTGTGAAGCCTAAGGACCCCGATTCGAGGCTCAATTCCCCAGAACCCATGTTAGCCAGGTGCACAAGGAGGCACACACATCTAGACTTTGTTTGCAGTGGCTGGAGGCCGTGGTGTGCTCATTCTCTTTCTGCCTCTTTCTTTCTCTGTCACTTTCAAATAAATAAATAAAAGTTTAAAAAATATTAAAAGAAGTGGTGAGATGCCTTTACTTACAAAATATCATGTCTCTGGGGTTCGTTTCTGTGGATGTCATAGATGGGGTCTCCTGTGCTTTGTCATGGTAACTACTGCCCGCGTCACAGATGGCTTCTGTTGAACGATTCTCCTCTACCTTCTGCATCATGAATGGCCTTTAATGAATGATTTTACTCCAGAGCCTTCTAAGTTACAAATTCACTTTCTTATTCCCTGATTCTAAATTTGTTAGATAGGTTTTGCCCTTCCTTGAGTTCCTTCTTGCTTTTATCTTATTTGTTTTTGCCTTAGGAAGTGCTTACTTTAAACTTAAAATGGTGAAGTTTCAGTACTTGTATAACTGACTATCAGCATGCTCTCTTTACCATTTCTACTCTCAGGAATGACTGTATATGTGTGTGTGTATATATATATATATATATATATATATATATATATATATATATATATGTGTGTGTGTGTGTGTGTGTGTGTGTGTGTGTGTGTGTGTGTGTGTGTGTATATGACTTTATATATATATATTTCATTTATTTTCAAGGCGCGTGAGAGAGAATACATATATAAATGGGTACATTAAGCCTCTAACCACTGAAAATGAAAATACAGATGCACGCAGCCCTTTGTACATCTGGATTTTGTAAGTACTGGGTGTAAGGTTCAAGAGTGACCAAGACCACAGAGACCACTCTGAGGCAAAGATGGAAGCTTTTATTTTTTGGGGGGGGGGGGATATGAGCTGCCAGGACTGACTCTCAGGGGTGGAGCAGTCGACTTTGATTATTACAGATAGTGAGCTATATAGAGCGCTTCAGATGGGGGAAGGTGAGGAAGGGAAGGAACCCCTTTGTTCTTTACATTAGCTATAGGGGGTGAGACCAGAAGTGAGCAGATGAGAGATAAGGAGGCAGGAGACCTAGACCTGGGGCATTGTTAGGCAAGGAAAGGATGATGGATGGTTGGTTTCTTGAAGAATGTGGGTGACCCCCCTCCTTATGTCTCTGCGCCCTCCTGCTGTGACTCCATTTTTTGTCCTGACCTAGCACTGGGAATTGAACCTGGGTCATTAGGCATTTCAGGCAAGTACCTTAACTGCTGAGCCATTCTAAGACAGGCCAACAATATGCATCCCGCACAGAGTAATGCTTTTAAAAGAATAGACAATCATTATTCTTATGAGGTCTCTTAATATACCTTGTGATACATAGCAACCCATAGCTTGAGCTTTCCATCCTGAGACTCTACTTACTGAGTTCTTAAAAGAAGGTTAATAAAAATATAAAGCAGGGTTAAAAATTAATTTAAACTCCCTAAATATGACACATAGGGATCTAGTTTGTTTTTTTTTTTTTTACTCAGTTTCAGGATAATTATAAAAGAATTATTGTGAGTTTTTGCCATTATACCCTACAAAATAATTTACAAATCTGAATTGGAGGCTAAATTAAATTAATTTAGTTGTTTTTTTCTCTCTTTAACTATTGAAACATTTAGCAGTCATTTAAAGAATTGCATATTCTCAAATATACTAGGGAAATAAAACTTTTGGCAAAGTATTCATTTCAAAACAGGCTAATAATAAACATTAATTTACTAAAGTTAAAAATAGTTGTTTTTCTTTTCCTGAGAGGCAAGTGATTTGTAATACACAGGAAATAGAAGACTGAAAAGTAAAGCACTACATATCCTCATTTAGTTTTAAAGCTTGCTTTTACTGTTAAACAGAATAAAGCAGCTATTGCTAAATTGAGGTATTCATACACATTAGCTGTTGAATGAGAAAAATGGATTTCCAATTTTGATGGTTTGTGTAAATGCTAAGAAATTTATTTTGATTTTGTTTCCAGAGCAGCAAACAGCACAATTTCAGAGAGTCAGGTAATCTAACCAAGAACAAGTCCTGCCTCTTCCCTTCCCTAGTTCACTAGCACTTCCTTACTCACTATTCTCTGACACTGCCCCCCTTTTCATTCTGATCTTTCTGTTTGTTTTTCATGGTAGGATCTCTCTGTAGGCCAGGCTGACGTGGAATTCACTATGAAGTCTCAGGGTGGCCTCGAACTCCCAGCAATCTTCCCACCTTTGCCTCCTGAGTGCTTGGGATTAAAGGTATGAGCCATCATACCTGGCCATTCTGATTTTCTTTTTTATTTTTGAGCAAGCCCAAACAGACTGGCCTTCCTTTATGACAGGGAGAGAGAGAGAGAGAGAGAGAGAGAGAGAGAGAGAGAGAGAGAGGGAGAGAGAGAGCACATTGGCACTCCAGGGCTTCCACAACTGTAACTGAACTCCAGATGCATGTGTGCCCCTGTGCACATGTGTGATCTTGCACATACATCACCATGTGTGTCTGGCTTGAGTGGAATCAAGGGAGTCCTTAGGCTTCACAGAAAAGTGCCTTAACCACCAAGCCACCTCTCTAGCCCCTATTCTGATCTTTTAAAGTATAGTCATCTATTCTTTCAGTGAATTACTTCTTTAAAATAAAACCTAGAATGTAGGATGCTATATTCCCTAATCTTTATTTATGAATAACTTCTTACTTGGGCTGACATTGAAAAGAAGTTCTTAAAGTGAATAAGTACATTAGTTTTTTTGGGAAGTCTAAAAATATCTTTAAGGCATGGCATAATAGAATGAAGATCTCTGGCTTCATATTTTGTCAAGCTACTAATTTCATATCAATTTAGGAAACAAAACAAAATTATACCTTTCACTATGAATAGTGAAGTGTTTGTTAAGAAGAGGGGCAGGGAAATTGTGTGTTTGTGTGTGTGAGAAATGAGAGGTGATATAGTGTGTGTGTTTGTGTGTGGGGGTGGGTGAGAAAGAGAGAGAGAAGTCTTACCTCATTTAAAGCAGTTCTTAGGACCTTAATTTCTTCACATGGAAGATGAAGTTAATTTAATTATCCACAGAGCTAATTTTAATTTCCAAATTAATTCAAAGTGAAAAATAAAGCAAGATTGATTCTAAAAGAAAATCAAAGATGCTATTAAAGACTTTTTCTATTTGTAGTTCCATAATTATAGTGTGAGCAAAAAACAACTCTAAAATCAGCCACTTGGGCTATGGCTACCTAGCTGGCTTCATGCCATTATATAGTACATTTTAGAGTTCTGTAGATTATTTTTATACTCCTGCTAGGACACTTGTAGTTTGTACTTAAAACCTGTGGAAACTCTATGTATTATAACCAGAATAATCTAACAGTAGCTGTAAGCATAAAGAAGACGGCCCATTCAACTTCCTAAATTTGTGATTTCCTTGATGCCCTAATTGCACAGCTCCAAAATTTATGACAAATTTTATTTCACCCACAGTCTATAGCTTTTGGTGTCATTATTGCCCTTTGCATATATTTCATCATTTCATGAATATTTCAGATCTTGCCATAAAAACATCTCATTTCATACCTTAATGCAGATTCCTTCTGTGAAGTTTCACTGATTTTCCAGTGCATCCGAGATCATAAAATCTATGGAAGGGAAATGACTCTGTAAAACTCTGTAGCCATTCCACCAGTGGAAAACATGCGTGCGTTTCAATAGTGAACGAGACACTGCAGCTGAGTGGGATGTTCTCTGTCTCTGCAATTTTTTTTTTTTTTTCTTTTCACTTAGTAGCTTTATTCTGATTTAATCTAGCAACTTCAATGCAATGAAGCTTTCTGGGCTAAAAGCTAGCAAAAACACTTGCAATACTTAGAGAAGATCTACTTGGCTCCCTGTTTTCAACTTGAAAACATTATATGTGATGGTTTGCATGTGAAGTGTCCATGAAAGCTCATGTGTTTGAGCACTTGCTATCTAGCTGGTGTTACTGCTTTGGGAGGTTGCGGAAACTTTTGGAAGGAAGACCTTTAGAAGAAGTTTTCTATGAGTGTAGTCTTTTTTTTTTTTTTTAAGTAGGGCTTTGAAATATGGTATTTTCTGGTATTTTAGGCATCTCATCTTTGGTTTTGAGGATTGACAAGATTCATCTCTTGAGATGGACATGTCCTCTCATTTTTATCTTCCTTGTTGTTGTTTATTTTACTTATTTGAGAGCGACAGAGAGAGAAAGAGTGAGAGAGAGAGAGAGAGAGAGAGAGAGAGAGAGAGAGAGAGCAAGAGCGGGTGGGCCAAGGCTTCCAGACACTGCAAACAAACTCCAGACGCCTGTGCCCCCTTGTGCATCGGGCTAACGTGGGTCCTGGGGAACCGAGCCTCGAACCGGGGTTCTTAGGCTTCACAGGCAAGCACTTAACCGCTAAGCCATGTCTCCAGCCCTCATTTTTTATTTTCCATTTATTATTGTGTTTATTTTATTTCATGTGTGCAACCACGAGGAATTGTCTTCACTTAGATTTATGTTCCCCACTGATATTTGTGGAGAAGCCAACCTCAGAAACAGGTATAATGGTTTGACGACAGACCCTATGTTAACCTGTAGTAGAAGACACCTGTGGACTTGACTTGTACCTCCAGTAACTTCAGACTTCAACTGTAGTACTGGGCGGGGTCCATGTAGTTCCTAGAGTTTTTAGAGTGGAGGATATTGATGATTAAGTAGTAAGATGAGGAAGTGTGAAAAGAGAAAAGAGGGAATGAAATAAGAACGAGGGGCAAAGTATATGGGCTAGGGGTCTGAGAAGTAGTAGAGAAAATACTGTAGAGTAAATGCAGAGAGAAAAAAAAGGACAGTTATAAAAGCCTTTTTTTAATCACAACAATCTAGAAACTGAAGTACAATAGTACACATGAAAAAATATATAAATGCAGAGCAATAATCTCTGTTAGTAGTGTAAGTGAACTATTACAACTCAGTCAGTATCTCTTCCTAGCTGGAAAGACATGTCTCTGGATTGCATTTTGTGTCCGTCTCCACAAGTGACTCAGTTTTCCAAGCAAGTTGTTGGTTGGTGTGTCCTTCCAGGCAGGAAGGATTTCCATGACTGAAGTCCACTTTCTATCAGAATTCCCTGATCTGAGTCCCTCACCTGGACATTACATCCTTGTCTCTGATGTTTGGGGGACCCTTCCTTCTGAGTCGAGCTTTCTGTGACTGACCCTGGGGGAGTTACTGTGTTTATACCCATGTGGATGTTGCACATATTCCTCTCTGTGCTTCCCAAGACCCTGTATGGTTCTTGCAGATGATGGAGGGTTGAGGAAGGCACTGAGAGCCTTCCAGCTCCTGGCTACCTGGCCATACTTCTGCAACCATCTCTACATAGCTCACTGTGCTCTAGCGGCCACTTCTAGGTGCATTTTAAACAAATGTTTTGCTTGGGAGGCTAGTAAGGAGTCTATGACACGGAGTGCAAAGAGCCTAGACATTTCAAGGGTCATGCAGTTCACAGAACGGCCATGCTGTCAAGGAATCACTTCCCTTCCTCCTTGGCTTCCTTGTTTCTTGACTTGCTTGTCTATGAAAATTTCCATGGAATGCCCATCTTGATGAAAATCAGCCAATAATTATCTGAGCCTAGAACATTATTACACACATACAAATATATATAAACAGAAACTATTTTGTATGACTTAACATATGTTGAATTGTCCAGGACTACATTGTCATGTGTATAGAAGTATGAAATAACTCTACCTAAAATTTCATTATGTCTGCTGAGTGTTTTAGAAGGTCAGATGGTGATGACATCTGTGGGTCTGAATAACTAATTCAATCCATGTTCATATCAGTTTGTATTTATCATAGTCACACTGATTTTTATTTCAAAACCTCACAAGCAATAGTCAAGTTACTTGATACATAGCCTGCTTTTCTTAAACTGAACTTATTCTTTGTAAGTATGTCAGCACATCTGATTTCTTACACATAGTTTCTAATGTGTCAAGAATTTGAATACATAATTCTAAATTATTTTATTATCAAAACTTTCTTATATTTCATGTATAATGGAGTTATAAAGTAAGTATATATTATAGACAGATGCTATTGGTCTTGAATTTTATTTTAACATAGTAAAATTAAATGCCAAACATTTATTACCAAAAGAGGGTGTTGGTTCTGATATAGGTTCTAGAACAAGTTTCTCATGACATGGGGTGTGTGTGTGTGCTTGTGTACATTTGTGCAGATGCATCAGCACATATGGGTATACACGTTGTATGAAGCATTGGTTTGGAGGTCAGAGAACTACTTTAAGCAGAATTCCTCAGGTGTGTTGTACCTTTATTTGAGACAGGGTCTCTAACTGGCTTGCTGTTCAGCAATTAATATAGCCTGACTGACCAGGAAGCCCATGGAGAGCAGCCTATGTCCACTTCCTAGTGCCAGGATTCCAAGCATGTGCCATCACCCCTGGGTTTAAAAAATATATTTTTCTTAATTAATTAATTAATTTAATAGAGAAAGAGGGGGAAGAGAGGGAGAGAATGGGCACACCAGGACCTCCAGCCACTACAAACAAACTCCAGATGTGCTGGCCCCCCTTGTGCATCTGGCTAATGTGGGTCCTGGGGAATCAAACATGGGTCCTTTGACATTGCAGGCAAATGCCTTAACCACTAAGGCATCCCCCCCCCCACCCAGCCCAAAAGCCCTGGCTTTTTAAATGGGGTTCTGGAGCTCAAACTCATGCTGTGAGACTTTACTGACTAATTTAGCTTCCTAGTGCTCTTCTAACTTTTTATATTTATGCAAAAAAAATCATCCCAGAAATAACATAGTAATATAATGACCCATTAAATGAGACTTTCATTCTTTTTGTGTGTGTGTTGATGGTTTTTGTGGGTTTTATTTTTGTTAAAGAATATAACATGTGCTTCTGGAAGACATGTACACAACCCATGATAAGGTTGACCTCAGAAAATCAAGGAGGTTCCTTGAGGTCACACTGTCCATAAACTGAAGGGGCTGCCTTTTTACCCACTTATTTTTTAGCTTCTTATACTGTTATACCAGTGAAGTTGGATATTGAGAGAGTGAGCACACTATATACAGGTTACTCATTTTTACAAACAGTAAACCATTTATAATTTAGTGGAATTTTATTAAAATGGTTGACCATATGCTTCCAAAATTAAGGGTATGGATCAAACAATTTCCATGATCTGGCTACTAGTGTTGATTTGCTTCTTTATTTGTTCGCAGTGACCATTCACAACTCCACATCCAAATTCTGTCCATGGTACCTTCATTGTCTTTTTAAATGTTATTCTTAGAATAATATGGCCTAATAAATATAAAATAATTTTTTCTATCTTTTTTTCGAGGTAGGGCTTCACTCTAGCTCAACTTGACCTGGAATTCACTATGTAGTCTCAGAGTGGCTTTCCAACTCACAGTGATCTTCCTCCCTCTGCTCCCAAATGCTGGGAATAAAGGCATGCACCACTCTGCCCAACTTATAAGAGCACTTTAAAGCATAAGCATTCAGGATAGGATTGCAACTTCAGAACTGAAAAGAATATGCTGCACTTGTTTGCATTATTAATAGATCAACACATTAGAATTTTGCCTTAAACTACTTTCTGAAACTGTCACATTGCAAGTATAATTCACCTTCACGTGAGAGTTAAGGTAATTTAAAACCAAATAAAACAAAACAAAAGAAGGTGAGTTCATTGATAGTATGTTAAAGGAAAAAAGAAAATTTCCCCACTAGTTTTGAAAGAAATTCTACTGTTATTTCTATACCAAGAAAATTAAATGATCATCTTAAATCTGTTAGTTAAAATTTATTATCTAAGAACTACTTTTTATATATTGCAGAGGAAACATATACTTTCACTTCCATAAGAATAATTTTTAAATGTTTTCATGAGTTTTAAAGTTTACGTAAACTTACATCGATATTGGCAATATCAATGTTAAACAAAATTCATTTGAGTAGACAACATTATCAAAACATGCAGTCATATATAGACAATATTACTATCACAAGTAAGCAATTCTAAATATCTGGACCAAAATTGAAGGGATGCAAGTTACATACTTATGATAAACTTATCAATGGAAATGTAATGATAGTATTATGTGATACAAAAAAAAATGAATAGAAATGATCCAATCAAATTAAAGTCAAAATCAGCAAGAAAGAGTACATCGAAATAGACTTAAAAAGATCAGTTAATATGATTGCAAATGAGTCCACATTTTAGGTTATCTTGCTAAGTCTCCTATTTCAAGGTCATGGTTCTCCTAAAGATACAGCAGATGTAACTTGAGGTGGGACTGTCTGGACAGACACAGTGGAGAAGCTTGAATTACCATTGTCCCATGAGTGCCAGGTCTTCCTCTGATTATGAGATAATGCCCACTTACCTGGTGCAAAGTCCAGGTTGGCAGTCTCAGTGACGTGTTTCAGAAGTTAATTCTTGTTCCACTCACTTTCCTACTCTTTCTTTCCATCTGAAAATAAAGAAAAACAATGTGGCAGGTGTCAGTGTAGCCTGAGTTGGGAAGTGCAAGTCCTTTCTAAGAGGCATGTTGGACTGGAGGCCAACAACAACCCCTACAGGATTTGGCTAATAGACTCCTACATCTTTTTGGAGACTCTGAATTCTATGGGCTAAGTGAATGGAATGCAAAACTGAAAAATGTGGAAGATATATATCATAGAGAACATAATACCTGGCAAGATTTGAGCAAAATGTGACTCTTTGCTGCTAGGATTACTCTTGGATATCTGGAAGTGAGTCATGGCTCATAAAAGAGTAGAGAAATGGCTTAAATGGCTCTGACGAGCAAGTGTGCTAAAGGAGTGAACCTGTAAGACCAGCACACCTCCAAACAAATCCTGTCACCTGGCAGAGCCCAAAGGGTGTTGGTGTTTACCAAAGGGCGAGAAAGAGATTGTTGAGAGGGGTGGAAGTATTTCTACTAGGTCCCACTGTGTGCTTGGGACTTGCAAAGGAAACATTCCTAAGAGACTAAATTTGTATGGTGCTCTGCGCTGCATAGTCAGAGGCTCAATGGCTTCAGCAATCGCTTCAGTGTGTTCTTGGAAAGAAAGGGCCATCGTCTCTGAACCACAGGGCCTGAGGCCTCAGATGGCATGCTGGTTGGAATGCAATGACCTCTGTAGGCTCATATGCTTCGAGTATTTGACCCCAGCTGGTTAAAGCCTTGGGGTTGTGGAGCCTTGCTGGAGGAGCAGTGTCATTGGGGGTCCACCTTCAGGTTGATTAGTCCAGCCCACTGGGTGTTCACTAGCTAGCTGTTTATTTATTTGCCTTTCCTGTTGCTGTGACAAGGTTTGATGCCCCATTGCAAGTTCTATCATGCTTTCCTCACTATGATGAAACTTTCTCTCAAAACTTCCAGTGGAAATGGACTCTCTTCTCCCAGAAACTGCTTCTGGTCAGGTGTTTTGTCCCAGCTATGAGAGGGTGATCATCACGGCTAGAAAGTTTCATAGTCACAACAGCTGCAGATTAGAGGTAAATGAAAGCTTGTTAACTCACATGTCACGTACCAGGCTTAGCATGGCTTGCCCACTGGGATTTCTGGTCACATGGAGTTGGCATGCGGTTTAAGTTTAATTAGTAAGATCCACAGTAGTCCGTGTTTCTTATATGGTGAGGCAATCTCCAAGCATAAGTACTATAGTGACCAACTTAGAAGCTATGCCAAAAAGTCATCATTGAGAATGCATCGGTTCAAATATCATTAGCGTTTGTTAATTTGCTTATTGATGCATCTCAAGGTGGTGTTTACGGCACAGGCGCACAGCAGACATTAGTCCCATTCAGCCTCCTCTCATGGCCTCAACCCTTCCCTGCCTGTCATGATCACTATTCTACATTAGGATCATGTGTCTTTCTCTTCTTTTAATTTAATATTCAGATATGAGACAATACATGGCACTGACACTACCGTGCCTGACTTTTTCTATCCATTTTGTTGCAAAATTCAGGATTTCATTCTTCATGGCTGAACTTTTTGCCACTGTGCAGATATACCACTTCCATTCACCCACTGCAGGGGACGAGGTGGATTTCCTAATCCAGCTATTTCACTTAGTGTCAAAGTAAATGTTGCCTGCAGGAATCTCTTTGGTATGTTGACATCATTTCCTTAGGATAGATAGTCCTTCTGATATTGTAAATATGTGTTGGGAAGAGGAGACAATCAGGCTTAGAGAGAATTATTGAGCACAGGGACTGAATAAAATTGGTGCTCAGAGACTGAAAGGACCTTACTGGTACTGAAGAAAATCCTGGCCCAAGTCCTGTTCACCACAGGGTTTCTGTGTTCCCACTCCCACCATTTAGTCATTCCTGTCAGGTATACTGGGCGTATTCTAGAGCCAACAGATCCTGCAGTTGATGGATTGATTCTGTGGTAAAAGCTATTGTAGCAGAAGGCCCAGCACTGCCCTTATGAGACAGTAAACCAATACTGCATCTTGGAATGCAGTGTGTGGCCCATCCATGTCATGCTCACAGAATCACAGGGCTTCACAACTATATCTCCATTACATTCGCCATTCTGGCCTTTGCAAAAATATGGTTGTTGCAGTCCGGTTCGCATTGCTGGTAGAAATCACCCAACAAAGAGCAGCTTCTGGGAAAAAGAGGTTTGTTTATTTTGGCTCACAGGCTTGAGGGGAAGCTTCACGATGGCAGGGGAAAATGATGGCATGAGCAGAGGGTGGACATCACCCCTTGGCCAACGTAAGGTGGAACACAGCAACAGGAGGGTGTGCCAAACACTGGCATGGGGAAACTGGCTATAAAGCCCATAAGCCTGCCCCCAACAATACACTCCCTCCAGGAGGCATTAATTCCCAAATCTCCATCAGCTGGGGAGCTAGCATTCAGAACACCTAAGTTTATGGGGGACACCTGAATCAAACCACCACAATGGTCTACCGCAATAGATGGTGGTTCAATTGCATGCACTGAAGCCAGATAATAGTCTCAAATGTCAGTACCATGATGGATATGCTATCTTTGCTAATGCAGTTAACAAGAATGTGGCATATGGTATGAGTCCACCGATAGAAAAAAGACCGTTTTCTCTAACCCCATAAGTAAAATGATCAAAAGTTCCCTTATGTTTATATGAAATAGACAGTACTGTACATGAACTGTGGCTTCTGACTCCTATTGTTTTCCTCAGTCAAAAGAGGCTTGGAGTAGTCATTGCATATTGGCCAGATACAGTAAGGTATCATGGGAATATAACATGATGGGCATAAAATGTGTGTGATGTATGAAGATACACGCATTCTGATGCAGTGCACAAACTACAGTCAGGTACCGTCAAGTCAAGGAAATGCTAGAGGAACTATGGCATGGAGAATCCCGGGCCATCGGTTCTGAAGTAAAATATAAACCAACTTCTAGAACATCCTATTGTCCACCACGATGACAGAATTATACTTTTGATAGATTTTATTTGCAGGTTCTGGAGAAATATGCATTTTATATTTGTATATACTCTTCCAATCTAGATACTGTGAGGTGGGAGAGGTTGTCAGTTTTAATTTGTTAAAGCAAGAAAAGGCCTCCAAAAAGAAGGGAATGGTCATTAACGAGCAATATGCAGCTTGGAGAGTAGCAACTAGCGTGTTCCTGTTCTTCCGTACAAAGCCCTACTCAGGAAACCCCAAGGGATACTCAGCCAGTGCTCCATGCTCTAGGCCCTGAAGGCCAAACAGTAACAATCATATAAAGAAGAAGGGATTAAGCCGCAGGCACAGGTAAGGCCAGTTTTCTGTTTCCATTAAGACCTGCCAAAACAATCTCAGGTTTTCACATAAGCTCCCCATCAAAGCTATTTGCTTCATAAACAATCATATTCCTAGGTTCACGTGTTAAGGGTTCCATCATATTGGTGGGGTGGGTGGAATAATGAATTCTATAGTATAACGAATATATATTTTTGTGTTTGTTTTCAGGATAGGGTCACATTCTAGTCCACGCTGACCTGTAATTTACTATGTAGTATAGGCTGACCTTCAACTCATAGCAATCCTCCTATCTCTGCCTCCCCGAATGCTGGCATCAAAGGCATGCACAGCCACACTCAGATAAGAATCTATTTTTGAGAGAGGAAAGTACAACAGTGTGCACATGAATCATTACTGAGTCCCCCTTAACCTAGGGGTCTCTTGGAAGTGGAAGAGGACAATGAGTGAAGATATACCTGGGGAGTCAATTAGGAGACAATACCTGAAAGATCTGACATTACATGAACCTCCATTGTTAGAAGATAGGAAACATGAATCCATGAAGCAGAGGTGAAAACTACTAGGAGCATGATTCTTAGTCGTTCTTTCTTTCCTGAAATCGTGGGATCAATGGGTAAAGTGGCTGGTGCGCTGTGTGATGATGCGTCATCACTTCAGGCTTCTGCCAAGAGATGAGCAGGCATGGTAATCCTATCGACAATGGTAAATCAATGTAATTACCAGGAGAACATGGGACTCTTACAGAACAGCTGGAGAATGGGAACATTTGGTGTCAGGTGATCACATGGAATATTATTGTGTTTTACAGCTGTTTTTTTTCTGGTCAATGGACAATGGAACAACTGTGACCAAAGGAGGGGCTAAGAGAGATTGAGAATGATGGTCTGAGTGATGATTCCAGGAAGAACACAACCAGTAACTATGAAGGTATTCCAGAATATATGGAAGATAGATGGGTGGTAAATGGTCAATAATAGCTATGATTAGGAGACCAATTCTAGCATTAGGATATGGTTCCTCCCACCCATACATTTAGCCTAAGTTCTACGGGCAGCTCTATCCAGGTACCTCACTTTTTCAGTCTCGCTCTAGAAACTAAGAGATTATGAATTGTATGTGTGACAAACAGTGGCCCACACTCCTTTGGGGCTGATGCACACACACACTGGTGTTTTGTACTGATGGCTCCTGACCCCTGAGTCCATTCCCCAGAATTTCACAAGATCCAAGAATCTGCCTTTCTGCAATTTTCATTCCCTTTAGGGGACAGCTAATGTACCAAAGCCGGCTGGCCTGGCTGATGTGTGTGGAAAAAGCTTGGCGCCTGACCTCTTCTGGATCAAATCAGAAAGCCAGGCCCTCAGTGCATTGGGAGAGGTCTAAGTTAATACTGGGGAGTTATTCAGTTCTTTGCTCTGCCCACCTCACTGATTTTTAGCTATTTCTCTGAGGACACCCCCCCCCCCAGTAAATGTTCTGCACATTTTTTCTTAGTCTGTTTCCATGGAACTGATTTTAACTCCCATGGTGGAGGTAACACTTAGCTTGTTTGTGAATGTTTGGAATTCTAGGAAAATAATTATTTCTTTTTTAAAATTTTTTGTTCATTTTTATTTATTTATTTGAGAGATACAGACAGAGATAGACAGAAAGAGGCAGAGAGAGAGAGAGAGAATGGACACATCAGGACCTCCAACCACTGCAAATGAATTCCAGATGTATATGCCACCTTGTGCATCTGGCTTACATGGGTACTGGAGAATTGAGCCTCGAATAGGGGTCCTTAGGCTTTACAGTCAAGCACTTAACCACTAAACAATCTCTACAACCCGAGAATTATTTCTTTAACCCCCCCCCACACACACACCCTTTCTTCTCTATCCTTACCTTCTCTCTCTCTCTCCTTACCTGTCTTATTCTCTCTCTTTCTTGCTGTTTTTCAAAGTGACGAGGGTAGAACTCAGGGTCTTCCACATGCTAAGGAAGTGCTGTATGACTAAGCTATACTCAGCCTCAAGCCTCCCAATTCTAAAATAAGTGTGGGGATACTTTATCCAAGGTAGAATCTTTGCATCATGATTAAGGGAATTCACACCCTTTAAAACCTATACTCATTATTTAAAATGCCAAAGAGTCTATTTCCTAATTTCCTACTGTCTATACAGTTCGAAGAGTTCACAGCATTTCACTTAGGAAACCATATTGCATCATTGTTGCTCCTTAAATCTCACTGTCGCTATTTAAATCACTCTCACCACCCAGTCTATCACTGTGATAGCTGAGTCACTGCCTCTTGCATACTTGTCTTGTAAATGAGACCGAGTCCACACCAGCCACAACACTGATGCTTTAATCAATGAACTATTAATTAAATTTACATACAATTCTCATCCCTTTAGACAAGTTTCTCATATTAATTTCAAACTTTAAGTCTTCATTGTTTGACCCAAATCCACTTAATTTCTCTGACATATATAGCATTATCTCTACCCTTCACAGAAAATTATCGCATTCATATCTATGGCTTAAATTTCTGACTCATGATTGGAGTAAATTCTTTCTGGTAATATCATATGTGTCAGAAAGTAATATAGTGTTGTAATGATAATTATGTGCTACAAATGTACTGGTGCCTGGGAATCATGAGCTGGTGCACAAGGCCCATATCCTTTCTGTTACTCACATAACAGCTGCAGTTCCTGTTTTGTCTGACTCAATCTAGTTAAGGTTTTTACTGCTCTTCTTAAAAAAATTTATAGTGAAAGGAAAATCCTAGCTTTAAATCCTGAGTATACCCTACTCTCATAGAAATGAAAAACATTTTTTTACATTGACCAACATGTTAAATGTCTTAAAACACAGAGAATATTTGACGCCTGATTTTCAAGACACTGTAAATCAAGATGGCAGTGAAAAATAATAGAATGAATGTTTGACTTAACAAATGAAAAGCAAAATCAAAAGCCACATTTTCCTCACATCCTCCTCTCCCTTTCCCTCCCCCCACATAGGCACATACTTTTCCATCTTAGTCAACAGCTGATGGTGTTGCTGTAAACTCTCAAATTTTGTTATCTTCAGAATCACAGGGGAACTTACTGGACAAACTTCTCAAGCACTAGAGATTGTTACTCTGCCATTTGGAGAAAGTATTAGACATGAGCATTTTTTCTAAAACTCTGGGTGACTCCAAGTCATATCAAGCTTAGAACTCAATTGAAATACACAGAAAGAGTTAAAGGACATAAACCGACTATGAATACTTTTCATACATATATTATATATGAAGACTTTCATATGCACTTCCATAATATAAATAATGTTATCTCTCTATACATTTGATTTTTTTCCTGTGGTAATATGGCCTGGATGTTGAGATGTTCCATATTAGAATGATATTTCTTATATCAGAATGAAATGCCCATATGAATGATTTGGTATAATATTTACGGCTTCTCAGGCTATGCTGCATGAGCTTTTTTTTTTTTTTTTTCATAATAGTGAAAACATCAACACCTAATTTTGTGGGTCAGTACCTTCTGAAGGAATTTCTTTATTACTGAAGACCAATTTTCAATCATTTACTCAAGGATCCATCCTGACATTCTCACTAATATTTTAACTTCACAAGTTTATTCCTTCCAGAATATTTTAAGAACAAAGTTAGAAATCACCTCTCTCTGTGACTGAGCTGTATAAGCCCTGCCTCATTTTCCTCACTGGAAAAATAAGGGGTGATCCTGAGAGCCCTTTACTGAACTGTACATCTTAAGTTATCTTGTTGTTAGGGAAAGATTTCTTTTTGTCTTTCCCATAACAACAAGAAGAAAAGTGTAACAATAACAGAAAGCCTGTAAGAGGGCAAGGGTTGAGGGAGGGCAGGAAAACAAGATTTATTGTCACATGCTCCACAGCTCAAATTATTTAGATATCTGTATATTTCATTTCTTGAGACCAGATACTCTCTAGAAAAGAGAGCTTTGAGGAGGAAACTATACTTTGCTTTCAAATAACTTGCAATGTCCCAGAGAAGTTTTCTTTCTTATATGTGAGAGATGTGTGTGGTGTTGCCATTGGCCTGGATTCAGTGAAAGCATTACTGGGAAAAGTTTATCCAAAGGAGGGTCAAGTTCAGCTGGTGGAGTACAATTAAACAGGACAGATGGACACAAAGTTGCCACAAGAAGCAGCAGAGCAGGCTCCAAAATCACAGAGCAAGTGCAGCAATCTGCTTAATGGCTCCTGGGATGAACATCCAACCAGACACAGTTTATGGGAAGTTTATTTCAGGCACGCAAGATCCAGAAGAAACTCCCTCAGTGGCTACAGAAGCTGTTTACTCCCATATATCCAAGCAGGAGTAATAAATAATAAAATAATTAATAATATTAATAACAAAAACCAGTAAGCAAATGCCAACGCCAGCAAACACAACCTTCCAGAGGTCAAACTGCTCACTCTCTCTCCTTCTCTCTCTCCACACCTTTGGGCAGAAATGAAGATCCACACCCAAACACACCTTAGGGCTGGACCTCAGGATCTGCCTAGGTGACATGCCCCCCACCCCAGCTGCCCTGGCCCCAGAAGGGATCTGCCTGCTAGGAGCTGAAGTTGCCATTGTGATAAAATAACATAAAGCCCACGGGGTCTTACACTTACACTATCACATTGCAAGAACCCCAGAAAGATCATCCTTCTTGCTTCTAACCACGTGCTGCTCAAACCTGAGTGTTCTGGCCCTGAAAGGCACAGGTGGAGGCCGTGTAAGTGGGAGTCCGGGTCCAGCACATGCAAGCAGGGTCCGAGAAGGAGGGAAGAAGTGATAGGAGAGGACAAGGACCATGAGTCCAAGTCAGGTAGTGAAGATTAAATTCTTTCTTTTTCACATGTCAGTCATAAAATCAGAAATGTTTGCCTGTGTTTCACAAGCTGTAGAATCTACTACATAATCATTTCTGAGACAGTGAAATGGCAGGCAAGTCCTTCTTCACAGCATGGTATGGGAACTAGAGGAGGAAAGAATGAAGACCCTTCCTGGTTCACCTTCCCAAAGCCACTTTTCATCTGCAGCCTGACTCAACCTAAGAGATACCGAGGGTGCTTCATCACTATGTGTATTAAGAGGTGTAAATTGGTTATATATGATAAATCTCTGGCATTCCGAATTGTGGTTTAAACAGTCAGGGATATTTAAGTGCTCAAGAAAACAGTAATCATATTTGTGACCCTTTCTACTGATCACAGACAAGACCAAGTTCATGTAATGCAATAAAGGAGATTCACTTCCTAACTCCAGATTGGATAAAGCCCAGCTTCTCACCTGCTCAAATCAAATCATTCTGACACCCCTGTATTTCCCAACTTCATTATTAAATTATCTTAACAATACCAAATACAAGCATTTTTTCCATTGATTTTTGGAGCTACTATCTTAAATACTTTGAAAAACCTTTAAAATGTAGGATAGTGTGCATCAACATGTTTTTCTAGTGATATCTTCTTTTTAAAACAAACCTACATATGGTGGTTTGATTCAGGTGACCCGCGTAAACTTAAGTGTTCTGAGTGCTAGGTTCCCAGCTGATGGAGATTTGGGAATTAACACCTCCTGGAGACAGTGTATTGTTGGGGGCAGGCTTATGGGTGTTAGAGCCAGTTTCCCCATGCCAATGTTTAGCACACTCTCCTATTGCTGTTGCCCATCTGATGTTGGTGAGGGGGTGATATCCACCCTCTCCTCTTGTTGTTGATGACCCCTGCCATTTTGTGGCGCTTCCCCTTGAGTCCGTAAGCTGAATTAAATTTTTTTTTTTTTCCACAAGCTGCTCTTTGTCAGGTGATTTCTGTCAGCAATGCAAACCTGACTGCAACACTACATTATTAAGATTTAGAATAATCTGGATTTGCCAAATACTGATATTGTTAATAACCTTTATGGAAGTGAAAAATATAGAAAACCTAGGGTCTTTATGAGGTACTATTGGTACAACAATGACAACACAAACAGGAAAAAATGCATAATTTCAGTTCCTTAAACATTGATCCTAAAAGATCTTTCAATTTGAATCAGTTTGGAGAGCCTTAAAAGTGATTTCTTATTTATTTCCCCAAAATCCTGTGCAGAAGAAGGTATTTCAATTTCTACTTTCTTTAAATAAATGCATTCAGTTTTACAACAATTACATTATAAAGCCATGACATTTTAGTGTTTTTAAATTGAGTGAACTATCCTAATCTTCTACTAAGTATGAACCTTCTTTTTAAAATAAATTCTGTTAAGGTAATGGCCTTGTTTTGCTAAACATTTTACCCTCATTGCTTTCTTTCTGTTTGTGTTTAGATGTGGGTTTTATTTATTTTCTTTTCCCTGGTGTGAGGGGTAGATGCTCCCGCTCTGAGCATGCTGAGCACACGCTTCGTCACCGAGCTACTTCCTGCCCTGGGCTTTTACTGGGATTTCCAAGCTCTTCTACTTCCAAGCTACACGCCACTCTATTTCTGTCATTTGTCAGAATAGTAGCCTTGTCCATGACTTTAATACATTAAATCTCTCGCTTTTTTTTTTTTTTGCATATTACAGAATATATCATTGGCTTCCAGCACTCCACCTCACTGCCAAGTCCATGTTGAAAGAGGTTGGTGTGAAGATTGGTGGCATGTTAATTTCCTCTGCACGGTGCTGGCTGTTCGAGAGTAGTGGGACGAATTTATGTGACTATTTGTCACAGTGAGAGATCCCCGTGGGAGCATTATTGAACATTCTAACCTCTTAATGGCGTTCTAGAGAAAATATATCACGTTGTTAGATTCTCATCATTATCCAGTCTGGGTGAAGATGCTTCTAACAGACACAGGAAGCGCTGAGAAGAATGAAGATAATCAGTCAAAGCCGCACGTGCAAGGTTTGAAAGTGTTAGTCACTGGAAATGGTCATTAGGAAGACTCCATAAAAGTCGGGGTGAATCAGAGAGATAAAAGTGGATTGTTTGGGGGACATGTTGCAGCTTCAAGACCCCCCTAGCACGAGTGTGCAGGGGAAAGGTCCTTGGCATTTTTACCTGGGGTGGGACTATAGGCTTAAGATGAGTTCAGAAGGGCAGTGTGTAAGTTTAAGACCTGCGTTGTAGAACCTTGGGTCAGTCTGCTGATGTATGTAGTGGTCTCACTCTAGTGAGCGTGTGTGCGTGGTTGATGGATAAACATCTACTTTCCACATAGCTTGGCTCAGTTTCCTAGTGGGTTAAACTCCTGAGGATGAGGCATGGATTTTATGGCTTTACCCCAGTCCACACCACTCATGCTATCCGTATCTCTGAACTTAACCTCACAGACGTATACCTGCGCCCGGATGCCTTTCCATGTTGCTGACTCACAATTTGTGGCTCACTGGCTCAGATAGAGACGTGATGAGCTGGGGAGTTAAACGTAAGGCCTCTGCATATAAGATATGTAATGCGTCCTTTAACATTTTGATTTGCTTTGGATGTGACGTGTGTTGCTTTGCGTCCTGCCAAGTCCCTGCATTGGAGTGCAAACTGCAGTGTCTCACCCGTGATGCAGGGTTGATGGCTGTGGTAGTTAGAACTGATGTCTCCCAGTAGATAGACTTAGGAGTTTATTGAAGCTTGTAACTTGCATTTCCACCTTCCTGGCTAGAAGAGGTGCCACGGGGGTGCAGATACTGGGGTCCAGCCCAAAGGTGTGTTTGAGGGTGGGTCTGGAATTCCAGCCTGAGGTTTGCAGGGTGACCTCTGCTGGCTTCCATGCGTCTTGGCTGCTGCTTTTGTTCTGGCACGTGGTGTTTTTGTCTGGTAGTGGTGCTCTCTGCTTGGATCTGTGAAAGGGGACGGGTTTCTTCCACCACTGTGGCACTTGTCCTGGATCTCTGAGCCTGGGGCAAATATTATTCCTCCTACAAACTGTATCTGGTTGAGAAGTTCTTCCCAGCAACGTGGAGCTGACACTGTAGCACTGGTTGATGACAATGTTCTAGGGAGAGCACGGTGGCACTGCTGGGCCTTGCCCACGTCCTCATAAGAAGAGGGTATCTGGGGCTGGAGGGATGGCTTAGCGGTTACGGTGTTTGCCTGCAAAGCCAAAGGATCCAGGTTTGATCCCCCAGGACCAATGTTCGCCAGATGCACAAAGGGGCACACACGTCTGGAATTCATTTGCAGTGGCTGGAGGCCCTAGTGAGCCCATTCTCTCTCTATCAAATAAATAAATATTAAAAGAGGGTATCTTGTCACATACAGGTGTTTAGGGAGAATTCCATTTGAAGCTAGAGGTTGGGATCTGAATGCTAAGGACCATGGAAGACTGCCATAGACCACCAGGGGTGAGATCGGGGATCATACAAGGTTCTCTCCACAGCCTCTGGTCACACAGTATTCTGGCCTCCAGAACTGTGCATTTCTGTATGTAGTTTATAGCACATTTGTGTTGCTTATGGCACATTTCTGCTGTTTATGGTACATTTTTTTGTTTACCTCACATGCTGTTGTTTACAACACATGCTTTTTTTTTTTCATTACACCAAAAGCAACCTTTGAAAACTAATGCACCAGAAAGTATATTCTTTCTGAAGACAGCATTTGCTTAACTATATAGAACATGGGGATTATTTTCCTTCCAGTGGCTGTGTCTTTTAAAGCTTGTAAAGAAAAGATGCTAAAAATAACATGGGGCATGTTCCGAAGAGCCACTAAGTTTCACAGACATGTCTCGGTTGAATCCTGCTACGGGCTGGAATGCGGTAGATTGAGGACATGCTATGTAACTGCTTTTAAGCTAAGTGTCACTTCTAAAGATAAATCACGACGGCACTGATTTAAGGATTAAGTTAAAAACAGATATTAGAAGATGGGTGTAGCACCAGCACAAGGTTAGCGCTGAACACATGGCAGCTTGTATCATTATCAGTCTCTTAACTGGTTTGCTTTAGGCATGACACACCAGAACAGCAAAGAGGCACCTATGCTCTGAAGGCTCAAGTGACTCAGAATTTGATTTTCTAGGGTCATTAGGGGTTTTATTTTGACGCCTTTCTACTGGGCCGTAGCTTGTTGGTGCACAAGTTTCCATAGAAGGAAACAAATGGATGATGACAACTTAGCCGTAGTCAGATATTTCTGAAAAAAAAAAAAAAAAAGTTTGTCTATGCCTGTTGCAGTCCGGTTCGCAGTGCTGGTAGAAATCACCCAACCAAGAGTAGTTTCTGGGAAAAAGAGGTTTATTTTGGCTTACAGGCTCGAGGGGAAGCTTCACAATGGCAGGGGAAAACGATGACATGAGCAGAGGGTGGACATCACCCCCTGGCCAACATAAGATGGACCATAGCAACAGGAGAGTGTGCCAAACACTGGCATGGGGAAACTGGCTATAAAGCCCTTAAGCCCACCCCCAACAATATCCTCCCTCCAGGAGGCCTTAATTCCCAAATATCCATCAGCTGGGGAGCTAGCATTCACATCACCTAAGTTTATGGGGGACATCTGAATCAAACCACCACAATGCCTAAAAGGTGTTTGGTTTAAAACCAGCATAGAGGTCACATCCAGAAAACCTGTTGTGGGGGAATCTAAGAGCACTTCATGGGGCTCTGGTTACACTCAGCACCATGGCTTATGAGTTCATTTCTACCACTGAGATGAAAACTCCTTGTAGGCCGATCTTGTTTCATTTTTATTTTTCCTTTTTGTTAACTGCAACACTTAGGGGCATAACTAATGTGGGATCAGTAACAAGAGAAGATTCCTCCATTAATAAAAAGGACAGCCAGTGCCTGTAAGATGGTGTTATGATTGTTGCCGCATCTGAGGCAATAAAAGCTCTGCTGCATGATGTGTAAAGTTATGAAAACTACTTTCTTTAACCCTGACTTTCTCACTTTAATGAAACTAACACTGTCAGTCAGCTTCTTATTATAGCAAATATGTGTTATTGATCAGTTTACAAAGAGGAACAGTTTCCAAGTTCTCAGTTCACTGCTGGTTGCTGCCATTGCTTTGGGCCCTGAGATGAGGTGGTTCATCATGGCAGGCACATGGGCTAGAAGGAGCTACTTACCTAATGACATTTGGAGGATAGAGGGGACCGAGAAGAAAAGAGAAAGGTCTGAATATTTTCCCCACTAGGCTCCATTTCCAGTGACCTAACTTCTTTCCAAAAGGCCCCATTTTCTAAAGTTCCCATTATCTCCCAACAATGCCATGGCCAGGATGTATGTATGTGTATTTTTTAAAATGAGCAAGAAGACTAAAAATAGAATTTTGTCTCTTGCTTAGTCTGGACTAAGCTAATTGTTATTGATTGTCATATACTACTCTTTTACCTATGACCAGGAATTATAAATCCCTAATGGGGAAGATGATCAGGAACCCCCACCCTCACATACACACACAAATCACTAGGCTTTTACAGAAAAAATGTGCATGTGATAATCTGATGAATGCAAATATTTCTACATATATATTATAGTTAAGTAATTCAGAATTTTAGTTTTCATTTTCAAAAGTATTTTCAGAAATATATAAAACATAAGCAATTTTGTGGTTAAGCCATAGCAAATTTTTGTCATTTTAAATATGATTCATGGATGATCATGAATGAAATTTGTAGCTATTTAACTTTCTTGGGGAATTATTTCATGGGGAATAAGATAACCTTGGTTCAGCTATAAAGGACAGCTGGCCTCATATTGAAAAAAAAAAAAACAATCCATGTAGCATTTTATTTACAGGCCAAGAGCATGAAAATTTTAATCTTTACTTTTATTACTGTGGTATTTTTGGTTGATTTAGAAACATGTCGGTGTTGGTATTGTTTCTGTTTTCAGTACGCTTGTTTTAAGGCACTATAGAAGATGTGTGGGTGCTCAAAATTTTTGTGGGGGAAGCAGAATCAATAGATCTTAGAGAGATGAGTTACAATTAGTCTCAAGTGGTATTTACTCACTCACATGTAAGTTGGTCAAAGTGATCTTCCGTGAGTCTCAGCTTTCTTGTGTGTACTTGCCAGGTATTCCAGGAATGTGACCCTCACTGCACTCACCCAGACCCCTTTGAGTGGCATGGTCATCGTTCAGGTTTCTTTGGGTGCTCCCTAAACTCAGCGTCTGGCATACCTGGCTTTCACCTGGGCCTGTGCTATGTCGGGTACATGAGGGATTCCAGTAGCAAAATTAAAAACGTGTTACCGGGCATAGTGGCGCTTGCCTTTAATCCCTGCCGTGAGTTAGAGGCCACTCTGAGACTACACAGTGAGTTCCAGGTAAGCCTGATCAAGGGTGAGAGTGAGACCCTGCCTCAAAAACGAACAAACAAACAACAACAACAAAAACACTTAGTGATCACACTCCTTTGCTTGTCTCTGTCCCAAGAGTCTTGTGTCTTCTGAGAGCATCTATGAAGCACCTACAGACATACTTGGTTGGAAAGTAACGAGTTAGGACAAAATGTAAGACCCAAGAGAACCTCCGCACCCCAAATGGAAATAGTACCCAGTACAACAGCATCAATAACAAATAGGAACAATGATTTTTGTTAAATGAATCACTCCTAACAATCTAAAGTGTAACCAAAATATAGCTAATATTTCTTTTTCAATATTTTATATTTATTTTTTGGAGGGAAGGAGTGAGAGAGAAGGGCTGTGCCAGGGACTCTAACTGCTGAAAATGAACTCCAAATGTGTGCACCATTTTGTGCATCTGGCTTATGTGGGCCCTGGGGTATCAAACCTGGGTCCTTAGGCTTTGCAGGCAAATGCCTTAACTGCTGAACCATCTCTCCAGCCCTATGTTATTTTTATTTCACTATTTTCATTGGGTAAACAAACTTCAGTGGAAACAAAATTATTAACAAGCCACGTTGAAAATAAGGTAACAAACAAAAAAACAACTTTTGGACCAAAAATATATGTTATTATTAATCTCAGTTCACAGGAAATATCTTAGAACTACTTAACAGTTGATTAGAAAGTATGAGCTTGGGAAGTATTTGAAATAATCCACAGCACATTTTTAGCTACTTAGCAGTAAAATGATTAAAATTATATTTTATGACTAGGCTATTCTCAGCAGCATGAGTTGATGTTTGGGCCTTTTAGTTACTGAATGTAGTTTGGGATAATGAAACTCTGATGAAGTTTCCATGACCCTGTTTCTCTGTTGTAAACTATTTTGGAGACAGTAAGTTTAGACTAAAATCATTGTTTTGGAGGTGCACAGAATGGTACCCTTATATCTTAATAAATGCATGTTAAAAGTTGCTTGTGTTTGAAAATAGGAGCTTCTGATTCCTTGAAGGCCTCTTCAGTTAGGTGGAAAACAATGTGCTCATGTTTGGATGAAAAGAAAAAGCTGTTGAAGTTGTTTAACATCTGGTCAGTCTCTTAGGTTTGAACAGAGGTTATTCACTGGGCATTGATTGAGTTGTCAAGAAGATGCCATCATAATTGCACACATAATCTCATAGGTAGGGAAAGAAAATAGGTTTTATGAAAAGAGAAATATAAACCCTACATTTGTAAAACAATGTATTGAATTTTAAAAGTGAGAAGAATTTCTTGTTCCTTTGATTTTTCATGCTGCATCTTTTACTAATTTGCATTTTTCTGGTACATAGGGGGGAAGCGCTTTATACTTATGAGTTCAGTGCTCAGTCCTTACTTCTCCCCCTTCTTAATTCTTTTATTTATTTAGTTGCAAACAGAGAGACAGGGAGAGAGAGAGAGAGAGAGAGAGGGAGAAAGAGAGAGGGAGGGAGAGAGAATGGGCGGTCAGGGCCTCCAGACACTGCAAACAAACTCCGGATGCATGCACCACTTTGTGCATCTGGCTTTACATGGTCACTGGGGAATTGGAATTGAACATTGGGGAATGTCTGTATATGTATATGGGGAATGTGCTTCATAGATGTTCTCAGAAGACACAAGATTCAATTAGGTATTGTAGACATCCACCTTAGCTATTGAGCCTTCTCTCCAGGCCCTGAAATTTATTGCTTGAGAGCAGAAATCTTCTCATCTCAGAAGCCTTAGCATTGTTATTCCAACTTCTCTCATGTCATTTTGTTACATTTATCTGTAAATGATTTATCTCAGATTATAGTTTATAATCTACTCCTCAATCTTTCATGATGCCAAGTCATCAGAAGTAAGTTTGTATCCATCAAGAGTAAAAGTGGATTTACCCTTCATTTCCGTGTGGAATAAATGTGAGGGTTCACTGGCTGGAATAGAGCATCCTGAATATATTCTTTATAGGAATATGTGTTCATTAAACTTTAATGGCAAAAAGTCAAATTGTCTTTGCATTCTGAGAGTCTTCAATATTGAGCTTTTAGTCTTTAGGGTCAGTTATCCTACTGTTTTTATATTCATGTTACCTAAACCTGTGTGTGTGTGCATATAAAATAAAAAAATACCTGTTTGAAATAAATACTGCTGTCATATATGTAGAATAATCTACTCAGTGGCAGATCAGCACAAATCCTGCTTCTTTCATGAAGATTTCTGTATTGAAAATCATAAATACTCCACAATAAATAACATGCAAAATCCTTAGCCTCTGTTTTCACTACATAAGATTCATATCAGTGCTGGACCCAAGTAATTCCATTGAAATTCAATAATATTCTTATGTAACCATGTGAACCTGTGACTCTGGTTTGACACATTATGAAATCATCAGCCTGAGGCTTTATTATTTTTTTTTTCCAAAATGAATTTCCTTGTCACCTCTACGATTTCCCACGTATCCAGGAATCTTGAAACCACTGAACACCATCAACAGTCCCCTACTCTAAGAATTAATTGGAAAATATCTGGAGTTTTCTAGCTCTGACTGAGTGAAATCAATTATTTAAGCACTATAAAGCAAGGGCTTGGGTCTCAGACAACGATTACAGAGCAGACACACTTTAACACCCAGAACAACCATCTGGATCTTGTTGCCTCCTTTTACCATGGCGAAGGGCTGAATGAAATATAATTCCTGTCTGCTGGTGCCATGGAGATTCCTTTAGTCTATGAGCAGCTGCAGCTCCCATTATCACACACACACACACACACACACACACACACTCTTCTTGGCTGTACAGATGTTAACTGTAAAGAATTTCTACAGCTTTTATGAAAGCAATAAGAAAAGCAATAGATATTTTTCCCCTACCATATCTGCAGTAGTCTTTTGGATCTAGAATACTCAATTTGTGTAACGTAATAAATGTCAGTACTTTTGAAAGGAAAGTATGATTCTTGTCATATAGTAGAAATGATCCAATGCTACGGAAAACATATTGGAGATTTGATGTTATTTTTTACAGAAAGTCTGATTTTTAAATGGTGTGTCGCTACGTCTAGCAGTTGTACCAGCAATGTTCCCCTTCATAGTGGGATGCATCACTTCAAGGCAATGGATATCAGGAGTAACAACCTTCTACGGCCATAAAAATCAATGTCTATTTTTAAACGGCACTGGAGAAAGCAGGACATGAGTGGGAGAAGAGTTCTGAGAGGAAGAAGGAAGCTATCATAAACAAGCGTGTTTAGATCTCTAGCTGGAAGATTCGCCCAAGCTTAGCGCCTTTGAAATCTAATAATCACATAAAACTCTCCTCAAAGCAGTTGCAGCTTTTGGTGCCACTTTTTCCTGGGTAGATCAACCTGGTGTAATATATCAAGGTCAAGGTACATTTCAAAGAGAAATTCTTTAGAAACAAATCATGGTCACTGCTGATTAATCATTCAAAATCATAAATCTTGTTTGGTGAGTTCACAGTGACCAGAAACACTCCATGAACAATGCTACCAGTTTCTAGTCCCTCCTGGTGTGTAGTGGTCCCAGTGGGAGTTAATACCTGCATGGTCTCAGAGGACCCTCTTCTGGAATGAATGGTTTAGACTAGAGGATATTGTGACTATGTACAGACCACTACACTTGCATAGTGAGAATACAGTTTTCTGTACATCTAAAGCTAAACCTCACTGAAATATATAGACATTAATTCTAATAGCCTGAGAATTGGGATTCTGACTTTTGTTCTCTTCCTGAAGTTCATGGTAGGATGCCAACTCTTCTCATGAATATTGCCTTCACTTCTTTATTTTCATTTGTGTCTCATACTTAAGTCCAACCCTGGATTTAAAAAAATCTTTAGTATTGTCAGATATGCTATTTTTATTTTTATTTGACCAAATAGTATATGATTCTTACTGACTGCTGTGGTTATGCCCCCGAAAGAGGCACATCAAAAATTTAGAGGTTCTAATGCAGGGCACCTGAGTGAGTTTTATAATGACTTCAGATACACCTTAAGATGTTTAATTACACAAGATTCCATATATTTCTTTTTCTTATATAGGATAAACTAGAAAAAATAGAGAGGCCCAAATCTGTTCTGGTAAGGAACTGAGACTCTGGTCTGCTTACTGAGTCTGTGAACAGGACTGTGTGTATTACTGCCTATGTTCTTATTTCTACCTGTTCAGCTTACCAAGCATTTTAAGTCACAGTTAATTTTTGAAACATTTTGCATTTATGATTAGAGAATTTCATTTTAGCATAGTAATGTTAAAAAATGTATCCTCAATAATGAAATTAAAGCTATTCCAAGTATGCGGATGGCTTTCGACATTTCTGAGAGATTTGACCTAGCTCAGTAATGACAACCTTCCTCTCTCATAATGCATATGGGACCCTAAACTTCATATAACTAATAGCACAGGTCAAAAACAAGCAACTGATGGAATATTTATTAGCTCATTTTAAAATGGTAGTAAGAAATGCTATGGCAAACACACAGGTCTATGAAAACTAATTTTATTCTTAACAAAAAAATGAGAAGAATGGCATTGTTTTACATTTTGAAAATCATTTTTGTGCCTGGATTAATAGAAGACATCTGGGCCCTCACATGTTTCTGCTTTGGGTCGATTCCAATGTGTTGTTTTGGTTGAAGCAGATGAAAGAAAATTGAGCCTGTGCCTCAGCTGACTTCTGTTGTTGGAAGAAAAAGCAGTTTCCTAACTTCTGCAGAAAATTTGGACTTTTTTCTCTTATATCATAATACAAGCGACATTTGATTAACGATTACTTGAAATGCAGAACCTGAAACCAAAACCATGAACATTTTGTATTCTGGGCCATTGAAATCAATGGGCATATCTTTCCCCTTGAATGGACCCATATCCATGGAGGAGTTAAGGACATCCAGCATTGATCAGAGGAAGTATCCGTTAGTAGTTAACACTCCATCTTTTCCATCCTCAGTCACTAGTATCCTTATTGGTCTCAATTATAGATTCATATTTAGACACTGTCAATATGCTGAAGTTTTAATTCAAAGTGTTCAAAATTGTACATTTTGCTCAAAGGTCACAATTTAATAAGGTGAGTACAGTGGAGCACACCTTTAATCCCAGTAATCAGGAGGCTGAGGTAGGAGGATTGCTATGAGTTCTGGGCCAGCTTGAGACTACAATGTGAATTCCAGAACTGTATGGACTATAGCGAGACCCTATCTTGAACCTCCCATCTCCCAAAAGTCACAATTGATCACTGCTGATGAAGATTTCGGATTGTTAGTTTAATGTGTGGGGTGCCCCTTATTCAGTTCTCAGAAGAAGCCATTGAAAACCATTGATTCAAAACGTTAGTCTCCTTTTCAAATGGAAAGAAACAGTGTCTCCTGACATGTGTCAGGGCTAACTCAAGAACGTACATGTTACTTTTTGAGATCCACTGTCAATATGCCACAGACGAACATTCAGTTCACCTTATCAATAGTAAAAAGCACACACTCAAGGGCGTATATTTGAGGTTTTATATTGGTAAATTTATTGCTTTATCTTTTAAAAATTTCCCTTTTCTTTTTCTTTCTTTCTTTTCTTTCTGTTTTTGGGGGGTGGTGGGGGCTGAGTACTAAATCTGGGTCCTTGGACATGTGGTTAAGCACATGTGTTATAAGGCATAGTTATATGCAGTTTTCCCTTGTAAAAGTAGTGGCAGTTTGAACTGTAAGACTCCTGGCACAGCCAGGTACTGTCTTGAGTTAGCTAAGGCTCTGATAGCTTTGCTCACCACAGCTTCCACACCATCACTGAAAATAGTAACACACTGAAAAGAAGGCAAGTAACATCTTAGTATCATTCCAGAATGTTTAGAACATTGCACATTATCCAAAGGAGCCAGCAGGATCATATTGTAAGAATTCTTTTAATAGCTATTAAAAATCATTTTATCCAACCAGCAACAGAGAGTGGCAAGTACATAATGAATCTAATAGATGTAACTAGAGATGGATACAAGACAGACCCAACGGATACACTCTACCCCTTGACACAGTTGTCTTTCATATTTCAATTGTATAGCTCTAGCTTTTAGTACAAACTCAAAGGTATTAACTTCAAGTTAAGGATGTTGCCATTGAGAAATCAGTAATGTTAATTAAGTTCATTGTGTAAGAGTCAATTTTGAATCAAAATTAAATGTAAGGCAAACATTCCCCAGTTATTTATAACATTTGATTCTTATATATTGTTTGTGTTTTATTTTACTAGACTGGAAAGTTACAATACTTAGTGAAAAAATTATTTTAACCTTGAGTAGATTAAATTATTTTATCCTTGATTAGATACAAGAACTGGAAAGACATTTTCTTTATTCAATATCATCGATGTAGCTTCCTGATCACTAAGAAAATTAGTTGGAGTAAAAAGGAAAGAAAAAAGTAGAACAAATTGGGATGGTGGTTCATGATTGTACTGCCAGCCTTCATGGGGCAGAGGCAGGAGGATCACAGGTTTAAGGTCATCCTGGGCTCCCAAGCAAGACCTGTCTAAAAAAAAAAAAAAAAGAATGTTATTTCCCCTTTATATACCTACAGGAATTTATTTACTGTTTCCAAGCTTTTATTATCTAGATTTTGATAACTAAGTAAGAGTGAAATTTGAAATGCATTACTATGCAGACATAATGAAACCATAATTAAAAAGTAGCTGTGTGCCGACCCGTAGTTGCTCCTTCTGTATATTAAAAAAAGCAAGCCAAACAGAAAACTGATTCTTAACCTCACTTAGTGTGCCATGATCATCCAAAGCCCCTCTTTTTCTCCCACCCTAGATCTTGTCCATCTCTGAGAAAGAAGAGTAGAAAGATTAGGGACACTTTCATTTATTCCTAGTCTCAAGAAAAGAGACTCCGGAATTATGTCTGCCTAAATGTTTTCTTCACAAATTTTCAAAAATAAATGTGTGGGCTGTGGATGGAGCTCAGAGGTACAGTGTGTGCTTAGCATGCACAAGCCCAGCACTACAAAATCACACACACATGCATGCACGCACACACCCACACGTGTGTTTGTTCATCATGTGTGGCAAACAGCATTGCTGTTTTCCCGTTAAGATGCAGCCATCATAATTAGGGCAGCCATGAAGAAAAATAAGTTCCCTCCTCTTAGCTGCATGATCACATTTGGTTTCTAGTGTGAGGTGAGGATGGAGTCCTGGGGTGGGCGGCGGGGCTCCATGTGTTGGTCCCACCTGGCGGTTTAAAGAATTTGCTCCATGAGAGCACACATCCAGGGAGAACAAGAAGAGACAGGTGGCATGTCAGCAGCAAAGTGGCTGTGTGACATTTGCAGGTTGTTGTGTGGATCCAGGATCAGACTGACTGACTCCAACAGAGGCCTTGTGGGGTATGAAGTGGGCTAAAGCCAGATGCCATCCCAAGGGGTTTCAAGAAACTTACACATAAGAAGAGAAAGAAAAGACATACCAGGGCATTCCAAAACTTTAGATGAGGCTTGACTCTCTTCAAATATATTCATTTGTAACTATCTAGATAATGTGCATGATATTGCATATTTGCTAAACATGAAATTGCAACAAAAAACCCTGCATATTTTACTATGTTCATAATCACACAAACAAAATCTCCTGCAAACACCCTAAAATGTGTTTGACACCTTGTGTTATCTATTCTCCTGTCCCCTGAAACCAGTAAAGTGCTCATAAAACAACACACTCCTGGGCTGGAGAGATGGCTTAGTGGTTAAGCGCTTGCCTGTGAAGCCTAAGGACCCAGGTTCGAGGCTCGGTTCCCCAGGTCCCTCGTTAGCCAGATGCACAAGGGGGGGCACGCATCTGGAGTTCGTTTGCAGTGGCTGGAAGCCCTGGCGCGCCCATCCTCTCTCTCTCCCTCTATCTGTCTTTCTCCCTGTGTCTGTCGCTCTCAAATAAATAAATAAATAAATAAATAAATAAATAAACACACTCCTCTCTGTAGCCCACCTTGACCCTGCACTGTGTTGCTTCTAAAGGTACACAAGGAAAGCTCACTTTTTCAGAGACTGAAGCTTGAATTTTCACATGGACTCTGCAGTCCCATTTAAGGCTCATCTTCTTTGGAGTTGATCAGTCTCCTGTAATTCTTTCCTTCCCCTCTCTTGGTGAGAATTCCTCTTCTTTGGAGTTGATCAGTCTCCTGTAATTCTTTCCTTCCCCTCTCTTGGTGAGAATTCCTCTTCTTTGGAGTTGATCAGTCTCCTGTAATTCTTTCCTTCCCCTCTCTTAGTGAGAATTCCTCTTCTTTTCAGTTGATCAATCTCCTGTAATTCTTTCCTTCCCCTCTTTTGGTAAGAATTCCTCAATCTAGCTCCCAAATTACCCAGCCTCTGTGTCCTGTCCTCTGAGTCTCTAATTTGGTTAGTGGGTATTCCTCAGAACTGGATGCAGGAATCATTCTGGTGACCAATAAATCCCCGTGCAAATGATGAGAAATGGAACTATGCTGCAAAACCACGTGTAGAATTTCTCAAAGGCAACACAACAGCCACCAAATGCCCTGTTATCACTGCTCCTGAGATGTCCCTGGGGTTTCTTCCATGTAAGTTTTCATTTAGAGCATTCATATGCAGTTTTGTGTGTTCTTTTAAACAATGTGAAGCTGAAGGTCATATCATGTATGAGATCTTACAAATGTTAAGACTCGAGTTTAAATCTAACTGCCTCACCTTATGTGTGACACAGCAATTTCGACACTATCCCTGTAGGCAATGGGAACTGTGTGCCCTATTCTGGCCAATGGGTTGTTGCCTGCAGCATTGTGGTCACTCTTAAAGGCCACAGATTTGATGTGGCCAGGCCCAAGGCAGAGCAGTGCATCCAACACACATGGGTCTTTGCTGGGTGAGCAGCTGTGCGTATTTGCGGTTGGGAAAGGCAGTGTGCTTTTGCACTAAGCATCAAAAGTCTTATAAAAATGAGGTCATCATGCTTTTTGTGATTAAAACTTTCAACTTGACTTTTACTTATTAAACTTCGAATAGATAAGGCATTCATTCCTGGGCTTTATAATTTAACAGTACAAGGGGGTCTGGAGTGAAGAATCACTTCTGTTTCTGGACCCAGACTGTCCTTTTCCTCTCTCTGGGGCCAGTTACTTATGGATCAGTGAGTTCATGTAGTAGATTCTCTTTTAAATACAAATGGAAACATGTCATACATCATTCTTTCTGCTTTTTTTTTATTTTTAGAAGCTGATTTAGAGGGGAATTTAGCTTTTGTCCATGACGTGAGTCCCTAGTCATCCTCTTCACTTGTCATTTACTTCTACACAGGAGCTTTTCTGACAAAGTTACTTTCTTTTCTTTGAATGTGTGTATCAAACTTGGAAGGACTCTCTGAGTTGCTAATTTGAAAGCCTCACCTGCTTCCCTCTTTTATTACTTCACTTTCTTACTTTAAAAATATTCACATATTTGGGCTGGAGAGATGGCTTAGCGGTTAAGCGCTTGCCTGTGAAGCCTAAGGACCCCGGTTCGAGGCTCAGTTCCCCAGGTCCCACGTTAGCCAGATGCACAAGGGGGCACATGCGTCTGGAGTTCGTTTGCAGAGGCTGGAAGCCCTGGTGCACCCATTCTCTCTCTCTCCCTCTATCTGTCTTTCTCTCTATGCCTGTCGCTCTCAAATAAATAAATAAAAAATTTAAAAAACAAAAAAACCAAAAAAAAAATATTCACATATCTGAGGTGGGTTATGAAGTTGAGGTCAATTTCAATCACTTCCAGACTGACTTAGCTGTTGTGGTTCTATTAAATACTTTCTTCCCTGATTTTAAATGCAACCGCCATCATGTCTGCTTTTCCATATGTTCTTGGATCTCTTTCTAGACTCACAGTTCTGGGGCACTGACCTGTCTCCCTGCTTGTGTGCTGGTATATTTACTCTTCAGCTCCGGGCAACATGAGTCTGATGTTCTTCATTTCTGTGAGATTCCTCTAGTCCAAGTGTGCTCAGTCTAGTTCCTGTTTAACAGTGTGCAGGTCACAGCCATGTCTGCCTGAGGATGACAATGGGTCAGTTGGTAGAGATTAAGGAAATGTGAGGTCTGTTAGAGTTCCTGTATTCAGTAATATCAAGTCAGGGGCTATGGGATGAATGAGTCATTCCTCTCTTTGGATTTAGAAATGAGGCTTGGGAAAGCACTGAGTAAATAGGCATGTATTTTGCATCCTCCCATTCCTTATATTGATTTACTTTTAGTACTCAGCAGATAACCCCCTCTGTCTTAAAATATGTAGGTGCATAGCAATCTCTGTTTCTTCACAGTGGCTTAGTGAATAATCTTATTCACTATAAACAGGCCACTAGTGGTCCATCTCTTACCCCATAGCTTGTGCTTATTTTGGTCAATTTTCTCTAATGTAACTGAAATAGGCAGAGAATTTTACCAGTAGATGAGTGTTCCTAGAATGTCTTCTTTCCTCAGTTCTCCAAAAAGAATTGTAGGGCTGAAGAGATGGCTTAGTAGTTAAGGCACTTGCCTGCAGAGCCTAAGGACCCAGGTTCAATTCTCTACATTAGCCAGATGCACATGGTGGCACATGTGTCTGGAGTTCATTTGTAATGGCTAGAGGCCCTGGTGTGCCCATTCTCTCTCTCTCTGTCCTTCTGTATCTAATAAATAAATAAATAAAATGATAAAAAAAATGAAAAAGAAGTCATACAGTGTGACCTCTTAAATAAAAAAAAAAGCCAGGTGTGGTGGCACATGCCTTTAATTCCAGCACTCAAGAGGCAGAGATAGGAGGATCATTGTGAGTTTGAGACCATCCTAAGACTACATAGTGAATTTCAGGTCAGCCTGAGAGCTAGAATGAAACTCTACCTCAAAACACACACACACACACACACAAAATCAGTGACTGTGTTTGTCTTCCTCCTGCTAAAGAGTGCTTAAATTGCCACCTGCCATAATATTTTGCCTTACAAAGAATCAGCTCAAAACTCAACATAAGATTCCCATGACCTCACCACTCCCAGAGTGAATTGGGCTGAACTCCACAGTGGTATTCTACTTAATATAGGAATTTTGGGGTATCCTCTGCCACTTCATGAATATATGCCTATGCACCAATAGTTTGGGGGTGTCCCTAGCCTCTCATGAATTCAGTGAATGAAATCCAGACCAGAGGATAAGGTCCAGAAAAATTTTATTTTAGCTTTCAGTTTTAGGAGGGAGAGCTTTAACAAACAGGCCCTCAGGGGAAGGAAGGAAGATAGAGCTCTTGCCCAAGGAGGCAAGACAGGGTTTGAGAAAACCACTTCATAACTTGGGTCGGGCTTTGTCTGAGCCCCTCAGGGATGGATGGGGAGCTGATTTAGCCAGTCATGGGTCTAGGGTCAAGAGTTGTAGAAAAGGGCCAACTTTCCAGAAATCTTGTTTCTCTAGGAAGGGCCTTTTCCAAAGGGAGTGGAAGAACTCTTTAAGTGGACAGAAATGAGAAAAGGGCCAGGCCCTTCTGAAGTTTGTGACCTCATGGACGATTCCTGTGTTTAGCCAAGAGAAAGCTATTTACACTGGGGCCCTGTCATCCCTAATCTGCCCCATTCTGGCCTTCCAAGTGGGCTATGTACAATTCTAGGGTAAACATGCCACCAGTTAGTTCAACGGAAATCAAGCATCCTCAATTCCCTATCAAGCTAATGTGGACGTATTCTATTGGTACTGCAGAGGAGAAAGAATGAGGACAAAGTCCAGTGGATGATCCTCGGCTTCGGTCCCACTGCAGCGACAGTTCAGTGGCTCAGGCCGATGGTGTTTTGGCAAGCTGTGCTGTAGTGGGTGAAGGATACAAGTTCCATGTCAAAGATCACAGATGCAGACAGGAATACAGACGTGGGGCTGGAGAGGTGGCTTAGCGGTTCATGCACTTGCCTGCAAAGATTAAGGACCCAGGTTTGATTCCCCAGAACCCATGTAAGCCAGATGAACGTGGTAGTGCGTGCATCTGAAGTTTGTTTGCAGTGGCTGGAAATAATTATTTTAGTGTCTCTCTCTCTCTCTCTCTCTCTCTCTCTCTCTCTATATATATATATATATATATATATGAATTATATTATTTATTTATATATATATTATATTAAATTAAACTTGCCATATATATATATATGTATATATATATATATATATATATATATATATATATACATATTTGTTTATTTACTTTTGAGAGTGAGTGAGGGAGAAAGAGAGACAGGTGGGCATGCCTGTGCCTTTTCAGCCACTGTGATGAGCTCCACATGGGTGCACCTCCTTGTGCACATGTGAGACACTACATGCTCACATCACTGTGTGTCTGGATACATGGAACAGGAGATTCAGACATGCATTCCTAGGCTTTGCAGGCAAGCACCCTCACCACTAAGCAATCTCTCTGGTACCTAATAAGAGGAGTTGTTTAAAAGAAGGTAATATAAAAGTAAGATGATCAATCAAGCATTTGTATGGAATAAGGAGTGTTGGGCTATGTAAGGGTGTATTGCCAAATTAAAGACAATAATTTTAAAAGAAGTTGAAGTTTGATGATCAGTGAATTCCCTCGGTAAAACTGAAAATCAACCACCTCTATTTCTGATTCTAGAAGTTTCCAAGACTTCCATTTGCTCCTTGTAACTTTTAGGTAGGTATTTCCCTAGTTCACTCTAAACACTCCTTATCATTTCCATGTTGTATCACTGCCCTGAGAAGAAGCCGACTGTTAATTGCGAGACTTTTGCAGTAATGTATCTTGGTGGTAGATGGTCCTGAGCAAAATGACTACTGCTGAATTTGGTATTTAAATTAAACTGTGAATTGCTCTCCTTGTGCTCCTTGGTAATCCTTTTCCCCAGCAATTAACATAAATTTCTGGCCAGTGAAACAGTTTATGGAAATGGAATAAGAAAAATGCACATTTGCTGCCCTTTCTGTAATGACACTGGGCTGAGGAGTAAAAGGAATGCGGCTTTTCTTTTCCTCTGACTTAGTAATCATCCTGTGTTGTCTGTGTGCCTGGAGACTTTAATTGCTTACGCATTTTTATAAGTAAAATAGCATGCTGCTTTTTATTGGCTTCCATGAATCTCATAGGATCTCTGCTCTACATTCATTAGAGAGTTGCCGCAAAGATTTCATTTGAAAAAATCAAACATATTGCCACATCAGTTCACAAATCGAGAAAAATAAAAATAAATATTACTGCAACAAATCTAAGACTGGAAATTGCTGTATTAACAGCCTTGTATATTTCTTTGTGTTTTGTGAAGGTCATTTGTGAAAGACTATATTGAATCTCAAGGAAAGGTGAAATTAAGATTCTAGAGTTTGCTATAGGTTGCCAGATATAGTGAGACCTGTGAAATTTATTTGAAATGTGACCTAATGTAGAAAATTAGTTTGAATTATTAATACTTGTAGACATCTTATAAACCTTAATTTTTGGAGATACAACGAGGAAGCCATTGACTTACACTGTAGGAAGGCATCAGTAGGCTTGGAGGTCATCAAAAAGGGGGCCCTGTCACCATATCTTTGGTAAAGTTGGTGAAGGTAATGTCACAATTACACCTCCATTGGATCTAGGAGACTAAGTGGTGGGAAGAATGGCGGAGGTATTTGACCTATGGTCCTCTCCCTTAAGAGTCAGCCCAACGGAGCCTGTCACGGACTCACTCATTGTGTCAAGAGATTACTCCTCACCTGACGACATGCCAGGGCGGTGAAGGAACAGTTATCCCCTTAATGAGATAACATACTATATCCCTCTAATGATCCTTCTCAGGGCTGTTACACACAGACCCCCACTGGTAAGCCTGCTTGTTTTTCTGGGCTCTTTGTATGTTGGCCCAAATCCCTAAGCGTATTTTCCCTGACACTGAGGCTTTTTCTCCTTTGGCTCAATGAGTCTGCTTTACTATTTCTTGTCATGCATATGTCTAATTTTTTGTGGTCACAAGGCTGAGGACTTAACAGTAAGAACATGCTGCCACACTTCCAATTCAGCAATCGGAAAGGAGTCTCTGAAAATCAGTAAATACATCATGATACTCCGGTATCAGAAAAGTCTGTAGATTCTCCATTCCTCTTCCCACCAATTAGTGGCTCCATAGGTCTGTCAGTTTCTCTGGCTCAGAGGACCTTAGCGTTACCCTAAACACTGCTGTTGTTAACATTGTCCAGACATAATGCAAGTTAAAGTATTTTGTAAACCACCACAACTATATTATCCATTTAAATAGTTTTATTTATCTTCTAGTTGTTTGTTCCATATTTCATGTTGGGCTACTCTGATGTTCCTTTCCAATGAAGTTCAATTCCAGTTATGCATTTGGGGCCAGAATGTCACAGACGTGACTAAGCCTGTTTTGAGGTAAGATATCAAGAAATTTGCTTATTTGCTCTATTATTGCCTAGGCGAGAACTTGTCTCAGAAGGTGAAATCAAGAGTGACTGAAGAAGATGTCTCACATTGACCTCTGGCCTCCACACACACAAGCAAAACATATACATTCACACCTGCACATATGGCAAGTGTGCCCCCAAACCCACTAAGCACATACACACATGTACGTATACCTCAAACTGTTCGGTGTGATGTAATTTCATTTGTTTATTTATGTTTCATGTTTCTTGTACTTTGGGGGACATCTCTAAAAAAAATCATATCCATTCCAATATCTAAAACATTTTCTGTCAGTTTCATAGTGCTTGAGTTTGCACTTAAGCCTTAATTTATTTCGATTTCATTTTTCTACACAAGGCAACAGTTTAACTTCTTCTACCTGTGAATAATCAACCTTCCCAGAATTATTTACTCAAGGAACTTTATCCTCAGCTCTTCTGTGGAGAATCAGCAGGGAGTAAAGGTGTGTGTTTATTTTAGAGTCTTTGTCCTGATCTTGGTTATAGGCATAAAACCAACATATATGTTGGTTTTGTGCATACAATTTGGGTTATTATGCCTCTGTATTATTCTTAACTCAAGAAGTTTTTTTAAAATTATTATTCAAGGTTGGTTTGGGTATTTGTGATGTGGGAGAGAGCACTGTGAGATTAGAACTCCCACATCAGGAGCTCTCAAATCTCATTTCCTTATCCAGATTACAAAGAAGTGAACACAGACTCAGAGTAGGATAAATTATGAGATTTATTTCAGGGAAAGTTAAAAGGGAAAACAACACAAGAAAGCTTCCAAGGAAAAAGAAGTTCTCCCCTCTTCCCAGACAGGATGGGAACGGGGGAGGGAGAGTGAGATGACCCCTCACATAGGGAAGGAGAGGCGAGTCTGTAAAGGACAGGGCAGTTTTTTTTTCTTTTTTAATGTGGTGGATAATCTTCGTTATGAATAGTTAGATTTATCAACAGAATACTTTCCTAAGTGTTTTCTTGCATCTTCATTCTATAATTATGTGTGTGTGAAAGAGAAAGAGAAAGACCTGTCTTTAGTTTTGGCCAGAGATATTGAATTTATCTATCTTTGAAAGCTGTTTACTCAACAAATATCTTTGCAAGCACAGTGAGTAACAGAAGCACTAAGCATCTCAACTCTCAAAATGTGAAGAAACGAGAGACGCTCCTGGCCAGTGCTCCTCTCACAATGCTAGGCAAGGCAACAGGGAGCTGTGCTGTAGAATGTAGATCGCAGCACAATACAAAAGGAGCGAGGTCTCTAGACACCTTAGAAGTCAATGGCAAAAGTATAGATATTCCTCAAGATTTTTTGTTTGTTTGTTTGTACTTTTTTTGTTTTTTGAGGTAGGGTCTCGCTCTAGCCCAGGCTGACCTGGAATTCACTATGGAGTCTCAGGGTGGCCTCGAACTCACAATGATCCTCCTACCTCTGCCTCCCTAGTTCTGGAATTATAAGGCTTGCACCACCATGCCTGGCTTATTCCTCAAGATTTTTAGGATATCATAATGTATTCTTCTAAATTATGTATAAGCCAAAGAGGATATTAAAGCAGTTGTCAGAAAACAATACCCAACCCCGCGGAAGGTGGCTGTGGAAGTATTTACAGGAAAGCTGCACACAGCATCAGATGCTCGTAAAATTAATAAAGAAGAAATGTTAAACACAGTTCCTTAAACTTTATGCTTCAGGTCCAACAAAAACGATGGCAAATTAAATCCAAAAGTCCAATAAGAAAAGCAGTAATAAGTCACTGAAACCAACAAAAAACAATAATACTTTGATTTCTGGGAAAAAATAAATTAATTAATATAAGATCAAATAACATATAATGTACAGAAGCAAGCAAGTAGCTGAACCCAGCAAGCAGAGCCTTTGCAGAGATTAATTACATTGGTGAGCTTCCTGCTGGAACATAAAAGCTAGAAAACAGATGGGCAACGTAAGACCTAAAGCGTGATGTTACTATAGATGAGAAAGAGATAGAATGGGCAATCCTGTACCTGTAGCTATTGCAAACGAACTCCAACCTCGTGCGCCCTCTTGTGTATCTGGCCTACATGAGTCCTGGAGAATTGACGCTGGGTCCTTGGGCTTTGCAGGCAAGCACCTTAACCGCTAAGCCATGTATCCAGCTCTGAGTCGTTCTTTCTATCTAACAATGTTACCCACACATCTTGCTGGCTGGGTAGATCTTCCAGAAGCACTATTGGTTTAAGGTACTATGTAATCTATAAATTATACTTGGTCCAAATATTGTTACATTTAATTTGTTTCAAGATTTTCTTTTAATACCCCATGCATGTAAAGTTGAAATTAGGCAAAACTAATTTATGGTTAGGAAAGTAAATGTGGTGTTTACTTCTGTAAATGAGGTAGCCATCAGAAGGCCACAGGAAGGCCTCGCTCAGGTAGCTGACAGCATTCTCTATCTGGATCTAATGTATGAAATAACCTTGCAAAAGTATATGATCATCACATGATAACCTTTGTAGTCTGCATTCTTTCCTATCTGTATGCTATATTTCAATAAACTGTGAAGTCAAAATAATGTTGGAAAAAACTTGTAGCATCAGAAGTGATCCTAGTTTTTTTAATTTTATGCTTGTGATTGCCAAAACATTGTCCTGTCTTCCTAGAGTTCTTTTTACATTAGTGCTGCATTCATCTTCAGGGGAACATTATGAAATGCCTTGTGTGGAATTGGATTAGATCAGCAAAGAATTAAAAAGCAAGTATATTTTTAGTGTGCAGGTCATTTGAATTCACTAGCTGACTTCAAGGAAGAAAAAAAAATGAGTTTATGAAGCCTCTCGGCAGGGGAGTATTTATTCATATAGGTACTTAGTACTGTGGGTATTGTGAGATGGAAAAGAGACAGACCTAATTAATAGATTCTGCACTGTGGAGAGTGAACCATATTAGGATTCAGGCAGCTTCTTAGAGCATGTGAGAACACACTCATAAGAAATGTGGTAGTTTTATCCCATATAATTTCATGACAATTTTTCCTGAGGCTAGGGATTTGTGACAAAATTAGAAATATGGTAACTCCTCATTTGTAGATAAAAATTCTCTAATAAACTTCCTTAAAGGTCATTAGCTAAGGGAATAAAAGTAAGTTATACCTCTTAGATTTAAAAAAAAATCTCTTTTTAGACAGAATCTTGCTATGTAGCTCAGGGTGGCTTCAAACTCTTGGTCACCCTCCTACCTCAGCCTCCTGAGTGCTGGGATTATAGGCATGACTTCTCGTGATTCTTTCCTGATGTTACAGGACAGATAACAACATATCTGCCTATATGGGGCAGGGGAAGAGGTGGTCTTGTTTCCCTGCTATTGTCTCTCTCCTACTGATTTGTGCCCTCCACATATCTGAGGGGCAGGTGCTTTTCTGAATGTCAAATTAACAGGCTGCCGTGTGTGGCCAGCTGCTTTCTGATGAGCCTTCCAGCCGCCCATCTTACTTTTCTGAATAATCCACTGTGTTTGAAAAGACCCATTCATAACGGCAGTCTATAGATTACCTCAGAACTGTGCGTTTCCAAAAGGTAATATAATCTGCTACTGAACCCCAGAGTTCAATTTTAAGTCATGTTCTCTTGAGAGTTTTTTGTGGAATATGGATTAGAAACCTTATTTCTAGACATTTATACTGATACTAACACCTGTGTTCTCTCTGTGGAATGATCAGGAACAAACGTTTCTTAGGCTGGTGTTTGTACTCCTCAAGGAGAATGCAGACAATTCCAAATCAACTGCAAAAGCAGAGCTGTCATAATACAGGGGACTGACGGTCATTATCCAAACCTCCTTCCATGATATTTGAATTTTTCTCCTCTGGCTAATATATATTAACCATTTTGATAGGGCATATGTTTGGGATAAAACATGGTTCTTCCCCAATTTTTATTTTTATGTCAATGTTATTTAGTTATCCTTCAAGAGCACAAAAGTGTGTGTGTGTGTGTGTGTGTTTGTGTGTCTACACACATGCAAGCGTGCATGTTAATATTTTGATTGGATTTGCCTTGTAAATGTGTTGAAGATAAAATGAGGGTGAAGATCTGAAAAATATTAGGGAGTAGATGGAAATATGGCTGTGGTACCTAGTGTGCAAAAGTGAACAATCCCGTTTCCAAACTTGTCAACCTTAGTAAATTTGTATTGCGAAAATTCAAACTTCCACAATTTATGCAACTGAATGAAACCTTTGTTATTTCTGGATAAAATATGCTTGTCTGAGAAAAAGATCCCTAATGGAAATCTGCAGTGTGCTTACAGATAGTTACTTTTCTTCACTCTGGTACAATTTTGTGGAAAATAACCTCCATTTAAATTGCAAATAACGATAAAGGGAAAATTATAAATAGGTATTTAAATGAAAACAACTCACATGTGAAGCAATTGCTACAGGGTAGTTTTTGAAGTGGAATAGAAGGATCGAGTTTCAGAAACATTTCCTTTGATGAGGGGCGCTAGTGTTTCCAGTGGAAAGTGGTTTAGATTTTACGGCCTGGAGTCCTAAGCGCTTTCAGTAGGAGGCATAATACGGGGTGAGTGATTAAACAAAAAAGGAAGAAAACTACAATGCACGTGTGCATTTTTCTTTGCTTCTAAAAAAGGTAATTGTGGACCTTATGATTCCTCCGTGTCCAATGGAAACTGATACCCAGCCTCAAAAAGTATCACACTAGACTCTTGCTTGATTTCAGACTCCAACTTGCTAAGTTGTATAACCAAAGGGATCTCTCCCTCTTTTAGAAAAGGTATTTAAATCTCTATCCTACTTGTTGTTTGATTCAGAATAGTGCTTTAAATCAATTAAAAGTTTAAAGAGCTATGGAAACAACATTCCCAAACTCCTCAGGGTCAACCTTTAGAAAGAAATTTCGTACGGGGGAAATAATCAGGAAAACAATCCCACATACTGCGGCATGATTTCATTGGAACCTGTAGGAGGGCTTTATTTTATTTTTATTTTTATTTTTTTGCAAACTAGGGGCTTTGTTTGCCAGGTGAATATTTTAGAGTTCCCTCAGCTTGGACAGAAAGTAGCTTCAGCTCTGCTCATGAGCAGTGTTTATATGTGAACTGTCACGAGGAAGTCAGGAATTCAGAGAGGCTCTCTGAGACTCAAATGATTTCTGTATAACCACAGAGCTGATTATACAATTTATTGAAAACAATTGATTTTTCAATTGCTAATCCAGCAGCTTTTGAGGAAGGATGATGACAGCTGATGAGTTTTCTCACTGGTAAGAGAACATCTTTTATCTTAACAAATGCAGTTCATCAAAGAAAAACAGTAAAGTTTTCACAACACTTAGAATCTGCCAGGATTTCAATGAATCTTACTTATCTGCTCCTGGTGACAATTCTGCTTTCAACTATGCGCAGATTCACCGCCTATTATTAGAGCTCTTCCTTTTTCTTTGCTCTCTCTCTACCTTCTAAAATCCCCGAAGCATCTATTTCGTTAGTGGTAATTAGTTATACTCAGCTCATAGTCTTCCCCCAGGAGAAAGGGCATGGCGCTTTGTTTAGTTCACTAATGTAGCTCATGTGCAGGAGCACACTTGATGCTCAGTAAGTAGAAACCAAGGCAACTTGATGATATTTGTGGAGTTGTGCCCCATGCCAGGTACCACATGCGTTCTCCAGTGGGTCGGTCATCTTCTCTGCTTGTGAGAAAACAGCTAAAACACTCACCTAATAAGGTGGAAACATTGATTACTGGCTCATTGTTTCAGAGGCTTTTGTCCAGAGACTACGGACACCATTACTTTGCAGACTGCCTCCAAGCCCACATACTGCAAAGGTGGGTATGGGGTGAAGCAAAGGTGTTCACCTCAGGGCAACTGGAAAGCAAGGACAATGGAGGTGACTGCGTTCTTGACATTCTCTTCAAGAGCATTTCCCAGTGACCTAATTTTGACCCATGAGAAGCCACCTTTGAAGATTCAACCATCTCCCAGTAGCACTGCTGATGACCCACCTTTTAATACATGACCCTTGGGGAACATTTGAAATCCAAACCAAAGCAGCAGGGTAGATCTGAAAGCCTTTGCTTAGTTCAGTATCAAGGGGGTATTAGGTAGCCCAATCAGGATCTGAATTCAAGTCAGTCCAACTTCAGAAAGTGCTTTTTAAAAGATATTTCTTCATTTTATAAATGCTTGCATTTGAGCACATGGATCAGTCATCCTTGTACTTTAAAGACGTCACAATCACAAGGAGGAATGCTCTCAGTGACTGATGTTAGTGTCTATGGATCACTGGCCTTCCATAACAATTGAATTATGCTGTGAACGTCTTTTGCTCATTTTTCAGACTGGAATTTGGGCAGTCCTACTTGGTGAATACACACAGCCAGAATATTGTCACCAGCTGTTTTTGGCGATTCCACTAGGGATATTTCTGAAGTCAGACCTTGCGAGAAGTAGAGGCCCAGGGCTCTTACTGTAGCCACTGCCCTTCATCTAGGGCACAATGTTGAGTATTCTTAAAAACTTTATTTATTTATTTGCAAGGAGAAAGAATGGGCATGCGAGGGCCTCTAACCACTGTAAAAGAACTCCAGATGCATGTGTTCCTTTGTACATCTGGCTTCACATGGGAACTGGGGAATCAAACTGAAGTTCGTAGATTTTGCAGGCAAGCTCCTTAACCACTGAGCCATCTCTCCAACCCATTGTTGAATATTCTTATATGGATGACCTCAAATTCTCTCCATTATTGGCTCACAGTGGAATTTTGTTTTCCACTTTCACAATAATATTACCTGGAAAAGGAAGTCAAGGATTTAAGAGTCAAATTTGTTTGGGAATGAAGGAAAAGGTGTGCGTAACCATCATTTGGTCACTTTGTGATGAGTAGGGTACGTTCTTAGGGAAGTCAAAATTTGGAGAGAAAAAAGTACTTAGGTATGGTATTGCTCAGCACTGAAGCAGACCAAAAATGAACCCAACATGGCTCAGGGAAATCTTGTGGAAGAGGGGGCGGAAAGAATGTCAGAGTTACATGTTGGGTCATGATTTTCAGAGACATTTATCATACTAATAACTGGGGGCTAACTCCACAATGCACGACCCAATTTCAATAATAAGGAGGGTCTAATGGGAGGGGGTAGATCACAGATGAGCCTAAATAATGGTACCAAACTGCCTGTATTTACTGAAAAGAAAACTAATAAATTAAATTAAAAAAAAAAAGTACTTAGGTATGGTATTTATATATCTATCATTTGTTGGTTCTAAATTTCATAAGATTTTTATTCAAAATTGAAGGACAGATTTGCTAACTGATTACTAACTCAGTCAACATCACTATAAATACTCAAGGAGTAAAGATACCAAAATTATAATTCTAAGGACCTAGGAAGGATTTGGAGTCATCTTTATAATGATCAGGTTTCAAGTCCTGAAGAACTAAAGTATACTTTAATTTTTGATGGGTGTTATGTTACATTCCAATTTAATGGAAAATACATTTATCATGCTGACATGTTTAAAAATTGTAGAATGTATATTTGTAAAAGTATCCATACATTCTAAGAAGTCATGATTTGCATCACAGACTTGATGGTGATTCATAAATCAGAATGTTTTGATAACTATGAAAGCAAGCTCATGCATACATTTATGATAATAATAATGTAATAAATTATATAAACAGGAGGCTTTAGGATTGGGACTGTTTTGAACATTGAATTTCTAATGTAACAAACAGGATTTCCAAGAACTTAACTTATAATGTAAATAATATAAAACCTAATTTAATAGATATTTTAAATTTTTTAAATTTATTTGAGAGAGAGAGAAAATAGGCATGCCAAGGCCTCTAGCTACTGCATACAAACTCTGGATGCATGTGCCACCTTGTGTATCTGGCTTACATGGGTTCTGAGGAGTTGAACCTGGGTCCTTATGCATCACAGACAAAAGCTCTAAACACTAGGCAATATCTCCAGCCCTGATGTTTCTTGTTATTTTTTAGTTTTTGTTCTTTTTTAAAAATTTTTTTTGTTATTTTTGTTTATTTAGTTGAGAGAGACAGAGAGGGACAGAAAGAGGCAGATAGAGAAAGGGAGAGATAATGGGTACACCAGGGCCTCCAGCCACTGCAAACGAATTCCAGACACATGCGCCCCTTTGTGCATCTGGCTAATGTGGGTCCTGGGGAGTTGAGCCTTGAACCGGGGTCCTTAGGCTTCACAGGCAAGCGCTTAACTGCTAAGCCATCTCTCCAGCCCTTTGTTCTTTCATAAATTGATTTTCTTTTACAGAGAGCTCGAGAGAAAGAGAGACAAAGAGAGAGAAAGAATTGGCCCTTGTTCTTTTTTTGTTTTTGGTTTTTTGAGGTATGGTCTCCTTCTAGCTCACGCTAACCTGGAATTCACTATATAGTCTCAGGATGGCCTCAAACTCATGGCGATCTTCCTCTTTCTGCCTCCTGACTGAGTGCAGGGATTAAAAGCATGGGCCACCACACTGGTCTTAATAAATATTTCTTGTAACAAGCGTCTGCCTCTTGACTCATCACAAACAACTGTGTTTCAGCCAAACAACTAAGTAGATTTCACCCATGTAAGGCTAATGCCTCATCACACCATGCTGACATGCAATAATCAGTCAGATGATTTATTGCTCTATGTTGCTGGATAATCAAAAGTTGGGGCTCATGTTGCTGGGTGAGCTCTGAAAATCCCACCTGTTTTTTGAGTGCTGCCAATTCATACATTCTCCTTTGCTAATGTGAATTCTGTTAATTGGTCTGGAGTTATTTATTTATTTATTTATTTGTCAGAGAAAAAGGGAGAAAGAGACAGAGAGAGAGAGAGAGAGAGAGAGAGAGAGAGAGAGAGAGAGAGAATGAGAATTCCAGGGCCTCCAGCCACTGCAAAGGAACTCCAGATGCTTACACCCACTTGTGCATCTGGCTAATCTTGGGTCCTGGGGAATCGAACTTGGGCTCTTTGGCTTTGCAGATAAAAGCCTTAACCACTAAGCCATCCCTCCAACCCCCTCCATTTTTTTAAGTAAACAATTACTCTTCACAGAAGTATTTGTTTGGAGAATCCATGACATTATTAAGCATAACTAATAACTTTTTTTTTAAATGAGAAGGGATTTTTTAAAAATTTACTCAATAACATGATGAGTAAAGATGACAAAATTGTTTCCTTTGTGGGAAAAAGATACATAAATTTTATTTTGAAGAAAGGTAATAATTATTAATTGTTATATTTGAATTATTTCAGCATAAAACATTTGAATAATAAGTTCTGACAGTGAAAAAAATACTTGTGTAGATGTTTTTCTCTTAGTCTGCCCTAACAAGCTATAATAGTACCAGATGAATCACAGTTTATGTTATATGTTTAGATTTTCTCTTTTCTGTATGAATGTGTGCCCTGCAAAAATTGGACAAACCACTGATTTATTTTTAAAGCATTAAATATTCTACATGTTACAGATTTTTCACATAGTAACTATGGACAGTTAAAATATCTAAAGTTTGCAATAATATTATTAACCTCATTCACATTTAAATTTACTTCTTAGCATCTATGAAAGATAAATATTTCTAGGTAGGACACAGAAAATTGCTTAAGTTCCTCTCAGTGTTCAAGCTCCTTATGCCATTTATGAATGTGAAATGACTGAATGCCAATGTCTGTGCTGTACAAATCTGAGACTTTCTTTAGGATTTATCATATTCACATACTTCTCAAATGTATTCAAAATTATTCAAGAAAATTTTACAATAGCTCTGTGTTGCAGTCAGGTTCGCATTTCTGGCAGCAATCACCTGACTAGGAGCAGCTTGTGGGGAAAAAAAAAGGGGGTTAGTTTGGCTTAAGGGCTCAAGGGGAAGCTCCATGATGGCAGGGGAAAATGACCAGAGCAGAGGGTGGACAACAGAAACAGGAGAGTGTTCCCAACACTCCAAGGAGAAACTGGCTATGACACCCATAAGCCCGCCCCCAACACTACACTGCCTCCAGGAGGCGTTAATTCCCGAATACCCATCCGCTGGGAACCTAGCACTCAGAACACCTGAGTTTATGGGAGACACCTGAAGCAAACCGCCATGCACTGATCATACAACAAGATGCCTACAAGTGCTGTTGGCTCAACTTCAACTAAATCAAATTTTGTACGTTGGTGGTGAGTTCAATGTGGTAGAAAAGGCTTGGATTTGGGTTAACATTGTACTAAGAATTCACAGAATAGGAATGTTACTGAGGACAAGTAACTATTTGTTCATTATACGGATTCTAGCACTTCCTGTCCCATGTAACAAAAATTGAATGAAATGACATCTTTTCAGTCTGTTCCATACTATTTATTGAGGGCCTATTTTGTGTTTTCTGATCCTTGTGATGGATTTTTAATTTGTAGAAGTCCAGATATAGTTTATTGAAGCATCTATTAGTGAAACAATCACCTTATATGTGTCCAGTAGATTCTAGACATGCTCAGTACTTCATTCTTCAGATGGATAAACTTGCTCATCTGAGGGTCTCATGTTGATACAGTACAGCTTCTTCCAGAATTTAACAAAAAGTTGTAAAATCTCTAGGAAAAGTGAATCCAATGGGTAGATAAGACAAACACACCTACTCACCTCTTCCTGTGGTTACAAATAAAACACAAAAATACAGAACATATGGCATTCTGATATTTCATTACAAACTATGGGATGTGACTGGTAAGAAATGCATAAAATCTGAACATCAAGGAAACTCTTAACTTGATATAGACTCTGTGTATCTTTCTTCCTCATCAGTCTTCCTGCCTGACACAGCCTTTATGGTCAAGCAATTCTAGTCTGGTGAGGTTCAATTCCCAATTAATGCGGTAGCCTGCAATAGGTAAAATAATAATTTAAATATGGTCAACATATCTATTTGTAAGTTTTAAAGATTTTATATTTATTTATTAGAGAGAAGGAGAAAGTGAGGTAGAGAGAGGGAATGGGTGCATTACAGCCTCTGGCCACTGCAAATGAACTCCAGATGCTTGTGCCACCCTGTGCATCTGGCTTTATGTGGGTACTGGGGAATCTAACCTGGGTCCTTTAGCTTTTCAGCTAAGCACCTTAATTGCTAATTATCTCTTCAGCCCTACTGATAAGTTTTAATAAGCTCAAATAATAATCAGATGACATTTCAAAAATCTGACCAGCTTGAGGCATTGACAGCAAGAGGGTAATGAAATATATCTGAACTCTAAGCCTTCACAAAAGACTTAAAACATTGTTCATATGAGAAACAAAAGTTGTCCAATAATGTGAAATTATAAGGGAAGCTTCATAGAAAGAATGAGAAATGCAGCCATTTTCTATAAAAATGAAAAGAAACTACCAAATCAAAGTATGAATTTGAAGGAAATACAGGTGTTGGAAATCACCCCCAGGAATTTGAGGAGACCACAGATGATTTCTGGTTACTTGGGAAGAGAAACATTCCTAAGAAACAGCAAGTAAAGAATTTCAATATCTGTCAGAGAAGGCACGAAATGCTGAACTACATTCTTTGGCTTATATTTCTGTCTTTAGATTTGGTGTTGGAAGTAAGAGGAGATAGCGAGTTCACACAAGTTAGGGAGGTGGAAACACAAGTGGTGGATCTAAGCTATGATGATGACATTTTAGCGCTTTGTTTACTTAAAGATTTCAACATGTTGTCACACATATAATATACATCTCCAAGCATATGTGTGTGCAAGGGAATTTTGATGTAAAAATAAATCCCACCAGTCATCATTTAAATGATACTAAAAATTCTTTCAAGATTGGTTAGGTGACTTAAATGGGGATTATGATAAGGTAGAATTGTTTAAGCTGTTATTTTAAATTGTACTTTTATTTATTCGTTTGTTTATTATCTGTGTAGGGGAAGGTGCACGTGTGCATTGTGTATGTGAGGATAATCTTCACTTTGTTTGAGACTGGATCTCTATTGTTACTGTTTGCCACAGGGAAGACAAAACTAGCTGGCCCAGGAGCCCAGGGATTCTCCTGACTTGACTCCACTTCTCACTGTCATGGTGCCTAAAGATTACAGAGGATTGCAAATCACTGATGGCCAGGCTTTTTGTGCTGCTGGTATCTGAACTTTTGTTGGAAAGCTTATGACCCAAGTGCCTTTAATCACAGATCCATCTCCTCAGCCCCCTAACTTGATATTTTATAGAACTAAATTGTATTACCTAAGTAGTCACAAAAAAGTCTACTGTTCATTCTCTTAGTATAATTCAATATTGTCATGTATTTATGCATTCTCCACCCATAGACACACACATACACATATTTATCTAACCACTTGCCTGCACTTGAAAAATAATTATGATTGGTCATTAAGAATCATAAAGATAGCAAAAACCTAACACCATAACCCTATAATAAAATGTAAGAACGTATGCTTTGTTCCTTATGTAGAATTTCTACCCCCACTCCTTAACATCTGTAGAGGATGCCGATACTTCTATTTAAATATTTCCAGACAGTCTGATGTCTTTGCTCAGAAAGATTGTAAATTTCTTTGAGGTTACATGAAGATGTCCGAACAATTGCTGTGCTTTCCAACCCCTGATTTTTGGCCTTTATCATCTGAAGCTATGCTCTAGTGACTCCATAAAAGCTACACTCTGCCTCATTCCACCTTCCTTTACAGTAGCTGCCAGGGCACTTTGCTTCCATCTACACTTTGCACATGGTCAAATATTTTTATGGACGCTCCAGGCTTAGTTCCTGCCATAACATTCTTTTACCTCGGCACATAGACAACTATGCAGAGAACGAAACAGTAAAGCGCACAAGATTTCGGGAAACTGCACATAGAGCTTTGAGCCTGTGTGATATCAAGACTCAAGGTTATTCAGTGGGTAGTGACTCAAGATTCACAGGGTCTGAAAATATTTTCCACTGTACGTAACGAAGAATCATTATGAAGAAATTTGATTTTTGAATCTATAAGCATCTCCATGTGTGTTGTGTGTGTTCATGTAGGGAGATGGAGAGAGAGAGAGAGAGAGAGGAAAAGAAGAGAGAAAGAGGCACATAGAGAGACATGTTTCAACATGATTCTGATATTTCAAAAAGATTGATTTCTTGTTTTTAAAAAAATTATTTGAGACAGAGAATGAGAAAGAAAGAGAGAGAGAGAACAGGCTTGCCAAAGCATCCTGCCACTGTAAATGAACTCCAGATACATGTGCCACTTGGTGCATCTGACTACATGGGTAGTGTGGCATTGAATCTGGGCATCAGGGTTTATAAGCAAGCACCTTGAACTGCTGAGCCATCTCTAAAGCCCACAATTAATTTTTATAACTATAAAAAAATTACCATCACATAGAAATTTTGGAATACCAAGAAGTAAATTTAGAAATATAATTATTCAATCAGCTGAAATGTTTTAGCTAGGGATGCTTTTTTGTTAAAGAGAGAGAGAGAGAGAGAGAGAGAGAGAAGAAGAGGAGGAGGAGGAGGAGGAGGAGGAGGAGGAGGAGGAGGAGAAGAAGAAGAGGCAGATAGAGAGAACAGGCTCACCAGGAACTCCGGACACTGCGAACAAACTCCAGATGTATGAGCCACCTTGTGCATCTGCCCTGTGTAGATACTGGGGAATCAAACCTGGGTTCGTAGGCTTCACAAGCAAGCACCTTAACTGCTAAGCCATCTCTCCAGACCCTCAGCAAGGTATTGTTATGATAAGTATTTAATGCTACATGTAATGTTTGTTGATGGGACATGTTTTTCAGTTGTCCTTTTGTCATGCTCCTGCCTCATTGTCTTATCTACTCATATCACACTCCACTCCACATGGTCAGTGTGTGTGGGAAGTGATGTGGTTGTGTTTAGATAAAAAAACAACAACTAAAGATTCTAATCTATTTAATTCCAAGCTTTGTAACCATGTAGAAAAAAAAATGGATTTTTTTAAAACCTGGCCAAAAGCCGGAATGCCATGGTTTCTGGCCATTAATTTATTTTCTTGTCATGAATTTATTATCTTTGTAAAGAGATAGGGTTCCAAATAAAGCAATACAACATAACTTATGCAAAGTTCAAAGATTTCTTGAAGGTGGCTTGTATCAGGTAAATCCAGCATTTTTTCTAACCAGTACAATGAATAATGATAATCTTTCTTCAGAGGTATAAAAATGGAGATTGAAAAATTCTACTTTACAAAATATGTACCTTCTATAGTTTCCTTTTCAATGAGTAACTTTAGTAACCATAAGATTCTGTGTTTTACTAAAATATGACCTTGTTTACAAGGGTGCTTCAGGGAGAACACAGAGCCTCTCTGTCAGTTTGCGTGGACTACGGCTGAGAGGGCCAGTGTGGATGTATTTTAGTTCTTTGGTGATTCATATTTCCATTGTCTTTTTAAAAGGAATGAATGGATGCACATTTATTTTCAGAGAGCAGAAAGTCCTGGGAATGGGATCACCTTAGAGATAAAATAAAGAGCTAAAGAGGATGAGGCTTCCTCAGGGGGATTCTGGAAACTGACTGTAGAAAAATAATTCTTTTCAACAACATACTGCCACACTATAAGCAATCCCATTGCTAGAGAATAATTTTTAGTTTCAAACATTCTTAAGGAATGAAAACTTCTCTGACATGGAGAGTATGTCAATGAATTCCCAGTGTTGTACAGTAACATAAGCCTCCATGGGCACACTCCTTTTATCCAAATGGTAGGCCATCAATCCTAAGACCTTTTCCCAGCTGGGGGAGTGGGAATCCCTCTCTGCAGACCAGTGCTCCATTCTAATGGACTTGGTTTCTGTCCAGCTTGACCATGTCACTGTCAAGGCACATTTGTGGGAAATCACATGGGCACTAAAAGAGAAAGGGTTTCTGCCTTCTGAAATTGCAGTGAAGTACTAGATTAAACTATAGCTTTCCAGACCCACTTTTATTAGTGATGGGCAGAATCAGCTAGAAATTAATGATACAAGCAAAAAGCAGGAAGAAGAGAGAAGGATGGAGGGGAGATAGAGAAAGAGAGATCCTTAATGATATCAGTCCCAACTTTGGATCCACTTGTGTAATAAGGTTATGTAACTAATTGGGTTTATCAATTAAGCCAACAAATAGTTTCCTTTTGTTTAACATAGTTGAAATATCCATGTTAAAAAAGTGCATATAGGGGGCTGGAGAGATGACTCAGCAGTTAAGGCACTTGACTGAAAAACATTAACAACCCAGGATCGATTCCCTAGCACCCGCATAAGCCATATGCACAAGGTGGTACATGAAACTGGATTTTCTTTGCAATGACTAGAGGACCTGGCATGCCCATACACTTTTCTTATCTATCTGTCTATCTGTCTGTCTATCTATCTATCTATCTATCTATCTATCTATCTATCTATCTATGTATCTATCTATTATATAATCATCTTTCTGCTTGCAAATAAATAAATAAAATAGTTTTTAAAATGCATATAAATATAGATATTATTTATAAAATAGCTAAATAAATGTTGGCTTGGATGTAAGGTTATTAGTGATTGGAAAAATAGAAAGTCAAGGAGAGGAGGTATTTTGGAGCATACCTTACTGCCAAAGAGTATATGTAACTGGAAGTCATTCAAATTTAGGTGTTGAAGGAAGGAAGGAAGAACCTATAGACTCTTGTTAGACTTGAGACATATGGAGAAGAAGAACAAGTAAAGACAGGTATGTTGTGTACTTTGAACATAATTCATATATAAGCTAATTTCATCAATGAAAGAGTTTAATGTTACATTTACATACAGTGCCACCTTTATCATAACATAAGTATTCTGATGCCAATTTAAAATTGATGGCATCTACTAAGAAAAATAAAACTCATAATTTGTTTCTCTCCAAATAATTATGGTGGAAAAATGATTATCTTCTGTCAATACAATAAATTCCAATGAAATGTGGGGGGGGGGTATGTGTGTGTTGGCTCACATTGAGCAATTATTGTTAAAGTGTTATAAACATCACATTGAAACAAGGGCTGGGATTTCATAGGAAATACTAACCATGAAGAAATAGAATGAAAATGATTAGATCAGAGCTCAGAGTAGCAGCTTTGTGTTTCCTACGCCTTCTAGATGTCCTCTCAGCCACTGTCTCTCATGTTTTCTTCTCTTCATCTGGACAGGTCAGATGTCAAAATGTTTATAACATCCTTGATATGCAATTGCATTCATGTGGCTGCAAACTTTAAAAATATCTACATATTTTATTTTTAGCATTCAAAATATTCAGCTTCCTCCATCTTATCTTTTCTAATTTTAAACTTGGAATAGTCTGGGAGTCATTAAGCACGCTACATGCTCTCATCAGACACATAAAATACTGGGAGATTCTGTAGTAAAGTGGCATTACGTTTCAGGATATTTCAAGAAAACTCATTCTCACTCATTTAAAGTTATGGGGAGTGAAACTAGAGGTCTTTTGAGAAAGGTGCACTTTAAGGCTGGGGATATGGCTCAGTAGTTAGGAATGCTGGGAGTGGACACAGAGACCACCAAGTTGGATTCTCTAGAATTCCTGTAAAAATCTGGGTGTGACCATGCTTATCTATAACCCCAGTCCATGAGTGAGGCAGAGATCAGTAAATCTCTGAGGTCCTGTGATGCACAGCAGCTTTGGATTGAGGGAGAGACATAGGTGAGCCACCGAAGAATAATACCCAATGTTCTCTGACCTCTACACGCAAGCATATTGGTGTTCATCTCCACAGACTTGTTACCTCTCTCCCTCTCCCCCCCCCCTCTCTCTCTCTCTCTCTCACACACACACACACACACAGACACCAAAGAAAAAGAAGAAAGGCACACTTTAGACTCTCTGATATTGACCAAGCTCTGGATTTCACAGAAAAAAAAAGAGAGACGGTATGGACCCATTCTGCAAGCTCAGTAAATCCTAGAAGGCTTACTAGATGGTATATTCTCTCAATATTGAAGCAATTAATCAATTGTTCCATATCCTACTTTCTGTAGACCTATAAACACAGTGGCTAAGTTCTTAAGAAGCCACCTAGCTTTGACTAAAGAGAAAAAAAAAATGAGGTTAGGGGCTGGAGAGATGGCTTAGCAGTTAAGGCACTTGCCAGCAAAGAAAGCAAGTAGGATTCCCCAGGACCCATGTAAAGCCAGGTGCACAAGGTGGTGCATGTGTCTGGAGTTCCTTGCAGTGGCTGGAGTCCCTGAGACATCTATTTACTCCTCCTTTGTCTCCCTGTTAAATAAATAAATAAAATACCCAAAAGGAAGTTATTATAGTAAAAATATACAGAGCCTTATTTCCCCCAGGGGAAGTTGAGGAAGACATAGCTCAGTATGATCACTTTGGTAGCAAGCCAAGAAGCTCCTGTACAATACACTGAGAGTCTAGGAACATAAGTACTCTACATTGTCCTCAAAGACTCAGGTGCGCTATACTTGTCACCCCTAAGTAAGGAAAATGTGATTGAAATGAACAGTACTGCACTGCAGCCTAAAAGAAGAAAGTTTCAGAAGCTAACCGAGGACACAAAGGGATGTAGCATTCAACTGGCCATCAGTAGACCAGACATGGACAACAGGAAGTCCACACTGATGTGCAGTACATGGCACTCCTGCTTTAATGTAATTCAACTTGGAACTATCAATAAAAAAAATGTCTAGCTTGCTTCAGATTTTTTTTTTTTTAATAGTGGTGTAGTGGTATTAAGGGCAATCCAACTGCAGGTCAGTAAATTAAAAATGACAAGTGGATAAATTTCATCAGTATGTGCAGGAATGTGTGTGGTAGGCTGGGAAAGAGGGTGGGGAGTCGGGGCAGAGGTCTCAAGGCAATTTGTGCTTGTGAAGGGAGTGAATGTTGGTGGAAAAGGGATCCTAATTTATTAGGTATGTTCCTTCCCAAAACATGTCAGAATTTGATACCTAGTTTTGGAAAAACCTTCACACTTGGAAATCCATTGAAATCAATCTGGTTATGGGCTAATTTCATTATTATTATATTTTATGGTCTGTATCCATTTTACTAGTTACTGATTCCTTTCTTGGCTGGAGAGGGTTTTGAGGTCTGTTTTTCTAATTCTTCAATATGAGGCAGAGGGCTTGCCAAATACTTAATAATGGTTTGAAAAGTCATTTACATTGAAGAATGTTACTATCACAACTAAGGAAATGGAAATGGGATGGAATGTAGATGACTATAGTGTTTCAGGGTCATGACAGCCTCCAAAAGGAGGATCTACAGACCAGAAAGGACACACTGCAAAACACTAGTGGATGGAGTTAATGTGCATATGGTAGCTGATACAAATTTTACAGCATCTAAGTACCATCACTATTAACTAGGATACAGGACTGAATCCCCTTTGGAGTTTGTTCTATCTAGAGAGTGAACTCCCTGCCTCTCTCCTCCTTCCGTTCCTCAAGCCATCCTGATAATCTTGATAACTCATAGACATGACATGCATGCTCCCTCATCAGGACACATTTCTGTCCTCAAAGCCTAGGGTGTGTGTCACCCAGACATACGTGTTTCATCTGGTCATTTCCCTTTGATATTTTCTCAAATGACATGCTTAAAGCCAGTACTGTGATCCCACCAAAAAAGCCATCTCTGCAACCTCAGATCCGCATTTCTCCCACCCCCTGTAATATTGTAGTCCACAATCCTTTCCAAAACTGATAAACTTCACAGAACTTGTTTAATCACCTAATGTTTCCCTTTTGTGGAATGGGAATGCCATGAGCTATGCCTGGGACAAGGTGGTTACCAAGTGGGTTCTTCATAACTAGTTGCTGAGGAAAGAAATATGTGGCTGAGTTGTCTAGGATAGAGAGCTTTAGACAAGAGAGAGGAAGGACTGGCTGGGGTGAGCTTCTGGGCATGGCCACAGCAAATTCATCCATTTGAGCTGGCAAAGGCATACTAATGTGGAAGAAATTTATATGAATGGAATGTAGAAAGCAGAGGAAACTAGAGGCTAATGTCAATTTTATTTCAATTCCATAGTTTTAACTTAATGTTTTTGGACATGATGGGACATAGAAGTCACCTCTTGCTAAGAGAATGACTAGATTAGAGCTCTGTGGTAGGGTATTTTACCTGAAAAGTGATACCTGCCTATTGTGCTGAAATTGTAGGTCAATAACTTTTCTGGAGTGATTAAATATTCACATGTAATAGAGATAACCCTTTTGGTAACAAATATTTTACTTATGTTAAATGGTAAAGGGAGTTTTCTTAATCAATATTCTTTCCACCTGTCCCATTTTAGCAAGTGTCTTTTCTTTGCATTTTGGTTCTCTTTCCCTGACTGTGAATTTCTGTCCCTGACTGCATTGATTAAGCAACCCAAGTCATTTCCTTCTGGCTGATAGCTTCTCTGGTGAGTGATGATGGTGTTTCTTCTGTTTAGGGACAAGAATGCCAAGGTCTGCCTGGAAATCATGGAGTGTGGAGCTGTCCACTGTCATTCCCAATATGAAATGGAAAGATTGCTCTAGAAAAACATATGTGATGAAGGAAAACATTCCTTAATTTCAACATGGGAGTAAATCATAAAAGGAACATATTCCCACAGGTGAGAACTCTGCTGAAATGGTAGCAAAATGAATGTGTAAATTTGCTTGAGAAGGTAGGGACTATTGTATAAGAAAGTGTGGTGAAAAAATTGAGTTCAATCACATTATTGCAAAATTGTTTTGTGATTCCATTATTACAGCTTGAATTATTTCAGCATGAAGCAATAAATTGCCTTGGACCCAAAGTTTCTTACAATCTCCCTGAAAGCCATTCAAGGGAATATAAGAAGGGGTTATGTAGGTCCCGATGTGGGTATGTTTGTCCCCGAGTCTGTGAGGACTTGGTGAGTATAGCCATCGCTGCTGGAAGTTGTTGGAAGAAGAAAATAAGACTGAAGGGATTAAAGCTGGAGTAAAAAGACCTAATCCTGCCTTGTGGGGGGAAAATTACACTTTTGTTTAATACACCTTCACTCGGGGGTGTGCAATGTCTGATTTTCCTTCTGACAGATGACCTGTGATGAAGTATGAAAGATGGAAGAACGTACATGGGCGCAGTGTCCAAGCATGCTAGGTAACTAGTCTCTGTGGAGTATGTGTTAGAGCTTGTAGCTTTGAAATTCAGACACGTGCTGAATGAAGATTGTGCATACTTTTGAGTTCTGGATAACTATGTCTGGGATAATCCCAAAGACTAGAGTGGACATAGCATCAATGAACAGAAAAACAAATCAAGTTAAGGACCTGGGGGTATGAGAAGAACTCACATGAATAATGACATCACGGATCTCAAGGAAAACTCTTTTTCAAAAAATGGGCATCCACTAAATGTGTCTGTTATAATGAAATTTTTATTTTTCTTTTACAAAAAAATTGCAGGCGAGTCAGATAGTACAAGGAGGTAGAGAAAGAAATGCAACTGTCTCACAGCTTTGCTACAATATTTAAGGCAATCAGTTCCAAATTTCTTTTCTTATGTAACAAAAGTGTTTAATAAAGCCCATAAAACTCAATATATATAGATGTAGTGTTGAATAGGAAGATAAGAACTGATGAGAAAACTAGGAAATGCTGATGATTAGCACAAAGAAAGCTGTGTGGGAAAAGAACCTGGTTGTTACTTTTTTTTTTTTTTTTTTTGAGGTAGGGTCTCACTCTAGCCCAGGCTGACCTGGAATTCACTCTGTAGTTTTCAGGGTGGCCTTGAACTCATGGTGATCCTCCTACCTCTGCCTCCCGAGTGCTGGGATTAAAGGCATGCGCCACCTGGCTCTTGGTTGTTACTTTTGATAGAAATGAATCAGTAGATTAAAATTTGCAGTTCACAGACCAAGATTTATAGTTGAGATGTAATTATATGACTAGGTGGATGTCAAAACTTGCAAACTGATAAATAAGAGTACTTTCAGATAGTTAAAGGCATGTTTGGAAGTTGTCATGGAGAAGGGATTGGAGAGTTGAGAAGGAGGCCTCCTTTGTAAGTAGCGGGCCAATGTCAATAAGACAGGTTGGCCTGTCCCGGAAGTATAGGCAGTTCAAGGTGGAGGCAGGCAACCGGGAAATGTAGAAGTAAAACTTTAAGGAGGTATCAGAATGTGAAGAATGGGCCAGTCATCTATGCCAATACTGATGTGTTCTCACATATTAGGAAAACACGGAGCAGGAAAAAAGATAACCCCATTCCAAATATGTTATGCAATATAGGGATATGATCTGTAGTCAAAATGTTCCACGGGATGATGAGCTCAAGGCCATCGTTGCAGTGCCAAGTGGTAACTGGGTATGAAAGAAAATAGAGACAGTTCCTTTATCTTTTAGATGGAAGGCAGCCACAGGTGGAGAGGCTGCCATCAAGATGTCACGGTGAAAGGATGTTCCTTGGGTCTCACAGTCATGCAGAAGAGGCTTATTAACTGTGGCCCACAGGGTTACCTCAAATCATAGTTTTGGAGTAGCTCTTGGGGCCAGGTTTGGAAATGGATTCAGGGACAACATGAGGATAAAAGGCCGGGTAACAGTGGGAAACAGTACAGCAGGTTTGCTCGAGACCCATTAGCAATCCCCCATGGAGGCCTTAAGGATGAAGACATACTTTATACAGCATGGGTAATAAAAGCATGGATGGGTGGGGGGCGTTCCTCAAATTAGGTAGCAGAAAGTTGATGTTTACTTCAAACATAATCCTAGTGTTTATTTTTTTTCTAAAAGGAGCATTTTTCCCATTTAATATCATTGATGAACTGCTCACTTGGGCATTGCTGACGTTTGAATTCTTAATGATACCGCTCGTTTTGAAGGGCCAGCAAGAGAGAATGAGAATATTAGAATGGACAGGTAGACAGACATCTATTGCATATGCTTAAACCACTTTTCTTCAAATTCTATAAATTAATGAATAAAAAATACAGACGATTTTCACTGAGTTTGGCAACATTTTCTCTCTCAATGGGATCCTAATCTTTCCAAGTCTGAAGTTTATAACTTCAGCTCCATATGATTTATATGAGCAAAAAGAAGAATCTTAACAGTATTTTTTTATAACTGGAGAAACATATTTATTCCATTTTCACATAACTCACAAATAGCTAGACAGATTTTGCTTAAGCCTTCAAAAGAAATTCCATTTTAGACTAGACATGAATGTGGAAAACTTGAGGCCAAATGACTTAACTTTTTAAAGTTTTATATTTGGGAGAGACAGAGAGGGAGTGAGTGAGGGAGAGAGGAGAGAGAGAGAGAAAGATGGGAACAGGAGAAAGAGGTAAGAGACAAATAGAAAGACATAAAGCAATGAATTAATACTGGGAATACTTTTCTGAATCATTCCATATATGTGTGCATCTGTATATACACACACACCTCTTTACCTTTTTACTTTCTAGTGCAATATACTCCTTATAGTTAATGTGTAATGTGTGTTACTTATTTAATTTTTATTCTTTTGGTTTTTTGAGGCAAGGGTCTCACTCTAGTCCAAGCTGAAGTGTAATGCACTGTGAAGTCTCAGGCTGGCCTTGAACTCACAGTGATCCTCCTATTTCTGCCTCCCAAAAGCTTGGATTTAAGACGTGTGCCATCATGCCTGACTTTTTCTTTTAAAATTTTAATTTTAGTTGAATAATTGTTGTTTTTGGAAAACATACATGTTAATATTGTCTCCAAATTCCATTCTTCTTTGTTTGTTTTTGTATTACTAAGTAGGGTCTCACTTTAGCCCATGATGACCTGGAATTCACTATGTAGTCTCAGGCTGGCCTCAAACACACAGTGATCCTCCTGCTTCTGCTTCCTCATTGCTTGGATTCAAGTTGTGCGCCAGCACACTCGGCTTTCAATTCTATTATTTCAATGAATCTTTTTATGGTGTTGTGAAAAAAAGCATGAGCTAGGGCCCAAATATGTATTAGCTGGATACTCAAAACTTAAGTGCAGGAGAAATTCAAATTCACAGAACTAATTTACAAGACAGTTTCACTTGCATGGAGAACCCCATGCATCCCACAGGGCTTGCTGGGTACCAACCAGACCCACGACACAGAGGAGGGATGAAAACTTGCCTGTAATCAACCTTGAGGAGTCTCAGCCTTCTTCATAAACTTAGAAGTTGTCCCTTTTGATTTTTATCAGTGAAAAATATCTGGAATGCCTGAAGTTATTCTTATGGGTTCATTTCTTTATCTTCCTATAGACTTATAGGTATTCGTTTTTAAAACAAAAAACATTCACAATAATTTCTTCAGGGACAAGTAAAATGTGTTTTTTTTTTTTTTCTACCTATAATTCAGAATCATCAGATTTAGGTTTAGAAAGTCTGTCACTTTGAGTGAAGGCCTAATTTATAAGAAAAGATTTAAAATGTGATTTTTCTAGCTTTTTGCCTTTTTTTTTTTTTTAATCCTCACAATATGGTGCATTTCCCGACTCTAATCTTCTTCTGTCTTTGGGGAAAATAGCAAAGTCTGGAATAACTTAGTAGTATGGCGGCGCAGCCAGTGATCTCTGTTAACCCCAACAGGCTGAGGTGGAGGTGAGAACAAGCAGCACCACTTGACTTTCAAGGTGGGAGAGTCCCGCGATTCACTTATGCAGTCTGCACATTGTGTCACAGGTAGTTTGCTTTTACGCCTCGCATTTAGAATTTCTTTCTACATGCTTGTGAGCCTTGCGTGATGTATGTGTTTTCTTGTGGATATGTAGGGCGTTGCTGAGTCCTCTTTGAAAACCCAACAGCTACAATCAGTCCACACCTCTGCACAGTCAGGGCGGGGTCCACGCTCCTTGATCAGAACTACTGCTAGATGGAAGGAGAAAAACAATGATCATCGCCTAAAACTTCTACAGCTGAGTGTATCAAGTTGGCTATTGGCTCCTTGTCAATATTCTGCTAATTTCATTTCCTATGCCTTCTGTGAGACTCAGCATTTATTTACATAATGAAAAAATATATCTAAGAGTTTAATTAAAAATGCTAAACTAGGGGTGGAGAGATGGCTTAGTGTTTAAGCGCTTGCTTGTGAAGCCTAAGGACCCAGGTTCGAAGCTCGATTTCCTAAGACCCATGTTAGCCTGACTCACAAGGGGGCACATGCGTCTGGAGTTTACAGTGGCTGGAAGCCCTGGGCTCCCATTTGCTCTCATTCTCCCCCTCTTTATTTCTCTCCCCCTCTTTCTCTCTCTGTCGCTCTCAAATAAATAAACAAAAATAATTTAAAAATGCTAAACTATTGCAGATCAGTGCCAGAAAATAGTTATAAGACTCTTCTGTAGAGTACCTACTTGAAGTCTAACACAATTTAATTTTAAAGTAAATATAAAACTATAATGTACCTGCTGGATATCATATATAATATGTGAAATACATAAAATAATATTTTACCTTGACATAAGTTTTAAATCCTTGTTTCATCTAATAGTGTAACATGGTTTAAATATTGTTAGTGAAGTTAGTCAATCTCTGTCTCTGTCTACCACTCTGTTTCTTCCCTCCCTCTCCCATTTCCTTCTAGATGCCACACATCTCCTAAAGACCTGCCCTGGAATACTATGTCTCTTATGTGCTTGGGCATTGGTCACAGTTTTGTTATTTTATATATATATATATAAAATTTTGTTACCATAGATATATATATATATATATATATATATATATATATATATATATATATATATATTTGAGAGTGACGAACAGAGAGAGAGAGAGAGAGAGAGAGAGAGATTGAGAGAGGGTGTACCAAGTCCTCCAGCCACTGCAAACAAATTCCAGATGTATGTGCCAACTTGTGTATCTGGCTTATATGGGTCCTGGGGAATTGAGCCTCAAACAGGGGTTCTTGGGCTTCACAAGCAAGCACTTAACCACTAAACCATCTATCCAGTATCCAGCCCCCAGTTTTGTTAGTTTTGGTTTTACAAAAATAGTGCTTTAAAACTATGTGATCAAAAACCTTGAGGATTCTATGATAGAATTACAATGTGTTAACATGTGCATGTGTACTTCAGGTTGTATAAGCAGAGTCGAATCACCAGTCTGTTAATAACCACAGAAGGAATTGTACGGGAAAAGGAAATGATTGGTTATGAAGAACTGAAAACAACTGAAGGGATGTTTTGGGGGGCAGGAGTTATCCATACGGGAAGGGTTACGGGAGACAATCACATGGTTTCTCATGGCATAATTCTTCCAGTGTCTACCATTCTTTGTCTAACATCCACACAATCAACTTGCCAAAATAGCTTCTATGAATAGCAATTTCCAGCACTTAACTTTTTTTGCAATCAACATTTTACTCAGATATAAGGCAGACAGAAATTTTGCGACAGGAAGAACACAGGTTTGATTTGTTTTGTTCAGATTTGTAAAGAACAGTCGAATCCATGTAAAAATCATATATGTAGCACTCTGTTTGAGAAAATCCATAGTAATGAATATCATGCTGTCTAAAGATATCTTGCCTTTTTTCTGTCAGCCATTTATGTTATCCCTTTACATTATCCAATCTCATGCCTTAATGTCCTGTCTATATGCAGATTATGTGCTGTATTGACCCAGAATAGATCTTTTAAAGCTAATCCAAGGTCTTTGAGGCTTTTACTCTGGGTCACTTAAATGAAAAATAAATTGTTAATTTCTTTACCTGTCCCAATATTCTCATATCCATCCACATCCCAAAGTAATAATGAATAAAAATGGAAACCCTAGGATAGAGAATGCTCAGATAAAGTGATAATAATTTGAGTAAATTTTTGTTCCTCTTTACATTTTACTTACCTCCCATTGAATCTGTCCACTCTCTGTGTTGCCCTTACCATCAGAAGACACATAGGTCCTCTCAGCCCTGCACCTTACCGACATTGGGCACTAGCTGTCTTCTGTGGAATTTCAGTTGCCTTTTAATCATTGTTTTCTTCTTGTAATGCCACCTCCCCCACCCCCGCCACCACAGAGTCTTGGCACAATGCAGTTTATTTTTGGTACTGTTTGACTTTCAAACCTCGAGACAGCTAGCTCATACCACTCCTCCTTCTAATAACTTTAAATGCTATTACAAATCGCTGTCATCCCCAAAGTTCTTACTAAGGACACAAGAGTTCTGCATGATCTCACTTTCCAATCTTTTGAAACTTCTAAAATTTCTCTGACTATACTGTCTTTTTGCTGCTTATCATACATGCTGATCACATTTCTTCCTGTGGTCCTTTGAGTTTTCCCTTCTCCTTGAAACATCCTTCCCCTTGTGGATGCATACCTTTCCCCTTTCTTGGGTCTCCATTCCGGAAAGCTTTCTTTGAGCTCCCTGTCTGAACCATCCCTATACCCACCATCATGCTGAAACTTATCTGATTTAAATTATATCCGTTCCTCTCTGATATCACATTGTTTGTATTTCTTCATTAGAAGAAAAATTCCATGAATGTCTGGATTCATTGTGTTCCATTCTCTGAATCCAGATTTCAGAAGGGTGCGTGGCATGTGTGAGGCATTCAGTTAAGTTTGTGTTGACTTGGATGCATATATTGGCTAAGCACTGGCATGATATAATAGGGCTCACATTCCTTTAATGTTGTTTCTGAAGTCCCAATAAAGACTAAATTTATAAAGGAGATTTTTATTAGAACAAGAAGAAATTCCCAGCAACTTTTTTTTTTTTGTTTTTGTAACAGCAGAACAGATGTGAACTATTCTCTTATAACACGAATGGTCTCACTTCAATCAATCAGCACTGATCTTATTAGCAACATGACCACTGGATATTTCTTTACAGACAAGACAGTGGATTGAGAGACACACTCTTTGAGTATGCACGGTATTGCTTACTTTCTTGTTGCTCTGACTGATTTAAGGAAGGAAAGAGTTTGTTTTAGTTAACAGCTCCATAGGGTAGAACCATCTTGGTGGGAAAGGCTTGTGAGGGCAGAGCTGGAAGCTGCTGTCATATTACAGTGCTGTCAGGAAACAGAAGGTGACTGGGTTGTTGGACCTGGACAGACCACCTCCAAGCCCACCCCCAGGGATACCTTCCTGAACAGCTCCACCAGCTTGAGGCACAAGTGTTCAAACACGTGAGCTTATGGGAAACGTTTTACGCTCAAACCACCGCATGCACAGCTAAGTTGAAATCTCCAGTGGGGAGTTGAGATAATCCAGTGAAAATTCTGAAGCAAGTCAATGTATCTCTAAATTTCTTGGGTTAGTTTGCTATTATTATAGAGTATCATAATTACTTTTACAAGCTATATTGCTTTAAATTGGGATGATAAGTAAACACCTATATAAAAGAAAAAAAAAGGAATATATAGACTGGTAAAGGTGATAAAGGTATTATACATTTGCTATATTTTAGAGCCAATATTATATGTTATTTCCCCTCATAGATCTGCCATGGGAAATTTCTGAGAATAGTTCAGAAGAGAATAGTTTTGAGATGTGTGAGGTTGCATTAACCTGATTTAGTACAGAAGGTCAACCTACAAGAGAAGAATTTATTTTTGAGCATTCAAATTCAGATCTTTATATCCAACTTTAGACAAGATGCATTCCTACGCAGACACCTTTATATGCATGCTGAGGGATGTTTTGGATCTTGTTGCAAACTGACGTAACCATTGTTGGGCAAGTTAGCCATGACTTCAGCCAGAACACAAGTGAGAGTTGGGAGGGTTTGTTTCTGCAATAATTTCCCACGTACGCACGGAGTTAGATGTCCCAGAGTCTTCTCTGACGTTCCAAGTCAGATCTCTTGTTTGGCTCTGTGCTTGATTGTTAAAAGTGGCTGAGTTGAGACATTTGAAGAACATCTAAAAACAATCTCAATGACTTCCAGTAGGCGAAGACATAATCTTAGAAAGTGATTGATCATTATGTGAAGAGACACAAGTCTAGGCGTTATCAGAACCGAGTTACTGGGCATAGCTCCCTCACTTCTGAATGATGTGTGCTCCCTTCTCCTCCTACTGGGAGCAGAAGATGTCTCATTTTAAAAATCCATTGCCTTGCTATAATGGATATCAAAAGAAAAAGTAAAGCAGTTGGAAAAATGTTAAGAGGAATTTGAAATTTTTATGTGGATAATATGACTGTTCACTCTAGGCAGGGGCAAGGAAATAACAAAATTCCAAGGTAAATTATAAGGTTATACCTTAGGAAAAAAAAAATATGTGCAAAAGGCAGTCTGAGCAGGAATTCTTTCTAGCATAGTTTTCTGTGGATGAGGGGTGCTGTTTTAAAATGGGTTCCTCAAAAGTAGATACAAAAGGGCTAGAAAGATTGCTTAGTGGTAAAGGTAATTTCCTGCAAACCCTAACAACCCAAGTTTGATTTCCCAGGACCAATGTAAAGTCAGATGCACAAAGTGATGCACGCATCTGGTGCTTGCAACAACTGGAGGTCCTCGTGTCTCCATTCTCTGCCTATTTCTCTTCTACCTCTCTCTACTTGCAAATAAATAAAAATACTTTTTAAAAGTAGGTCTTAAAGGTAAGTCTTCATGTACAAGCTACTGGAAAGAGTTGAGGGTAGGCAAGATCCAATAGAAAGACATCAATTAAAGATGTGCTAGTGGGCTGGAGAGATGGCTTAGCAGTTAAGTGCTTGCCTGTGAAGCCTAAGGACCAGGGTTCAAGGCTCAATTCCCCAGAACCCACATAAGCCAGATGCACAAGGTGGTGTGTGCATCTGGTGTTTGCTTGCAGTGGCTGGAAGCCCTGGTGTACTTATTCTCTCTCTCTCTGCCTCTTTCTCTCTCTGTCTGTCACTCTCAAATAAATAAATAAAAATAAACAAAAAAAAACAACAACAAAATATGTGCTAGCAAATCAAAAACAAAGGGTACATTTTGGTCAATTCCACAGGATTTCTTGACATCTTCTAAGCCACCCTGCAAGCATAGAAGAAAAAAAATGGGGTAAGAGAGCAAATCTGGCAGACAAGAAGGTCCATTCCAAAGGATGATGGTGTGCAAATTGGACACGTTGGAGTCACACCATATTTAAACCATGGTGGCAGAGAAGAGTAAGTGCTTTAAAAACAAAAAAGCAAAAACAACAAAAAATGTGTTTGTTGGGCTGGAGAGATTGTTCAGGGGCTAAGATAGTTTCTTGCAAAGCCTAAAGACCGAGGTTTCATTCTTCAGGACCCACATAAGCCAGATGCACAAGGTGTCACATGCATCTGGAGTTTGTTTGCAGTGGCTGGAGGCCCTGGAGTACCCATTCTCTCTCTCTCTCTCTCTCTCTCTCCCCTTCATTCCCTCTTTCCCTCCGTCTCATTCAAATAAATAAATAGAATTTAAAGGCTATGTGAGTGCATCTGGATTCATGGCCTTCGTGTGTAGGTGCAGCTGTGGGTTTGATTGAATGTGGAAACAGGCACGTGCATGTGAAGACCAGATGACAAACTCAGGTGTCATTTCTCAGGAAAGAACTGTAGCCCAGCTTTCTTTTGAGATGAGTTATCTCATCATGTCAAGCAGTAAAGTGCTACCTTTACAACTACGAGGACCTGAGTTCAATGCATAGAACCCATGTAAAAGTTCCAGGCAAGACCACACTGGATTGCCATCCCAGCACCGGGGAGAGTGAGACAGGAGAATCCCCAGGGCTTACTGGTAAGCCAGTCCAGCACACTGGAGGTCGAAGGCAGCATTGTTTAGTTATGTGTCCTCACCACACAGGGAGGATGTCACAGAGTACCATGCAGGGGCGTGCGGCAGTTGCGCTCAGGAATAGCTCTAGCAGCAACAAGACCGACCGAGGGGAAGCAGACATCGTGCCATCACAAGCTGGTGAAGCGGGTTGTTTTCAGTGTTGGGTTCACCGTAGCCTCCACATTTCTGTTAGGAAGAGGTGTGTTGCGCTTCATCTGCATGTTTGTTGCTGTTTGCTTGGAGGCAGTTGTCAGGTGAGCATCAGGAACAATATTCATGTAGCTGCCTCCTCTGCAGCTTCTCCTGGACCACAGTAAACGTGGTAGAGGCGGTGCAACTCACGGTGAGGAGTCAGCAGTCTTGTCTTGTTGAATTAGTGGATGGGAAGGTTGCAAGAGCTATAGGGTGGGTAGAAATAAGCTGAAGTATGGCCCCACCAGAAACTAACGGAGGTCTTAATTACCCCACAATGAACACCAAGGTCCCTACTGAGGAGGGGCCTCAAGGTAATGGAGAATGGGGATGAAAGAATATAAAACTAGAATCTATGAAAGAAAAAATTTATATATATATATTATATATATATAATTTATACATATAATTGTATATATAATTTTTTCTTACATATATATATTCTTATTTATATATTCATATTTTCTTACCTGATTTTTCCCTTAACTATTTTTTTTAATTTCTTGTTCACTCTTATTTATTTATTTGAGAGTGACACACACACAGAGAGAGAGAAAGAGAGAGAGAGAGAGAGAGAGGGAGAGAATGGGTGTGCCAAGGCTTCCAGCCGCTGCAAACAAATTCCAGAAGTGTACACCCCCTTGTGTATCTGGCTAACATGGGTCCTGGGGAACTGACCCTCAAACCAGGGTCCTTAGGCCCTTAGGCTTCACAGGCAAGTGCTTAACCACTAAGCCATCTCTCCCTTAACTATTTTTAACAGAGTTTTACTTTCTCTCTCTCTTTCTTTCTTTCTCTTTCTCTCTTTCTTTCTTTCTCCCTTTCTTTTTGGTTTGGTGATAGGGTCTCACCCTAACACAGGCTGACCTGGAATTCACTATGGAGTCTCAGAGTGGCCTCAAACTCTTGGTGATCCCCCTACCTCTGCCTCCCAAGTGCTGGGGTTAAAGGCATGTGCCACCCCTCCTGGCTTTTTAACAGAGTTTTATTTTGAGTGATATTTTGCCCTTGATCCAACCTTTATCTCTCAAGCATTTGCCCTTAATGCTATGTAGGAAATTAACTTAATAGTACATGAAGGGCACTTTTAAGAGGTGTGACTTTGCAGTGAGAGCATGACTTTAATAGTTTACTCTCAATCTCTTTTAAAAATAGTCGGAGGAAAGACACCAAGTGCATAGATCTAAGGTCAGGCTCATGACTTAATGCATGTTTATTTTTAATAATCCTCCAGAAAAGTGCGCAGGTACTCACAAGCTATAGACAGCACTTTGTACACATAAAGGAGGAAAAGTAGGTAAAAGTACAAATTCCATAGCACAGATATTAAAGGAAGCTCAAACTGTGGTCACATGGGCTACCAGGTTGTCTGTCTCTCTATTCCCTTTACATCATCTGCCAAACCCTCTAAAGCTCTTTCCTAAATTTATGCGGCATGTTAACCCATTTCTGCACATTTCACAAACTCTGTGTGCCATGAACTGCACAGCAGAGTCTCCAGCCCTGCATATGGTCTAAACACTCATCAGATCTGCCCTGTCTCTACTTTAACTTGCCCACCAACACTTTTCTGAGAAAGTGGTTTGCACGCGCTGTTTTGAGACCACAGCTTCTCTTCACTTTTATGAAAATCACCTCGGGCTGCCTTGAATGAGTGGTCCCTCAGTGTCTTCATTTGGTAAAATCCCAGATACCCAGGGATGCCACATGGAACCTGGAAACCCAGGCCCACTTGCCACAGTTATCGATTCATGACTGAGCTCATGACCCTACTGACACCTTCGCTGGTTTTGGCCAGTGGTGTGAGTAAGCTGGGGAATGGATGCTATTCTTGTGGAATGATCCATCTGTAAACCTGAGTTCTGGGAGCTTCCATGGGGTCATGATAATGGAGCTCACTCCAGGAAGAAAAAAACGAAGCAGGAAACAGGCTTTCAGATATTGCCTGAGATCTTTAAATTACATGAGCAATAAATACTGTCTTTGCTTAATTGATTTTGGTTGAGTACCTCGTGGCTTTAATTTTGAAGTAGGACTTTTAATCGTGCCACAAATCATGTGTATCTATAACCATCTGCCTGAATCTCCATCTTCTGATGTAGCACACCAGCTTATAAATTATACCCACGTGTCAGCTAATTTTTTATGTCCCCTTCATGCTCTCTGTCACAAGATGATGCAGACAAACTGCACGGAAGGCCCAAGACGATCTCATTCCTGTCCATGAACATAAGGAACTTTCCCAGGAAAAAGAAAATAAGAAAGGGGTGCTTTCAAAAATCCTTGTCAAGGCTCTTGTTACGTACCAGTATGACATAGCATGACTCTCTTGATAAACACACCACATGTGCTGGCCGCAGGTCGTTGAGAAATCAGGCTGGACCTGACTAGAATCATCCTCCATTTTGAGTAACAGTCAGAGTGCTGGAAACTTCTATGCAGCTTGAGGGGAGAAAGGTTATTAATAAGCTGAACCAGTAGTGGAGCCTGCAATCTACAAAGCTGGCAAGCCAGGCAAAATGTACTAACTGGTGGAATGGTGACATGTCTGTTATGAGGGAAACTAACTGATTAAGATGGATGGCTTTTTGTCTAGTCTTTGAACATATAACACCATGGAGGATTTTGTTAAAATGGAGTCTCATTGTTGAATTAACTCTGAAGATTGCCAACTATAGCATTGTGGCCGGAATGACCTTATTCCAAAATGACATCCAGGGACCATCACAGCCTCAGTAAGGAAGTAGAGGGAATGCACGTGGAACTCCTGACTCTTCAGTGAACAGAGATGAGATGGTGGGACTCAAAAAGGCCAATGATGTTGGAAATTGAGTCTTTGGAGAACACACATGTGTGAGGAGCTGAGATTCCCGTGGAATAGGAAGCATAAGCTTTTCACCCGAGGCTGTGACAATACCTTGAGAAAGGAATCAGAGTGTGAGAACCAGCTGAACAGGTGTACTCACCCATATTAACCAAACTGCTCTCCCAAACATCCTCCGTTCTGCCCCTCTTCTACCGCAGGAGAGGTCAGAAGGCATGGTTACCCTGGGGTAGGTGGTAAAGAGATCAAAGTGGGAGGGGCGGGGGAGAAGCCCACTATAGCCTCCTTTTTCTGAAGGTAGTTATTGTAAAAGAGTTAATATTCTGGAAAGAGGACAGCACTGAAATTCACTTAAATTTGAATAGGAAATCTGAGGTGCTACCCCATCATCAGAGAATAACTGACACATTCATGACCCCACAGTGAACACCAAGAACCTCATGGAAGAGGGTCCTCGGGCGGTGGCTCCAGGGATGATGTGCATAAGTGTATAACTTGATGGAAAGATGATCAAGATGTGGTGAGTTCATATGGTAAAATTTATAATTAAAAAAATAAAAATAGAGCTGGAGAGATGGATTAACTGTTAAAGTGCTTGCCTGCAAAGCCTAAAGACTCAGGTTTGATTCTCCAGTTCCAAGCACAAGGTGGAGCATGGGTCTGGAGTTTGTTTGCAGTGTTTAGAGGCCCTGGCATGCCCATTGTCTCTTCTCTCTCTCTCTCTCTCTCTCTCCCTCTCTCTCTCTCTCTCTCTCTCGCTGTTTCTCTCATGCTCTCTCTTAAATAAACAAACAAATAAATAAAATGTTTTTAAAATAAAAGTATTATATACTTAATATGTCTAAAATAAATAAGTCTTCGTTGATTATTTAAACAAAAAAGAAAAAAAGGACAATGGCTGTTTGTTGTTCCACTCTTGATGAGTCAGGGCCTGACTGGAGTTCAGCTCCTGAGCTCCTTGTTCTTCGGGTTTGTCACTGACTGCAGAGTTCATTATGAAACTTCTGTGTTCCCAGAGTTGACAACCGGTTGCCTGGTTGTGGAGATATTTTATCTGGGCTTGACTAACTCTCTCCACCCTGGGGCCACCTTGCTCTTAGCTCCTAACGAAACATCTTCTCATATTTAGATACTTTTTGAGAATTATTAAAAAAAAAACTCGACTGGAGGGATGGTTTATCAGTTAAGGTGCTTGCCTGCAAAGCCAAAGGACCCAGGTTTGATTCCCCAGAATCCACGTTAGCCAGAAGCCCAAGGGAGCATATGCGTCTGGAGTTTGTTTGCCCTGGCTGGATGCCCTGACATGCTCATCCTCTTCCTCTCACTCTCTCCCTCTTTCTCTGTTAAATAAATAAATAAGTAAAAATAAAATATTAAAATAACTTCTATGTGTCTTCTTTGGCTTACAAAAACCTAAAGACTTTTCCTCCCCATTGGATTTATTTATGTTACTTTGTCAATTTACACTACTTAAGTTGTATGAGGGTGACATAAAATTTTATTCTGAAGGTGTTTTAAGTAAATCACCATCAAGATAATTTCAGCAAGCCTGCAAATAGAAAGTGAATTAATTCTATTATTCTTTTTTCCTTTTATTCTCCACACTCATGGTGAAGAAGAGGATGACACGTGAGAGAAAAAGGGAAGAAAATAAAGAAACACTCATCAGTCCCTGAGGAAAATATTTGCAAATTTTTGTACACACCTCAATCTTAGAGGAAAACATAAACTTTAAGGAAGTAGTGATGATACTTATAAAAATTAACATTGTTTCCAGGTCAGTTACATTAATTATGGAATTACCTTGTAGCCAGCTTAAAAATAATCATAAAAATATTAAAGTATGGATTCTTTGAGCTAAACACGTGTGTACAAATGCACATACACACTTTCACACACACACACACACACACACTCACCCAGGAACAACAGCCTGAAGAGAATTTTCCTAACCAAGGCAGAGACTGGCCCTGAATTTTATTGTCCTCTGGAACAGTAGCTCCTCCTGTACAGAGAGCCACAAGAGAATTAAGGAAAGGCATCTCTGTCTCCCAGGCCAGACATTTGGAGGGCAGCCATTATGAGCATAAAATGTGAACCTGGCCAAGCGTTTTATTTCCTTTTAGACTCTTCATTATTTATAACTTATATCGTTTGGTGCGTTGTGAGTGACAGCGTGTTCGCATCTGCAGCCATGGATTCTGAGTGACGTTTCTCAGGGTAACCCTGCAGCTTCCTCCTGCCTGGGAAGGAACATTCTTTCAGTCCCAGGAGTAGCTGAGACAAGGATGGGGAAACCCAGCCCGCGGAACTCCACTTTCCTGTATATATCCAAGTGCATAGACTGGTTCCAGGCCAGAGTCCCAGGAAGGCCAGCTTGAGCTGGGTGTGTGTAGTCCCTCGAGATCAACGCTGTCGTTGCTGCCTTAGGTGAAGCAGGGTGGATGTAACAAAGGCATCTTGCACATCTTCATTGTAGTTGAGCCTTCATTCCTTGTCTGCTGGGATGCTGGACAAGACATTTATCTGCACTTTTCCTTTTGGCAAGTGAAAGATCAGACATAAATCTTTCTTGCAGCTTGGAGGACATCTCAAAGACAGCTGGACTTTTATGTGAAACCATCCAATTTTGAATGGTCTATTAAGTTTTACTTTTTAATTTTGTATGCTAAAAAAAAAACAGGTAATAAATGAGACTTCTTTAGAACAAGCCAAGTATCATTTCAATTTTTCTTCTATGGCCTGTGCCACTCAAATCTCAAAACAAGAAAAACTTTACCTAATGCTCCCAATCCCTTCTTTTCTCTATCAAAAATTAAAAAAAAAAAACAACAACAACAAAACAAAAACAAAAACAAAAACAAAAACCCCTCTCACACCATGTGTTCTAGCCAGGCTGCTTCTCCCGTACAACAGATTTCAACAAAAACTCTTCAGGACTCTGGTCACAATACCTAATACCTAGGTGTTAGGTATTAGGCACCTGGGTATTAGACACGACACGATACTAAATGCCTGAATCTCTTCAGTATGTGTTTCCTGGAGCTCGTGTCCTTTCACTTGGTGGACACATTACCTCACTTACCCCCTTATTTCTCTGGGGATTCCTTTGGTGCATCCTTTCAGCCAAGTTCCTCCTCCCTATGTCCTTTAAATATTATATTTCAAGGTTGACTTCTAGCACTTACGTTTTTCTCATTCTACATCCTTGCTGTATATGCAAACCTTATCTATTCTAAGCTCCCTCAGGACAGCAAGTGTTCCCATGTATACAATTTGGACCACGGGGGTGCATTGCAATTTAAATATTTCCCACTGGAGGCTTTGACTCAGTATGCATGAGCTTTTCCTTAAAATGTGGTTCTCCTTGGCTGGACAGATAGCTTAGTGGTTAAGGTGCTTGCCTGCAAAGACTAAGAACCTGAGTTAGATTGCCCAGTATTCACATAAGCCAGATGTACAAGGTGGTGCATGCATCTGAAGTTTGTTTGCAGTGCCTGGTGGCCTGGCATGCCCATTCTCTCTATGTATGCCTCTCTCTGTCCCTCTCCCTCTCTCTCTAAAAATAAATAAATAAATAAATAAATAAATATTTATAAAAGTCATTCTCTTGCCAAGTCTTTAGTCTCAGCTCTTGTTATTGTTACATTTTAGTCAGTTTGGCAAGTCAGAGCTCAGCAAGTAATCTCTGTGTTGCTTATTCCCCTACCTGGAATTTATAGATTGTGTGTCTCTCTGTTTCTTAGAGATGCAAAGAATACATGTGTCTCATTCTAAATTGCATCCCCTTGGTTTGAACAGCTTCTGCTTTTGGATCTTTGTTCTACCCTCCTTTTTAATGCTTCCAACAGACACATGGATTTGTTAAAGAAAAGTTTGATTGTGTCCCTTTGAAACTCAATTTTTTGTTTTTAAAGGAAAAAACGTTTTCAATTTTATGGTTATAGAAGTAATTTGCCTATATAATCTGGCCTCCCTTCCTCTCACTGTCTTTATCATGAATTGATTTTCTTCTTGCTACCCTCTGGCTTTGTTCAATCCTTAGAATTCAATAGGTTTTTCTGTCATGGGCTTTCACTTATATCACAGATTGCTCACTTTCATCTGGACAACATATCCTTTTCCTCTTCCAAGGCCTTAAAATTGCTTTGCTTTAAGAAATATTTTTATGTATTCATTTGCAAGAAGAGAGGGGGGCAGGGAGAGAGAGTGGGTGCACTGGGGTCTCCTGTCACTTCAGTAAAAATCCAGATGCATAAGCCACCGTGTGCATCCAGCTTTACTTGGGTACTGGAGAATCAAACCCAGGCCATCAGGCTTTGCAACGAAGTACTTATAACCACTGAGTGATCTCACCAAGCCTTACAATTGCTTTTCTGACATGGATCTGTTCATTTTGTCTACTGTAAGGTTGTGGATGACCCTGCACACTTACTTGATCTGAGTCTTAAATGCCCCCTATGGCTGGCTATTCAGTAAAGCCTTTGTCTCTGGCCTGGGCACTATTAGCAAATGATAGAACTTTTGGGAGACAGGGCCAAGTGGGAGGAAGTTAGGTCAGTGGCACATTCCCTTGAAGGGGATTTTAGGACCTTGACTTTTGTATTTGTTTGTTTGTTTGTTTTTTCGAGGTAGGGTCTCACTCTGGCCCTGGCTGACCTGGAATTCACTATGGAGTCTCAGGGTGGCCTTGAACTCACAGCGATCCTCCTACCTCTGCCTCCCGAGTGCTGGGGTTAAAGGCGTGCGCCACCAACCCGGTTTAGGACCTTGACTTTCAAGGATTTCCTTGTTGCATGGACACCATGAGCTGAGCACCTCCTACTACTTACTGTTGTTATGCGTCCATGCCGCAGGCTCACAGGGTCCTCCCGGTCATGGGATTCTAAAGTCCCAGAAACCGTGAGCCAAACTAAACCATCCCCACTTTCCCTTTTTGTTAAAACAGTTTTATTTGTCACAGTGTCAAAGTCTAGCTACAACAGCATACAAACTAGTTTAAAAACTTTTTATTTTATTTATTTATTTATTAATTTGAGAGCAAGACAGCAAGAGAGAGAGAGAGAGAGAGAGAGAGAAAGACAGAGAGAGAGAGAGAGAGAGAGAATGGTTACTCCAGCGCCTCCAGCCATTGCAAACGAACTCCAGACACATGTGCCCGCCCTTGTGCATCTGGCTAACGTGGGTCCTGGGGAGTCCAACCTGGGTCCTTTGGCTAAGCCATCCCTCCAGCCCCTTCTTCAATAACTATTTTGATGGAAAACCTGCATTTTCAGTTCTGCAGAGAAATTTCCAGATGCTTATAACTCCCCTGTTACTTGATAGTGCTCTCAAGTCGCTTCCTCACAAACTGAAAATAGTTCCTCAGTACATTACTTAGAAGAAACTCTGACCTCCCCTTCCAAGTCCTTTGATTTCTTTTCTGCCTGGTGGATTTGAACTGTGACACCAGGCCCTCAGTTTCATCATTACCTTTGAGTGCCCAGGGGGACATGATTATAGGAGGTAACATGATTATGGACATCAGCCTGAGCAGGGACCTTGGTATGATCAGAATCCCTATGCCCTCAGTGATGTCTTGTAACTGCGCTTAGTAAAACCATTTGTTGCTAAAATATTTAAGGTGGGTCTGCATAGGAAGTTACCATGCCTCACATCTAATGGGCCCATTTCCTGCCTAGGTCTTGCCAATCCAATGTCATCACTATGAGTACCACTCCTTCTCACTCTCTATGAGGTTCAATTGTAGGTGCCCTAGTGTTGATGTAGAGGCATTTGCAAAACAATTAGAAGGGTAAGAATTATATGATGTTATTGATGTGCATGAACAAAAATGCAGGTTTTCTTTGTACGGTTATATCCTGTGGCTATTAGCTCAAGCAAAGAGAAAGCCTTGGAGAAGATTGGCTTTAATAATAAACCAATTAATGCCAGTAGCTGGAAGATATACTAACTGCTTGAATTATCTGTTGAGTGCAAAATGGACATAGTGTTAGCCGATATTAAAATAATTTGATGAGCTCAAAATACTTATTATAACCTAGAAAAAAGTCAGTGAATTATACTCTTGGGACCCAACTTTGGTTAGTGTCCTGTTCTTTTGGGCTTAGTTTTTCCTTTATAGTTCATAAATAAAGATTTTTAATCACATAAGTTTAAGTGATTATATTAATAAAGATTCACATTATAATTTGGTTTTGTCTTTTTAGCTGAAAACATTTTATCTCGTCTTTTACGCAAAAAAAATTTGCTGCCCCTGGTCCAAACTAACAAACATGGCATTTTGAATTAATCTACATAGGAATGAAAAGTTGGCTTTATTTTGTTAGTATGTTATTTATTTTTTTCAGAGAGAGAGAGAGAGAGAAGAGAGAATGGGAATGTCAGGGCCTCTAGCCACTGCAAATAAACTCTAGACACATGTATCCCATTGTGTGTGTAGCTTTATATGGGTACTGGGGAATCAAACTCAGGTTGTTAGACATTGCAGGTAAGCACCTTAACTGCTGAGCTATCTCTCTAGCCCAGCTTTATTTTACACTAATTACTTCCTGCTAAATGTTTGCAAAAGTTTCCATTTTTATTGCTTTTGTGTGTGTGTGTGTGTGTGTGTGTGCGTGTGTGTGTGTGTGTGTGCGCATGGGCATGTGCTGGAACTGCAGGCTGTGGGCATGTGTGTATAACTCCAGTTCTGTGAGACTGTCATGTCTAACTGTAAACACTGATATTAGCCTATTATTAAATTAGCCAAATATTAAAGAGATTTTCACAAACCTTAAAAAGAAACAAAAATGTTAAAGCATAAACTCTAATGCACTTGTGGATTAGATCTCTGATAAAAAATGGTTTGGGGTGCTTCAGTGGGTCAAGGGCCCAAAACAACTAATCAGCTCTGTTACAGGTGGGAGGAAGAAGTGTGTCTTAAAGGAGAACAAATGGTGTAGGAAATTTCTCAATGTTCCCTTGGGATTACTTACAGAACATACGTGTCTTCTTTCATGTGTCTCATGTACATATGAATCTTCTAACAAATCCCCTCTGTTCTTTTAAATATTTTATTTCTATTTTTTTTAAGAGAGGGGGTAGAAGAGGGAGGGAGGGAAGTAGGGAAACAGAGAGAGAGAGAGAGGGAATGGGCACACCAGGACCTCTAGCAGCTGCAAACTCCAGATACATCTACCACCTTGTGCATCTGGCTCCCTTGCGTCCTAGGGAATCAAACCTGGTTCCTTTGGCTTTTCAGGCAAATGCCTTAACCACTAAGTCATCTCTCCAGACCTTTCTTTTCTTTTATATAGACTAATTAACAACAAGGCAGTGTTCCCTGCCTATAGTGGACAGAATATTGAATAACAGAAGAGACTCAGTGTAGAACTGGAAGATAAATGATGTTTTTCGATCACTCATAAAGGAGCCATTTGCTGTCTGGGTCAGGTTTGTAATGCCTCCCTCTAGGGACAAGACATCAAGGTTTCCATTTGTGGAATGATGATGGAATTATTTCAGAAAGAATGTATTTTATGTATGTGTGTCTGTGTGTGCACGTGTATAAGAAAATATAAAGGAGTGGTCTAAGTGTGTTTTTATAAAATATCATTAATTCCATGGTGCATTGCAACACTCTGTTTTTAGAGCATTTTCTTACTTTATAAGTCCATGTTTTTCATAAGATTTTCACAAATTTACTGCCCCGATCAGCTCCATTATTAGAGGGTAGGTAGAACCGACTGCCAATCACATCAGCCAGAGAAGCTGATTTGTAAACTAATGATGGAAATGAAGTGGCGACAGGTGGAATCGAACATGAAGAGAATGACATCTAATGGGCCCATTTCCTGCCTAGGTCTTGCCAATCCATTGTCATCACTATGAGTACCACCAGAAGAGACTGACAGCAGTTGAGCACATCTCTAGGTTTAGGGATTTTATCAAAAGTATCCCATGCAGGCTGAGGAGATGGCTTAGTGCTGAAGGCACTTGCCTGCAAAGCCAAGGATCCCAGTGTGACTCTCCAAGACCCACATAATCCATAGGCACAAGGGGGTGCATGTGTCTGGAGTTCCTTTGCATATTCCCTCTCTCTCTCTCTCTCTCTGCCTGTCTATCTCTCAAATAAATAAATAAAACATAGAAAAGAAGAAGAAGAAAAAATATCCCATTCTTTATGAGCAAGGCAGTTTTATGCAGCTGGTTGTGGGATAGCAGAGAAGATCTGTGTGTGGTAACTTGGATTTTGGTTCTTGTGATTCGCACTCAATGCCTAATCCTTTGGCTCATCTGGTGAGGCTATGGGCGCTTTAATATTGTTTGACTTAATGGGTTCATTCCTGGTTGAGTGTTCTTGTTTAGGGAGTGGCGCCCCGGAAGCTCTCATCAATGAATATGTCTATAATGTCCCAACTCTCAGTTGACTTTTGAAGAGTAATTGAGCTAACCTTAAACTCAGTGTCTACAGGCAGTCATCATTTCTTAGGCTCACTATTTTGTGACATTTTTGCCATTTCACATGGGTTCATTTATGTATCTTCCATCACCTGGATGATTAACTGGGGTTCTCTGTTCTGTGATAGCCTCACGGCATGACTGGTGGTCATTGCTGGAAAAGATAACAGGGGTGAATCGCTTGAGAAGGATCTCTTAGGATCATTACTCTGTGGCAGGTACAGGCACTTTTGAAGCCCATGCTTGTGTGGCATGTGGTGATGCCTCACTGGACAAACTGAGTCACATGTCCAAGTCTTAGCTTGAGTAAAGAAAGAATCCACTTTGTGGTGGTTTGAATGTAAAATGTCCAACCACCTCCATAAACTCATGGGCTTTAGTACTTAATTCCCAGCTGGCTAAACTGTTTGAGAAGGTTGAGGAGCCTTTGGGAGTTGGAGCCTTGCTGGAGAAGATGTGTCACGGGGGTTGGGCCTTGGGGTTTGGCAACCGCAGCCCTGCTTTCTGCTCTCCCTTTCTCCCTTTGCTCCCTTCTTGCTGCTGTGATCACGTGACTCCCAGCTTCTTGCTCCTGCCATGATTTTTCCACCGTGATGGATTTCCCCTGAAACTGTGAGTAAAAAAATCAAACCTTTTGCTTCCATAAGCTGCATCTGGTCAGATATTTTGTCCCATCAGTGAGAAAATTTTACATACATCTTAGAAAGTCAAATTGCAAGTTGCCATGCAAACGGGGATGGAAGAAGGAAGTACTGGCAAACCATTTTATTGTTTTCCTCATTTTACTGTCAGATTGGTGTGTGTGTGCGTGTGTGTGTGTGTGTGTGTGTGTGTGTGTGTGTGTGTGTGCATGTGCCATGGCAGACGTGAGGAGGTCCAGGTATAATCTTGGAATGTGGGTCAGCCACCTTTAGCTGTGACGCCATTTCACCAGCTCCGCCCACTTAGTTTCTGAGACTGGTTCTCCCTGAACATGGATCTCCCTAGCTAATCAGCATTTCCCAGTGATCCTCCTGTCAGTATTGCCCTGGCCCTAGGACTGTATGTGCACATTGCTGTGGCCTTACTTCAAGGCAGGTGCTGGGAACCCAAACTTATATCCACATGCTTCAACAAATACATTAACTGGGCTGGAGAGGCAGCAATGATGGCCTAAGGACCCAGGTTCAATTCCCAGGACCCATGTAAGCCAGATACGCAAAGCAACACATAACATCTGGAGTTTGTTTACAGTGGCTAGAGGCACTGGGGTGCCCATTCTCTCTCCCTCTCTCTCTGCCTCTCTCTGTCCCTCTCAAATAAATAAATAAATATTTTTAAAAATAAGATAAGTGTACTAACTGAGCTATCTCCCTAGCCATAGTGGCCATGATTTATAATGGCCTTTCACATGACCACATCTTTTAAAATGTGAATTTTGCCTCTCCATTAATACTTTTCTTTCATCTGCCAATGTAAATCCCCATAGAATTTTGTTCTTAAAACTCAGAACTCTTATTTTTGCAGGATATTTTGAATTGTGAATCTTTCTTTTTTTTTGAAAAAATAAAAAAGCCTCAATTCTTGCAAAAGACTGTCAGTCTATAACCAATAGGATACATGCATTGTTCCTTACCACTTGTGGTGGTTTAAGTGTAAAATGTCCCCCATAGCCTCCTGAGTTTTTGAGTAAGCCTCACACTTAGTCACCAGCCATTGGAACCTTTGGGAGATGGACACCTTGTAAAAGCAGGAGTGTCACTGAGACAGGCCTTGAGGTGATATAGCCTAGCCCTGCTTGATGTAGCTAGCTCATAGTCACGCTAAGCCCTCCCTGCTGGTGTGGAGATGTGATGCCTGGCTCTTTTCTCTTGCCATACCTTCTTGGCCCTGGTGACACTTCTGCTCAAAACTGTCAACTGGAAATAAACCCTTTCCTTCCATCAGCTACCACAGGTTCAGGTCATGTTTCTCGTCCCTCAGGGGGGCAATAACAATGACCTTGTGTCTCTGGAACATTTTTCGGTCTGTGGAACATTCCTCTGTAGGGATGAAGGGTTCTCAGGCTCCTAAGGACACTATGCTGAGATGTCCCTTCAGTCATATGAGCTCAAGACTTTGATGCTGCTCCACACAGCGCGGGTCCAGATACTCAGCAGTGGTCAAGCACATGACCTGCAAGACTTTGACTCCTGAAGCATGTTCTAACCACTACTGTCCCTGACTCTATGTCTGTGTTAACAAACCCAAACACATTATAAAAGCCAGTCCTCTCTGGCATCCACTGAGCAGGATTATATGGGTAGACATGGTCTAAATATAACCCGGGCTTTACATGTTAGATGTGTGCTCATTGCAGAGATAAGAGCACATTTAGAATGCACAGGGCTATTTGGGGACTTTTCCCCATTAGCCGAAGAGTGGCCAAAACAGTCCCTCCACCCCCTTCACCTGCCCCACAACTTTCCAACAAATCTGAGCCAAATCAGATATTCGCGGCAGGGGAAGATCTTCTTTGCTGCTTTGTAGTAGGATCATGGAAAAGGCTTTGTGGGTCTCACTAGAGCTTCTGGCAGCTGCTGTGTTGGCAACAATTCGGGAAGATTTTGAACTAAACGTCTGGCTGCTGAAAGATTTTGGATTTGGGGTTTGATGTTATCAGACAATTTCATGTGGTCAGATGAAGAAACATGTTGCTTAAGCTAGCAGGAATGCAAGCAGGTTGTCCTTTTGCTGTGTATGTCTAGCCTCTTTTTCTTTCTTCTTCTTCTTCTTCTTTTTTTATTTTATTTTAATTTTTTATTTTGTGGTGAGGTCCATGGCAGTTGCTCTGTGTAATATGAGACGGGTATGTCTGGGCGGAGTACTCCACCACATTGCAGTTTAGTCTGCTTCAGCCCTTAGGCTGACTCTGAGGAGATGTCTCGAATCAATGAAACCACAACTATGTTTCCTGGTTCCTTCTGCAAAGTCTGATTTGTTATACCAACCTTAATTCTCTTCCCTAATCAGATTTTGAATACGTCGTCCAGGAATCACTTTCAAATACACACAAAGAAAAATGACCTTAATATGAAGGAACTATTTATTTGACTCAGTCAAGGTACTTTTATTGCTTGAAAAAATATTGTTTCTGATAATAAACTATATTTGACCCAAATTGACCAATCTCTTTATGTCTGTTCTGCCACTTAATTGTACTATGTTCATAATTGACATGTATGTAATACAGAAGTCACCCTCAGAACACATATTCTTCAAATATTTGAATGTAAAGATTACGTTGAGTGAGTTGGTCAAATATCTCTTCTAAAACATGGAGACACAGCTCAACTTTAGTCTACCTATCAAGGAGGGGAGGGAGTACTTAACAGCTCAACTGTAGAGGAAATATTTTACCTAGATTAGATGTCTTACCAGTCCATGCCAGCTGCTATGACAGGATATCCCATCCCTGCAACTGCTTAAACAACCCACTTAAGTTTAGGAGGGCGGGAAGTCCAAATCCAAGGCCCTGGCAGATCAAATATCAGGCGAGGGCCTATTAGTTTGTGGGCACCTGTCTTGCTGTATACTCCACTCAGCAGAAGGGGAGAATGAGGAGTTCTTGAGCCTTTACATTGCATGATGTCACGAGTCCTATTATGAAGGAAGCACTTCAAGACCTAATCCTTTCAAAAAATTCTTTTATTTATTTATTTATTTATTTGTTGGAGGGGGGAGAGAGAGAGAGAGAGAGAGAGAGAGAGAGAGAGAGAGAGAGAGAGAGAGAGAGAAAGAGAGAGAAAGAATGGATGTGCCAGGCACTTTAACAAATGCAAACGAACTCCAGATTCATATTCCACCTTGTGCATCTGGTTTACCTGGGTCCTGGGGAATCAAACCTGGGTCCTTTGGCTTTGCAGGCAAGTTCTTTAACTCCATTCCCTAATTAAGTTTTATAGGCCCCACTTATTCATACTACCACACCTAGAGTTAAGGTTTTAATTGGTGAAATTTGAAAAGGAATAAACATTTTTAATTCATGATGGATGACTTTGTCTATGAGTTGTGTGTGTTAGGGTCACAAGATAACTGATAACAGTGTGGAAGTATGTCCATGAAGGAGAAATATGTGTATTTCTTGATTTATTTTTGAACATAGATGGTTTATCTGCCATCTCTATTACTGATTATAATGTACTTATTGGTAATGTCATAATGTCTCCCTATAAGTTATTCACATACTAGTCTGTTGGAGGCAGCAGGCTCTGGGACTTTAGGTCCCTTTGGACTCTAGGACATAGGCCACACAATATTTTGAAACCTTTTGAGGTTAAGGCTCTTGAATCCAAGACAGTCTAACTTAAATATACGTATATGTGTGTGTATGTGTGTGTGTGTGTGTGTGTGTGTGTGTGTGTGTATGTATGTATATGAAAATTTTCCCCATTTATATTTAACTATATACCATTTTCTTGCATATCTGCATGATAAGATGGTGTTTGATAGTTTAATATGATTCATTCATTAAATTTTCTGGGTTACTATGTCCTTTACATGACTGCCTGTATTAAGTTCACTTTACTGTAAGTGAATTTATGCATTTCTTATGCTCAAACATGATTTTTAGGTTTATTGTTCCCAAGTCTTTGTACCAATAGGCAGATGAGACACTGTAGAATGTTCTAGGATCCATTTAAGCTATGACTATAACTTATGGACCCTATGCCACACCAGAGTTAAAAATACATAGAAACAATTAAACAAACTTTAGCCTTTGGTCTTCCAGTCTTGCTGAAATCCTGTGCAAAGACTAAAAACATAAGCCTGTGGTTGTTCAAAGTACTTAGAGCCATTCAGTGTCTGGAAGCTCTCCAGAAGTTAAAAGTCTAAAAGGGGAGAGGATAGAGGTCATTTCATACACAGCTGCTGGTCAAGTTTGGATGGTGTTATCCTGGCTAAACCCATCATAACTCAAAAAGATCACAAGTTACAAACACACCTACGTACTGCACCTCCCTGTGTGGCTACCCAGACTGTCATATAGAGTATCAGCTGTTCCTATAGTGACCATGCCAAGCTGAGATATACGGCTGGCTGCCCCTGCTTTGCATCCCAAATGCCTATGGATAGATTTCCCTAGCCTAGGGATATGCCAGAATTCAGAGTTGAAGCACAAGCCCAGTGAATGCTCATTGCTTTCGCACCACCACGAAGTAAAAAGTTAAGTCAAGTCAAACCATCCAGAGTTGGAGGCTGTGAAACAATTTTGGAAAAGAGGTCTTGTAAGTAGGAAAGTGGCCAGAAGAGTATTTGCTTTAGGCTCTCACTTAGAGCTCCATCATGTGACTGGACACTATGGCATTTGCACTCTTTTCTGTAACATAAGAAATAAAAAATTCCCCTAAATACTTTGGTAGATTTTGAGGCTCTTCAGAACTCTGTCTTCAAACCCTAGAGCTGGATGTGGAAACTTCTCATGACTATGTCATGGAAACCGGGATTCTTGGTGACTCTAAATTAAACTAATCTTTCTCTCTCTGTGACAAAGTGTCATTTTGTAACCGGCATGTGCCTGGAACTGGTTATGTTGCCAAGACTGGTCTTGAGCTTGCAACCTTTATTTTTTAAGTTATTTTTATTTACTTCTTAGAGAGAGAGAGAAGGGGGGGAGGGAGAGGGAGAGAGAGAGAATGGGCACACCAGGGCCCCCCAACCACTGCAAATGAATTCCAGATGCATGTGGTGCTTTATGAATCTGACTTATGTGGGTTCTGGGAAGTCAAACTTGGGTTCTTAGATTTTTGTAGGTAAGCACCTTAACTATGAAGATATCTCTCTAGGCCCAGATTTGGAATCTTTGTGCCTTTCCTTCTCAAAACACACCATTAAATCTGGCATTTTAGACATAGTTTCCTGGAATCCTTCGCTCATCAATCTTGTTCTCTCTTAAGCTCCATGGATGGTACGTGAATAACGGACACCTTTTATCAAGGGATCAGGTTTCCTTCACACCATATGCTGCTTCCTGTGAGGCATCTTAACCACATCTTTCACGATGCGCTTTTCCACAGAAAACCAAGTACCGTGTGTCCTGGGATGTGATGCATGGAGGGTTTACGCCAATGAGAGGCAGGTCTAAGCTTCGCTGTGGGTGAACTTTTCACTGTCCTTCAAAGCCAGGGTACTCTACATAGACACAACTCTCAACTTTACCCGGATTTCCCCTTTTCCTAGGTGTTGCCAACATTTAGAATGAAATTTCTTACATTTGTAGATTCATTCTTTGTTGTTGTTAGTGTGTGTGTGTGTGTGTGTGTGTGTGTGTGTGGTGTGATCACACGTTGTTACTCACAAACCTCCAAGTAGGTTAGACTGATCAGTGAGCCTCAGAGAGCCACGAGGTGGCCCTTCCACCAATGCCGGAACGATAAGAACTCACTACCACATTGTGTTAAAAAATGTACACTTTGAGTGATGGAGAGATGGCTTAGCAGTTAATGTACTTGCTTGCCAAGCCCAGGTTTGATTCCTCAGTACCCATGTAAGACAGATACACAAGGTGCTACATGTGTTTGGAGTTAATCTGCTCTGGCTAGAGACCCTGGCATTCTCACTCTCTCTATATACCTGCCTATCTATATTTCTCATATATATATAATCTTACATGATACAGGAGGGAAACTTTGAGATTTTAGTTATTAATCCAAAATCCTTTCTACCAATAAAGTTGTAATTTTGTATTGTATTTCATGGTGTTTTGTATTGTATTGTCATTTTGGTCCCCTCAACTAAACTTTTTAACTCTTCTTCAAGACAGGTGATTTGTTCCAATAAGTAAAACCTATTTACCACAGTCTGTAGTCCACATTCTTTTAAAACTATTTTACTTTTAATTTATTTATTTGTGTGTGTATATACATGTGTGTGTGAGAGAGAGACAAAGACAGAGACAGAGAGAGTATACACACATGGGCACACCAGGACCTCTTGTTGCTGAAAGTGAGCTCCAGACACATGTGCCACTTTGTGCACTTGGCTCTCTGTGGGTACTAGGAAACTGAATCAGCAAATCTTGCAGTCGTGCCTTTAACTACTGAGACATCTCCCCAGCCCTGGGGTTTATATTTTCAATCCTGCTTAAAGTTTGTATCCAGTATGTGCTAAATGCTGACATCTAGTGTCCCTGGGGGAGACATTTAGTCATGTTAGTGGTTAGAAGAATGAACTTGGCATTGCGGTGGGTATGTTTGGTCTCGTCCAGTTGATTTGCAAGTGGCTAACATTCTGTAACTTCTCTTCTTATTATAAGAAGAAATTAATAGTGACTGTATTATAAATGTAGGGATTGGGCTTGAGAGATTGCTTAGAAGTTAAGGAGCTTGCCTGAGAAACCTAAGGACTTGTGGTGGACTCTCCAGATGCCACCTGAGACAGACACATAAAAGTGAGGCAGGTGCAAAGTTGTATATGCCCACTAGGTGGTGCAAGTGTCTGGAGTTGAATATCAGTGGCTGAGGCCCTGGTGCACCAATTCTCTCTGTCTCTTGCTATCTCTAAAAAAAAAAATGTAGGGATTAATTGCAGTGGTTGGCATATAATGGTAATAATAATAATAATAATAGAAATAATGATGATAATAAATAATAACAGTAATACTAAATAAATATTGTTTGATTTCCCTCTTCTTTAAGTCTTAATGAGAAAAAAAATCATAGTCTGAATATGAAGGGAACTATGATATGGATATAACCAGGCAGGCTTAGAGGCTCGTAATGTAGCCACAGGGAAGTTGGAGATTACAATACCTGTCCATATATGGGATGCAATAAAAGGGAATTAAAGGAGAGTGTAGGACAGAATGTACCAAAATTATAAGCGGTAAGTATGAGCAGATTACCGAAAGCAGCAATCTGTCTCTTGATTCGATGTAAAGCTTTGTGGAGGTTGAGTACTGGTACCAATAGAATTTTTGGACTGTCAGACAGGAAAAAGTGGCTTGAGTCACCACCACATCCTGGACATTGTGTATAATAATCGTGTGGCACATGCCATTGTCATGTGTGGCTGTCGTGATGTAGGGCACCATAAGACTAGAATCTTAGGACAATCCTAGAGTAAAGGAAGGCATACTAGAAGAGACAGGCCCAGAGCAGGGTGTTATACAGCTACAGTGACCCCAAGAGATGAGCATTTGATTTCCTTCCCAACATGTCCCGGTGCGTGCGTCCTTTGAGAGGAGTGGAGATGGCTTCAGTCAGAGTTCTCCACTGTATTTGAAACCTGATGAGTTTCACTTGGGAAGCTGGTGTGCTGAAAGCAGATGACAAGAGTGCTGCATGCTGAGAAAAAGTGAAGGTGCCATCAGTCACTCCCAGATAAATTCCTGTCCATAAATGCCATTTCAAGTGAGACATGGCATGCCCAGATATCATGTAACTAAAATAAAACATGTGAAGTGTCATGAGCATTTCTACTCCAGTTATAAAAAGAAAGAAGAAATAAAATTCAGAATCTACCATATTCCTTTATGGTCTCAGTCTTTGAGTTCTTGGTGCTTTAACATGAAGACATATTAAGCCAGGGACCACTGATGACAAAAGGGTCAGTTGTGACAGACAGCTCAGTTGCTGCTGCTGGTAAAGGAACCTCGCCACCTCTTTTTCAAACATCTCAGCTTTGTATCGTACATCAAATTTGAGGCCCTCCACCCCCTCTTCCTCCCTTTGTTCTTTACACAGGTAGGTGAGGCCTGTCAAGCATCATTCAATATATTGAGCTTTACAGAATTTCCACTGGAATGTTAAATTTTTCATCCAAGCACTTTTTTTTTTGGTCTTTTCTTCTTCTTATTTTCCCCATCTCCACTTTCACGATGGGGCAGTAAAGAGCCTGCTAATCATCTCTCACAGCCTTTAAATTTTCCAAAATAGTACTGCAAATATATCATGTTCTGAGCAGACTTCTTTTTTTCTTTTTCCTAAGAGAGGAATGATTTAACCATAGAATAATTGTATTACATGAAAGATTTTACTATGCTCTTAGTACAAGAAAAATGGCCCTTCCATGACTGCAGAGTCCAAATATGGATAGGAATGCAGGGAAGGGAGATGTAATTCACAGAGATATCACATTATCAGGTGTTCTCTTTCCAATGGGATTTTCCAAGGTGGACTTAGCCGACTCTGGGATGACTCATAAAGAAGCAAGAGGAGCAATTAGAGTTGAGGGTGAGCAGTTCAGACATAGAGAATGAAGAAGAAAATGATAAACCATTAGAGAACTTAAGGAGTAATTTGTCATTGCCGACAGACTGTGCCCTGAAAGATTAACCATTCGCTCCTCAGCACACCCATGCTTTTCCTCTTTCTGCACCCTTTCAACTCCATTTGTGGTCTGAGTTCCTAACACAATTAATCACAGAGAGCTCTGTGGTGCTCATCAGAGAAAAATTGAAGTTTTCAGCTTCCTTTTTGGCTTGGTTTAATTTGTTGGAATTGTCAAATGAGAAGTAAGTTCTAATGTGGTGGCGTTTTAGAGACATCTCAACAGATGGCTGAGTGATCATGGAGCCGACACTTCCTCTTAGTCTCACCTCAGAGCAAAGGCTGGCTCTCTGTGATGGGCATGGGCATTCAGCAATCTTTCAGTACAAAAGTTTGTAGCATATGTGGTCAGACGTGCCTTTAGGAAAACAATGGAAATGCTTGATTCTAAGACATTTAGGCATGGAACACGAAGTTCATGGTCCTGAAGTCTCTCCCTGGCTGACTGGTCCAATTTGCTCACATTCTGACAATTAATATTGGAGACATGATTCTATATCTTATGCTGTGTCATCTTTTTTTTCTGGTCCACTTTAATGCAGTTACTTTTTTAATAGTAAGAAGACTTTGTTAGTCAAAAATTTGAAATTGTCTTCTTTTGTGAGCTAAATGAAGCCAGGAACAGTGAAGGGAGAGGCAGGATGCCTGAAGGAGGATTTGTGCTAACACGTAGACATTGAAGTGCTATCTTGCAGTGCGTACGTTGGGTCGTCATGTGTCGTCATGTGGACTGGTTGTGGGAGCCCAAACTCAGATGACATGGGTGAGAACTATTGGGCCATATGTTCTTTCTGTTTTCTGGAAGGAGATTCTTCATGTTACTACAGGATAAGGAAAAGTAAAGCACTGGAGAATTAAATTGATAAAGCATTATGTGGAAATTTATTTACTGGTGAAATGGGACTGTCATATTGGATGCAGAGAATTAAATGCCTTAATCAGGCTACATTTGCCAGGAGAAAAAAAAAAAAAAAAACAATTTATTCCGGAATGCCAATTAGCCCTCAAATTATTTCTTCCAGTGTGAGTCATCTTTAAGATATTGGTGGAATATAGGATCTAGCACACTGCTCAGAGTGATCAAAACTAACTTCCCTTATAAACTTCAGCTTTCTTACAGCTTATCAGTCCTAATTTTTACATTTTAAGTTATTTCTTTCAATACTGCCTGTGCTCAAAATTCAAAGAGGATGTTTATTATGCAAGAAAGAAATTAAACAGTAGCTCTGCTTCCCAGTTAGGGCCAAACAGTTACTTATACCTCTTGATTTCTGACTGGGTTATTAACATACAGGACATAAATAGTCTTTCATTCTCCAATTTGGTAGTTTATTTCCTGCCAGGAGTTGAGAAAGGAAGTACTGGGGTCCATGGAAAAAATAGAGAAATAGAAAACAAAACAAAGAAAAGGATGCCTGAATCTTCCAGGAATTTGAAATGGCTAGTTTGTGGCAGATGTTGGTTATTGGGCCGACTATTTACATAGACTAACTTTTCTTAAAAATGTTTCCAGAAAGTAAGAAAAAAAATAAATGAATAAAAACAGAAGCCAAGGCTGAGAAGATGACCCTGTGATTAAAGTGATTGCTTGTAAAGCTTGCTGCCCGGTTCAGTTCCTAACCCTCCCCCACACCTAAGCTGGACCCAAAAACGTAGTGCAAGTGCCTGGCGGTCTTATGCTGGGGTAAGAAGCATAGCACGTCCATACACGCACACAGGAGGAAGTAAATTTTATAAAACCAGAAGCCATTGTTCTATCTAAGCTGTAATTTTATTAACATCTTATTAGTTAAAGACATTTGTTATGAGTCCATTGAAGGCTAATAGTTTACATGAGAATAAAGGGGGTGTATAAACCACTAGTCTTTCAGCATTTGATGTTAAGATATTGATAATATCCCTTACAAATATTACATCTTTCCTGATTGCTTTGTTTGTATTAAATCAGCCATTAAACTATGCATATTCAAAAAGAGAAAATCAGTCTCTTTCTCTCTCTCTCTGTTTCCCACTGCTGCCTAGAGCCCTTGATTGACCTTATCTTTTCTCTTGCTTCAGTTTCCAGATTGACTCTTGGACTCTACTTACGATCACAATTGAACAGAGATATGGAAACCAGAGACATCATTACAGATGCAAGCAGAAACTTTAGAGCTAATTCTATTTCCTATGCCACATTCTTTTTCAATTTCCATCACTTCTGAAGTGCAATGTGAATAACTCAGATCCATTTTCTATTCTTTTTAGTAAAAAAAAAAAAAAAAAAAAAGCTTTTCCTTTAAAACTGTATTGTAGCTTCTCTGATCAGAAAATTACCTGCTCATCATGTTTAAGGCTTAGTGATTTTTCTAGTCAAATTATCTTTGACTGTGACAGAGTGTCTTGTAGGAGAAGATACATTTTCGGTTGAAAACCGGCTGTATGCAGACTTCCCATTCCATGGGAATGGAAAGGAAGGTTAAGCTAATCACAAGTGCTGCTTGAAGCAGGGTGACCCTTGGAGGGTGGCATGTATACTTGAGGAGACTCAAGACACTGCGGTGAGAAGACAGCTCCAGGCCAGACAGGATGAATGCGTCAGGGCTGCTTAAAGAAGAAGTGTGTGGCACCCAGGCATTTGCAGCCTTGTAACTGTTGGGCTTCACTTGTGGTCCATTCTGCTGCTTGGAACATACTAGAAAGGAAATATAAACAAATTAAATTGAGCAGCAGAGCTGACTCTCATGAGACTTTCTGAAAAGAGGGATGAAACCTGCCACATGAGCAAAGCCCTCAGTCTGCTTTACCAGTGAAGAGGCATTCTTAGCAGCACTGAGATGCAATCCCTAGAGGGGAACTTTCATGCAAAATGCTTATGATGTCAAAACACACACTCCACAGACAGCTGTGTTGAATTCCACTGAATGCTGAAGTGGTACCTCAAGCCAGTTTTTCTATCTTGGCTTTGAAGTGGCAATAAAACCCAGGAAGCTTCCTGACCTGGGTCATGTCTAAAAAGAGTTGCTTTCTTTTAGATTTTCTCATTTTACCAGGAGTGATACTTATAGGCGTGCGTGGGAAAGAGTGTGGGGTGGGAGACATTTGCTAACACAGGAAGTGTGAAAGTGTCCTGAGCCTTCCAAGTTTATTGTAGGTGTGGGCTTTCCACATTTAGGGAAGTCGAGAGAATTGGTGTAGAGAAGCCATCTTGCAATCAGATATTTACATAGCAGTGTGCTCAGAGACTTTGGTGGGTCTAGCCTCCAGCGAACTTTTTGCATCCAGATGATATCTGGGGTTGGAAGCTCTAACATGGAGAGTGATCAAATGCTCCTGCTTTGTGAAGAGAGAGCTTACATTTTGAACTGCAGCTTTCTCTTTGTGGAACCTTCATTCTAACTTATCTCTCTGGGAAACTTAAGGGCCATAGTCATCTGGTGTTGAGGCGTCAAGAATAAATGTCATTGCTGAGATAGTCCAAGGTTGCTTTGGAGTTATTAAACAATAGTAGTTGTAGGGGGAAAAAAAAAATCACAGTAAAGAAGAATATAATGAGCTGAATGACTTCAGGTAGGCGGGCTGAATGGTGTTGCAGGTTCTGGAGAGGAGCATACTACTAACTTTGTGGCTTTAGGCACAAATATGAACAGTGCTAGACAAGAGATGAGGTCTTGAGCCTGATTTTATATACATCTAGATTTGTATATACATGTACATATAAACACATATACATATGCAAATGCACACGTGTACACAGAATTTTGGCTAATCTAGAAATGAAATAATTGTTGCCTATAGAATCTGGCAGACTTGCAAACAAGCACACAACAGAAAATAATTAAAATAAGAAAAAGAAAGCCTTATTCAAAAGCTTTTACTCCAGGGCTGGAGAGATGGCTTAGCCATTAAGCACTTGCCTGGGAAGCCTAAGGACTCCGGTTGGAGGCTCAATTCCCCAGTACCCACGTTAGCCAGATGCACAAGGGGACGCACGCGTCTGGAGTTCATTTGCAGTGGCTGGAAGCCCTGGCGCACCCACTCTCCTCTCTCTCTCTCTCTCTGCCTCTTTCTCTCTCTATCTGTCACTCTGAAATAAATTAAAATAGACAAAAAATAAATAAAAGCTATTTACTCCAACAAGAATCCAATATAGAAATATTTTATCATGGAGTGTATTAATTCTTGAGCACCATTTGCATTCTGTTCCTTCATGTCATTGAGAAGAGTGGAGATTCCTTGCTTGTAAGTACTTGATTTATTTTTGAAGCACATTAGAATTCACTGCAGAAGGGAGCCCTGTGGGAGTTTGGAGTACGGTATTTTGGCAAGCAGAATTATGAGAAACTTTTCCAGGGGTATTTCTGGTCCTGCTGGAGGGAAAAAATGGGAACATGGTGCCTCAATTTGTTCTCAGAAGTCTTGAGCTTGAAGTTCACACACCCACAGGATATAGATAAGAGTCCACCAGAAGCCCCTCCCTGGGGCTCCATTTCACAGCTCTCAGAGGCATCTCCACCTTTGACGGATCTCACTCACAGCCGGGCGCCATGTCCTCCTGGTGCAACTCAGATCTGCTGAGTCAAAATAGGAAGCGGTGAGAGTGCTGGGAGAAAAGTCATTAAAAAGCACATCCTGCTGATTCCTATGTTTTATTTATTTATTTATTACTTATTTATTTGAGAGAGAAAGAGGCAGGCAGACAAGGGAGAAAGAAACAAGAAGAGGAGGGATAGAGAATGGATGCACAACGGCCTCTAGCCACTGCAAGGGAGCTCCATACACATGTACCACCTTATGCATCTGGCTTACGTGGGTGCTGAGGCATTGAACCTGGATCCTTAGGCTTCACAGGGAAGTCCCTGAACCACTAAGCAATTTCTCTTTATCTTGCTATTGTTAAAGCCTTTAATCTTATCACTTGGGAGGCAGAGGTGGAAAGACTGCCTGTGTTTGAAGCCATCCTCAGACTATGTAGTGAATTTCAGGTCAGTGTTGGCTACAGCAAAACCCTACCTTACAAAAATAAAATAAAATAAAATAAACATCAACAAAAACTCAGGTAAAAATATTAGTGCCATGTTATTTGAATCCCAAATACCCAGGAGGCCAAGATACTGAAAGTGGGGTTCCCAGAACCTAGTGCTGTGATGGAGACTTTACAATGTAGGACTTGGTAGGAACCCTCAGGTCATTGGGGGGTGCCCTTGAAGGGAAATTATGAGAACTTGATTTTTCTCTCTCGCTCTTCCTTTCTCTCTCTCCCTTTCCCTCTCTCTCTCCCTCCATCCCTCTCTCTCTCTACATATATATATATATTTATATATATATAATGAATATCTGACAGTAACTTTGAGTTCAAGAATTCAAGTACAGCTTCTTGAGCTTCTGCCTCGGTTTCCCAGTGTTGTCATTAGGACCAGCAGAGGTGGAGTTTTCTGCCTTATCTAAAGGCCGAAGAAAGGCAGGATGCTCCAGCTCAAACACACAGCTCTACAGCTTCTGTCTGGAGGGCCACGGGAACTTGCTGTCCATCTGCCAGGAGGCACTTTCTTGCACTCAATCAGTGGGCTTCCCCACAGGCCACTCACAGCTAGTTGGCTGGCAGAGAGTGAGAGTTACCATGGAATAGCCAAAATGTTTGTGGAAAAATAGACCTGTATTGCTACAACAGACTTATTTATTTATTTTTAAATTCTGTAGTCTTGATTTCTTTAAACAGAATTTATATATTTTAAAAGATCATTCAGTCAAATACACGGAGGAGTAACGATGTTATAAGATGGTATTTAGTGACAACATGCATGTTGAGATCATCTTTTATTAGTCTTTGAACAGGGCAGACCACACAACAGGAATGTAATTAGCTCTTGTTAACTAATTGAATTTCCCAGTCCAATCCAACTGAACCCAGTGCATTTTGCAGAATAAGCAGATCGAGAATAAAGGCTATTTCTGTGTTGCTTGCTGATGTGCTCAGAGTAAATATGCAACAAATAGGAAATGTTTAATGTGATGTTTGTGTCTTTCAAATATGCTTTAATCTTTTTCATCCTGCAGTCTGAAAAGATTTTTCTCTTTTTTTTGTTCATATTTTTAATGCATGAGTGGTTAGATGTGTCTTAGGATAGCATTTCCAGTTATAAAAATACTTTTTCCAAGGAACACGGGCAAGAAACATTGTTTGATTTGAAAGGTAAATATATATTGAAGATTTTTAAAAATTCATTTATTGGGGATTCTTATGGTTGAGAGGTTTAACTTATCTCTGGAACATTTAGAAATGAATTTGAATGCTTTCATGAAGAGAGTTGTTAAGGCTTTGAAATTTCATTGATCCTTGATTTTTTTGTAGCTATTGAATAAAAACATTAGCACTTATTCAAAGACTTATATAAAACACACACTACTTAACATACATGATCTGAAAAATGTTTAGTGCTGGGAGTGTACCTCAGAGCCCCATATGAGCGAGGAGCATGCTACACTGCGTACGCCACCGTGTGTGATGATTCTTGACGTGATTTTGACAAACACATTCAGTAGCCTCCATCCCCACATCCTCTTCACCTTGCCACCATGGATTTAGTTGAGGGGAGAGAGTCTGATAAGTGAAGGGTAAGGGAGAGACTGGAGCAGACAAGGAATACCAGGCTTTGTATATGGTTTCAGAAGATGAACATACCGTTTTTTAAAATTATTTTGAGCTTATTAGAACTGTAGCTCCCCAGAAAGACTCAAACATACGGAAAACATTGTGATAAGTTTATATTGAGTTTAAATTAACTGTGATAATTGGGAATAATTGCATTATTTTCTACAGTGTTATTGTTCTTTGTTTTTTGTTGTACTTTTTTCAGCTTAAAATTCCATTCTGTGACAGGGAGTCTTCATTGGCTGCTTGGGTTCCTTCTTGAATAACTTTAAAATGTTTTTCTCTTATCCTTTAAAACAATTAAACAGTGCATAAGATTGAAGGTATGTGTTAGGAAAAGGTAAAAAAAATAATTGGCAAACAAGATAAATAAAAAGAAAGACATAATGTTGCATGTGGACAAACAATAATCTCAATTTACTTAGTATTAAAAAATATAGGTTTGAATAAAAACTTAAGGATTGGGGAAGATACTTGAAAACTATACATCTGATAAGGTGCTAATACCAAGAATATATGAGGAAAAAAACAATACTAAGGAAATAATATGAGCAAAAAAATGAGCAAATGACCTAAACTAAGTAGACATATCACACAAGAAAACATGTAGATAGCGACAGCTACATATATAGACAAGATGCTCATTGCCACATGATCGTCATGGGATTGCAAAGAAACCACGATGAGACGTCACCTCGCAGCTGTCTGGGTGACTGTTACCCAAGCAGAGGAAAGGTGAATGTTGGTGAGAGCATAGAGTAAAGAAGCTGTACAGTCCTGCTGGGAGTGTAAATCAATATGATCATTACCAAAGACAATAATCCCACTTATGGGTGTAGTAAACAAATATACTCGGTGAGATAAATATACTCCTGTGTCTATTGCATCATTACTCCCAATAGCCAGGATCAAAGATATGTAAAGGAGCTGAAGTATTTATGGAAAAACAAAAAATACCACACTGCTGATCCAAGTTTGACTTGCTATCAATTTACCTAAAGCCAGACACAAAGTGGCACATGCATTTCTAATCCCAATGTGTCTACTGCGATTGGAGACAGGGTCAGGAGAATCCAGAAGTTCTTGGGCCAGTTAGAGTGGTAGACATGAAGTGGCAGAAATAAAAATAAACCAAAAATATGGAGATCCTGCCTCAAGCAAAAGTGGGAGGAGTGGTTGTCTTTAGACTTCCACATGTATCAATATATGCACAAACATCATGCATGTATGTATATACATACATCATGCACATGTACACACACACACACACACGCACACAAATATTGATCAGGCTAAAGAGATAGAATAAGGCTCTTGCTATCCAAGTGTGTGTATGCAAATTCAGATTCCCAGAACCTATGTAAAGCCGGGAGCGCAACACTCTGTAATCCCAATACTCCTCTGGCAAGATGGGAGGGAGAGACAGGAGAATGCCACGGAAGCTCATCATCCAGGTAGCCCGGCAAAGGCAGTAGTGAGCAATGACAGAATCTGCGTCGAGTAGGGTGGAAGTCAAGCTCTCATACTTGAGGCTGTCCTCCGACCTCCACATGCTTTCTGTGGCTCGATCACGTCCATACACACACACACACACACACACATACACACACACACACACACTGACCCGTCAAATGGCAATTACTATCTCCTACCATGTGCGATTTCATAATATAAAAATGTGCATATGTCATGAGAAACTGTTTATTTTTGTGTGTTTATGTGTGTGCGAGTATGTGCTATGCATGTCCATGTGTGTGAGCACAGGGCCACACATTCCACAGCCTACAGCACATATGTGGAGGTCACAGCACAACCTTGCCTGAAGCAGAGTCTTGTCATCTCTGGCTGCTGTGCATGCCATGTAACTGGTGTGTGAGTTTCCAAGGATTCTTGTGTCTGCCTCTCAAATAACCACAGGACCACCGGGGTTACAGACTCATGTTAGCATATCCAACTTGACATAGATTCTGGGGAATTGACTGCATGCCCATATGCTTGCATTAAAAGTGCTTAATATGGGCTGGAGAGATGGCTTAGCGGTTAAGCGCTTGCCTGTGAAGCCTAAGGACCCCGGTTCGAGGCTCGGTTCTCCAGGTCCACGTTAGCCAGATGCACAAGGGGGTGCACGCGTCTGGAGTTCGTTTGCAGAGGCTGGAAGCCCTGGCGCGCCCATTCTCTCTCTCCCCCTCTATCTGTCTTTCTCTCTGTGTCTGTCGCTCTCAAATAAATAAATAAATAATTAAAAAAAAAAGTGCTTAATATGATGGAGAATGGAATTTCAAAGGGGAAATTGTTGGGGGGGAGGGAGGGAGGGAATTACCATGGGATTTTTTTTTATAATCATGGAAAATGTTAATAAAAATTTAAAAAAATTTAAAAAATGCTTAATCCACTGAGCCATCTCCTAAAGCCAAGGATTTAATTTAGGCAAGAATTTAATCTGTAGAGTGGCTTGTGCTACCTAGTCCTGGTTGACCTTAATCCCAAAGATACTGAGCCCTCCTGCCTCAAAATCCAAAGTGTTCAGACTACAGGCATGTTTACCCTATCCAACTTAAAATACTTTTTTGGGGTGATGGCCTTGAAGTCATTTCCTAAGAATAAATGTGAGACAGATTTGAAAGTTTCCTGGCAGAAGCTCCTTTTTTGAAGCTGCTATCCCTACCAGCGATGCAAGTAGTGACCTGAATGGCTGTTGGTCCTTGATGTTCCTGTGGGATGTTTTCCTATTTTAGTTTTGTTTGTCTGCCACTATCATGTGTTGGGAATAAGAGCAGCTGACTACTGTTATAGTAATAGCAGGTCACAATGTAAATAGTTTATTATTTATTTACAAGGAGGGAGGGAGAGAGAGAGAGAGAGAGAGAGAGAGAGAGAGAGAGAGAGAGAGAATGGGCTTGCTAGCTGTAAGCAAATTCTAGATGTATACACCATCTGGCTTTACACAGCACTAGGGAATTTAAACCCTGAATTGTTAGGCTCTATAGGCAAGGGCCTTAACTGCTGAGTTACCTTTTTAGGCAGTAGGTCAAAATTTAAACGATTGCAACTGGAGAGATAGCTTAGCGGTTAAGGTGCATGCCTGCAAAGCCTAAGGACTCAGGTTCAATTCCCCAGGTCCCACATAAGCCAGATGCACATGGTGACACATGCATCTGGAGTTCTTTTTCAGTGGCTAGAGACCCTGGCATGTCCATTCACTCACTCTCTCCCTCTATCTCTAATAAAAATAGAACTCTTAAAAAATTAAAAGATTGTGTTTATGGTTGTCGGCATATTGATACTTACATGAGAAGCAGCCTCTATTTTGATGTTGAGACATGGTCAGTATGAGGGATATATAACTTAGCATTTAACACCACAGTACGACTATAAAACTGAAACTTTGAGAGATGGCTCTGTGCTTGAGTAATAATGATGTCAGTGACAGTAACAGTCACTTTTAACATTTTCTGTATATTGCTTCTGATGGGATCTTTTACTCTGTTCATTTACCTCTAGAAAATAGCTAATATCATTTTTACTGGCTTTACATTTATGGAAACTGAGTCATGGTCCTTTATTTTGCTCTTTGTGCTTAAGTCAAAGATTTGCAAGTAGCATTTAAGATAGTCTATTTCCATAGCCAGAGTATTTCTCTATAAAAACTCATGGGCTATGAGCTGCATCATAATGCCTCTCTGAGAAGAGCTCTCAATATTAGACTAGGTGAGGAAAGATCTTGGTGAAATTTCTAATGGTTCTGAACTCACCTTTCTCATAGTTCTTGTTTCTACTGCTAAACAATCCTGTGATTGAGAGCATTTATAAAACATAGATTACAGTAATGAAATAGCAAAGTTCCATTTGGAGTTGCCAATGCGTGTGATCATGCATAAACATTGTAATTTCCTTCCACCTAACACAATATTTCATCTCTACAACTGCAGCAGGAGATAACTCAAATTAATAGCAGGTCCTCCCATCCTTGAAATGAGGCATTGGATCCTGTGCTTCTGTAAACCCGTGTGGGGCTTCAGGTCCTCCTTTTTGGACCAGCTCTAATACTCCTCATGACTTTACAACATGTAGGCGCCAGCTACAGGAAAGAAAACACTGCCTGTGGAAGACGTCTTACAATGAGCTTCATCTCTCCTGGTAAAGAGCTGTGTCTCCTATTATTTAGAAATACATTCCATAAATTTTATTTATTCATAATTCTCTTATTGGGATATGCTATATTTCTTAACTAAAGGTAAAACAAAGATATAATTATATCAGAATAAAATCTAATTCCAAAACAAGCCAACTCCATGCCATCTAAACATTATCAAATAAGAGATACCTGAAGTCAAAACTACATGGACAGAAAAAATACCCCACAAAAAATAACATAAAGACAATTTCTACAATTATAGTAATATCAAGTTCATTGGAGTGTGATCTGAGAAGTATTAATAAAAGAAAGAGGACATTCATAAAGTCAAACAGTCAGTTTTAAAGGAAGGCACCATAATCTTAAATTTGTATGCATTAAGTAAAATTATTTAATAAAAACAATAATACATTGTGAATGAGCTGACATAGCTTGATGCATAGAAAATCTAACAGCACCTAGATATCAACTATTACAATAAATAAGTTAACATAGCAAAGGGAAACTGAATCTACTACTGACATATAAAAAGTAATTGTGCATGGCCATGTAACAAACAAGTAGATATTTAAAAATATAAAACTTTCAGGATCTACCAATTAATAAAGGGGATAAATAACAAAAACTGTACATAGAAAATACACAGAAAATTATGAAATGTTATTGGCAATACTAAGGAATACCTATATAACAAACTAAATAAAATGTGTGTGAGCTCAAAGACACACTATAAAACTGTCAATTCTACTCAAATTTATGGGCTTAAAACACATCCAGTGAATACACATTTGTATGTGTATATCAAAACTTGCAGCTGATCCAAAAATCTATATAAAAATTATGACACTACGGATTTTTCACGTCTTTTCTTCAGCTTTATTAAAATATCAGTGACATAAGAAAGAATTGCATATATTCAGGTGTGAACTCTAATAGCTTGATAGATATTCATGAAATTATTACCACAACCAAGCTTACTAACGTCCATAACCTCACATACCAGGCGCATTGAGAACACTTGAGATCTACTTTTAGCAAATTTTAAATAAATAAGCTAATGTCAACTTCAAGTATAAAAGATAGTATTTATCTTGTAGCTGAAAGTTTGTACCCTTTACCAACATCTCCTTCTCTCCTCTTCATCCAACACCTCCCACTTCACTGGTTATCACCACTGGACTTAACTCTAGAGTCAATGAATTTAGAGTCCACATGTGATATCTGACATTCTTTCTGTGGGTGGCTAACTTTACTTTGAAAAACTATCCTTCAACTTTACTTTGAAAAACTGTCATTCATGTTGTCTAAAATGTCAGGATTTCACTTTTTTATGGCTAACAGTAATGCAGTGTTCATTTACATATACACCACGTTTCTTTCTGTAGTCACTCACCTATCTTGGACTTTTTGGTTATTTCCATATTTTGCCTATCTTTAATCATTCTATAATAAATATATGATTTCCACCATATCTTTGAAATAATGATATTATTTCCCCTGCACATATAGAGCTTTTTGTAACTTTTCAAGGCACTTGATTGCTCTTTTCTATGAAGACTTCACCAATTTTTGGTACCACAATCCGTATGTATGTGCTCTCTTTTTCTCTGTTCCCTCACTAACATGCAATTTTTTAAATCTTTTTTGATGATAATAATACAAAAAGAATGGCAATATCTCACTTAGGTTTCATTTGTGCCCCTGATGATTAGTAATACCTGGATCCAGAAGTTTTTAATCTATACATGGGCCCTTCATGTGTTGTTCACTGAGAAATACCCAATCAGGCCCATCTTTTAGTTATACAATTTGGATTTTTTACCATTGACATGTAGGAATTTCTTTTAGTAGCCTTATGGTTTGAGATTTTGTCTTTTCTACTCTGTGGGTGGTTATTAGGTCAGAGTTACATAGGTGTAAAACAAATCTTTCATCATAAATCTTTCATAATGAGTGTAATTGGGTTGGTCCATTCCCCATCATTATTACAAAATGGTGGAGATAATTCATAAGAAGAAAAGGTTTATTTGCCTCATGGGCTTACTGGTCCTCATTCATGAACTGGTGGATTCAGAGTGTTTAGGGTTGGTTAGGGTGCCAGATGGCAGGGAAGGGGTGTATGCAACAAAGCAAACTGCTCGCCGCCCAGACATGACGCAAAGGAAGACAAAAGAAGCTCAAGTCCTACAATCCTTCTAGAGGGCACACTCCCAGTGACCTCTGGAGTGCCTGCCAGGCACCTTCTCCCAGGAGATCTACCAGCTCCCCAAAGCAGGACCATAAGGACCAAGCTTTATTTTAACATGTGGGCCTTTCAAAAAATAATCAGCATTCAAGTTACAGCAATGAGGGAATTATAACTTCTAGAATACTCTATTTAAGTCATTTATCTTGAGCACATGAGCAGTGTCTTAGCAATTATGTCCAAACAAGATTTTATAGTTTTACATATCACTCTTGTCAGTGTATTGGACAAAACACTGAGTGCACAATCTTGACCTTTAAAGAAATAGTGCCTATAAAAGTGGAGAATGATGTTAATGCATGACATTATTAACAAGGTTGTCTCTACATTTAGCAGTACTAAGCTATATATAATACACATTGTAAGATATTATATATGTATAATTATAAAAAATCTGTTGCAAAGTGAAAATATTTTAGTACTGTGACACAAAATATGCATGCTCACTGACCCAGCAGTCACAGTCCACTCAGATATATCCATGGAGACATTCCTGCAGGTAGGGCCTAGAGACGCACGTTATTGTCAAAGCATCATTGCTTATCAAAACTCTAGGCTATAAATAACTCAGATATCTGTCAACAAGAGATTGGGAGTCATTATCATTATATTACCACATTAACATGACATTTTAAAGACAAACTAAAAACAGCAGGCAGTATATATATATATGGTGTTATACTAGTTTTACAGATTCCCATCTTTATAGAGCTTAAAATATATTACTGATATATATATATATATATATATATATATATATATATACATATATATGTACATATATATATTTGTGTGTGTGTGTGTGTGTCTATAAAGTGATAAAGAAAGACTCATAAACGTATTTATAGATGTGCATTCTTAGTAATAGTGACTTAGGTGGAAGAGGAAGAGGTGTTTAGTTGAGGTGGCACAAACGTTTAACACATTACGTTTCTCAAGCTGATGTTGTCAGGGTCTACACATGTTTTAACTAATCCCTGTTTATGGAAATCATCAAATAAGTTCTTAACATTTTTATTGCAATCCTCAAAAAAAGTTCTCAAAGTATCTTAACTCTCCATTTGTCTCTGAGGCATATGCTTTGAGAAGGTTGTGCCATCAAATGACAGGATGGCAATGTCAGAAGTCACCATATGTACAGTATATCCCATGTCTTTTTTTTTTTCCCCTGTGAAACAGGAGTGGATATAGGAAATAAAAATATATAGCATTTTATAAATCAAAATTACTAAAAATGGATAAATCCCAACCACATTCATAAGAAAGTTCACACAAATTATTCAGAGGTCCTTTCAGCAAAGGAAGTCCAAGAGATGTCAGGTTATCTTGGGCACTTGGGCAAGAACATACAACTAACAAGGTACACCTCACTCAGAGCACGGAGGGAACAAAGAAAATGGAATCTTAGCATTGCTGTCCAGGACATTCTCATTTACAACAATAGACAGTATGTTTTAATAACATGTTTTTCATCTTTTCCCTGACTTCATGACTTTTATCTGCCTGCGGGAGGGAAATTGAAAAAAAAAAAAAGAATCAAGGAGCGATGAAGGTCGTCTGCACTTCAGAGATTTCTAAAATAGAACTGAAACCTACAGATTAACCTGATCACACTCACAGGCCTTAAGTATTCTGTTGATTCCAACTTTTCATACAATGAGGCTTTCATAAATTTTCAAGAGGTATGTGGGAGTCGTAAGGAGTTATGCTGGCCAGCTAGAAAGGAATGTTTTTTCTTGGACAGATAAGGATCAAGTTAGTACTTGTGGTGCCAGAAATAAGATGAAATTTCACTTCAAAACTTGAGCTGTGTGGGTCTTCCTCCCGTCCTTTCATGGAGCCATTTATAGCAGTGAGAGGAAGCAAAGTGATTGGTGCTAATTACTTTTCTGCAGTCCTGATCATGTGACCGCTCTGCGCATAACCCGCCTGCGCGCATCCAGGAGCTGGCCACACTAGCAGCAGCGCAGGCGCACCTGCGTGGCAGAGTGTGTATTTTTCAAAGGAAGTCGGCTAATTATAAGACTTCTTTCATAAGTCATGCATTCAGTAAATGGTATGTGACCTGAGGTGAAAACCATACATTTAGAGTATTTCCATTTTTCTCCTTTGCCCTATATATTTATTTTTTCACAGAGTTCATGGAAAAATAAAAAGTTGCATTTCAAACAGCAACATCACTCTCCTTTTCACCCTTGCTTTTGTTCAAGATTTTGTTTTTGTTTTCATAGTCATGACTCTCAAGTTTAAAAATAAAAATACAAAGTTTGGTCCATGGACTATACTGACATTTGGGAAATTACAAAAAAAAAAAAAAAAAAAAAAAGCTCAGTTTGTTTATATGCAAAGAGTTTAATATCCATTACTTTAAATCTTGCTTAAAGAATGTATATTTCTTACACATAATTTTGTGACCAAATCTCTCAAAGCATATAGGTTTGATTTCTCCAAATTCTAAATAGAAGCCTGGATTCCCTAGCAAGCCCAGTTTCTGTTCATGTTCATGTAATCAGATAGAAGTTCTTGGGTTGCATGCCATCTGAAAATCTCACTAAGCACATCTGAAACCTGAAGCCTGGGGCAGGTATGAACTTCTGGAAGACTTTGGCAAAGATAGACCACACCTGTTCAGGCTTCTAGTAAAGTAAATCACAGTTGTGGAAAGAACTGACCATTAACAGTAAGAAAATCGGTCTCACAGCACTTTTTCCTTCTGAGAGGACAAATCAAAATTGTTTTCAGATACATATCTTCCCTCAAATGTAAGGTTTCCTATTTTTCTTATGAAAGGCATTTTAAAATTTTGACACATAATCAAGCTAATCCTATATCTTTTATTGTCTTAGTGATATCAACTAAAATATTTAAAATACATATCCATAATATTTTGAGTATTTACATGTCCTGAGAGCAAATACTTTATAAATGCAAACAGCTGTATTGTCATGTGTAACTCATTCATGGTCAATATAAATGCCTCACTCAAATTTTCAATACTCAGAAAAACACATTGAAGAACGAATGACAGGATGAGAGACGGACAAGTACTTTCATTCTAGTCCTGCCACCTACTGCATTTGACAGTGATCACTTGGGGCTGCACAATGTGTCTTCCCTCTGGCATTTCTCTGAGTGGTACTGGTGCAGGGTAGAAGTCACTCACAAGCCATGCAACAGTTCATTTGACTCGGAGTTTTCTTAGACAATGCCATTAAACAGAAGCATGCTTAAACTAAGCCACAATTCCCATTTCAAGTTGCAATTTCGTGAGGAGAAGGAAGAGGCTGGGTGTGGAGAGGCATGCCTGTGAGGCCTGTACTCAGAAGAATATTTGGAAGTTTCAGGTCAAACTGGTCAACATAGCAAGCTTTCAGTCAGCCAGCGCTCCATAGTGAGATCCTGACTCAGGAAAAAAAAAAAAAAAAAAAACAAGAGGGCAAAGGAAAGAAGAATGGGGGCCACCCACAGTAACAATATAAACCAATTTGTCACAGGAATCATTAAAGAGCTATGCCTGAAATAATCAGTTAATAAAGGCCTAATATACAAAGACATTGAAAAGTTCATGACTCCTTTCATTATATTCATGATTTGACATTTATGTGATTGCTATATGAATCATTCTTTGTAATGTGTCTGCTATTATAGCAGGTACATTAAGATCCTACATACAAATCATCCCCCTACATTGAACTAAATTGCCCAACATGAATGCTGAAAGCTAATGTTGTCAATAACAAAAAAGCTAGAAAGCCTATATTTAAATTAATGTTACAGTGATTCACAGTCCCAACAGACAAAGATGAATAGATATAAAAGGAAGGTGTTTGGTCGAAGGAGCTAATTTTTAAATGGCTCTTCACCATACACTTTGTTTTTGTTTCCCCATTTCTATCACTTGCTCTATTTGTTATAATATCTTCATCACTAAATACTGATTAATTCCCATGATCACCATTTCTTGGTCACTCGGCTTGTATTATTTAAGCATTATCGCTGGTGATGATGAACGACAATGGATAACACGATGATCTTGCCCAAGTGGTGTCTCAATGTACCTCCCATCAAGTTGCTAGGTAGCAGAAACCTTGTGTTGCCATGGTTTTCTTGTTTTCAAAACCACCTGACTCATCCCCAACCTGTAGGTCTTTATGTAAGGTAGCCTTTATGAAAGGTTGGAACAAAGTCAAAATGTCACTATACTACTCAAAAACATGGTAACAATCTACGATGGTTTCTGATGTACTTTCACTTAAAAAATTTCTTAATATCTTTATTTTATTTATTTGGACGAGAGAGAAACAGGGAGAGAGAGAGACAGAGAGGGAGAGGATAAATATGGGTGAGCCAGGGCCTCCAGCCACTGCAAATGAACTCCAGATGCGTGGGCCACCATGTGCATCTGGCTAACATGAGTCCTGTGGAATCTAACCTGGGTCCTTTGGCTTTGCAGCTGAGCTCCTTAACCACCGAACAATCTCTCAAGCCCCTAATTTTTAAATATTTTTATGGCTTTGATTGTCTTACAGAGAGAGAGAGAAAGGGAGAATGGAAATGCCATGCCAGGGCAACTTGCTACTGCAGACAAACTTCATATTCATGTGCCACTTTGTGCATTTAGCTTTATGTGGGTACTGGAGAATCAAACCTGGACTGTCAGGCTTTTTTAACCACTTAGCCATCTCAGCAGGACCCTGATAGTTTATTTTTCTTAGACTTTCTTTGGCTTGAACTTTCTAAATTGTCTCAATGGTAAAATATGTTTAACCTTTGAAAAAATAATACAAAGCAGGGCAAAAACTGACTTTGAAACATTTGAACGTTACAAAAGCAAACTTCAGTAATGAGATTCATTTGTTCACTTGACCACTACTCCACAATGTTACAAGTCCTGAGAACAGGAGCGTGGGTTTCATGATAAGGTATGAAGAGCTTAGTCATATTTAAAAGGGCTGAGTGTGGCTCACCCTCACTCGATGTTCTTTGATAGAATTGTGTGGTTCGTTTGGAATTAGATGTGAACTATTTAGTTGCAAATTCTCATAACACGTGCCCATGCTAGGTCTTTTGATAATGCAAGGCTGAATCTCCAAAGCATTTTAGTTCCATTCTTTGAACTATAAAACAAAGCCGGGCGTGGTGGCGCATGCCTTTAATCTCAGCACTCGGGAGGCAGAGGTAGGAGGATCACCATGAGTTCAAGGCCACCCTGAGACTACAGAGTGAATTCCAGGTCAGCCTGGACCAGAGTGAGACCCTACCTCGAAAAACAAAAATAAATAAATAAATAAAATAAAATAAAATAAAACAATTTTCTCAAGTTGGCATCTCAACTCATTCTTCCTGAGATTAAAGAGGTCACAGTAAAAACATAGGTTTTTGTTTTGTTGTTTTTTTAGAACGAGAGACACTGATGTGTCATCACTCATGACTGAGAGATGTTGTGCACATTGATGTATTTACATCCTTATAACATGGCTGTTGTGATTAGTGTAATACATTAATACATTAAATGTGAGTCAACATGATAGTTAAGTCTTATGCAAATGGTCCCGGCTGCAGGAAGATGATGAGAGCTGGGGTGGGCACTCTGCTTCCAGGAAGCTCCCACAAGGAGAGCCCAAACTCGGAGATGCTGGGAAAGAAGCCAACAGTTACCAAGCACTCCTAAAGTCCCAGACCTCTCCGAATTAGGAAAAGAGAGCTAAAGGAAGGAAATTAAGGTGGGGTATGGTGTTAGATGCTTCAGACCCATGTCAGATATTCTCAGTCAAGTTACCCAGGAATGAGAGAAAGTCAAATTCTGGCCTTCACTGGTTTCCGGGGTGTGCTGGGTTTGAGACTTTAGGCATGGACCCATGTCTACAAAATGATAGTGAATCATTTATTTATTTTATTTTTATTTTTTGGTCTCATGACAGCCCTTAACCAAGCCTTCTTGCAAACACAAGCTCTTTGCTTCTCCACTTATCAGTATATTCATCCACATCCATTTCCTTGCATTGTATTTCCTACAACAACAAGAGAACTATTACTTTCTAGGAGTCATTTTATTTCCTGCCTTAGATCTTTAAAAGAACACATCTGACCCAGCTTATCCCTTTACTTTTTTATATTTTGAATTAAAGTTTTCCCTCTCTCTCTATTCTGTCAAGTCAATGTTTGATTTCTTTCTTCCCATCATCAAAATGCACATTCTGCACGGGGATGCTCAAACTCCTAGTGGAGCCTTCGTGCTCCACATCACCTCTCCTCATTACTAACCGCGACTTACCTCCTAGTCCATAACGCCCACCTGTGGCGTCCAAGGTTTCTTCCTCATATTTCATCTGGCCTTCTTTCTCTGCAATACAGTCTTCTTAATGTCTGTCTTGATTTAATGCAATGGATTAATCATTCATTCTACTGTTTCTTTTTAATTTTGGTTTTTTTTTGTTTTGCTTTTGTTTTTAGAGGAAGGGTCTCACATTGGAACAGGCTGATATGAAATTCACTATGTAGTCTCAGGGTGGCCTTGAACTCACAGTGATCCTCCTACCCCTGCCTCCAAAGTTCTGGGATTAAAGGCATGTGACACCATGCCCAACCTAAAATTTTCTTATTAACATATTGGGAAAGCATTCTTAAAACTTTGATTTTTCTCTTTTACTTTGCAATTTCAGTTTTTAAAATTTTTATATTTCTTTATATTTTATTTGTACCCACATATAAAGATTTTAGAAAATTTTTGGGATAATAAGAAATGTCTCCATTGATATACCCATATTTTTAAATATTTATTTATTATTTTTATTTATTTATTTGAAAAAGAGAGAGAGAGATAAATAGGCAGGTAGAGAGAGAGTGAGAGAGAAAGAGAGACAAAGAGACACAGAGAGAAAATGTGCATGCCAGGGCCTCGAGCAACTGCAAATGAACTCCAGATGTTTGTGCCCCCTTGTGTGTCTGGTTTATGTAGGCCCTGGGGAATCAAACTTGGGTCCTTTGGCTTTGCAGGCAAGTGCCTTGACTGCTAAGCCATCTCTCCAGCACTCATATTGTTAAATATTTAAATTAGGTTAAAAATCCATGTCTTCAAATATATACCTTCTTTCTGTGGTTAAAAACACTCAAGGGCTGGAGAGATTACATGGGCTCTATTCCCTAGTTCCTACATAAAGCCAGATGCACAAAGTGACACATATGTCTGGAGATTGTTTGCAGCAGCTAAGCATCCTGGCACTCCCATGCTCTCATTCTTTGCCTTCCCCCTGTCTCTTTCCCCTTGGAAATAAAACAAATACCTTCAAAATCATTTTCTCCCTATTTAAACATTTATTAATTCATTTATAAGCAAACTCTCTGGAACACTGAGTAGCCAATGCACTTATTTTCCATTAAAGAATGTAACGACTCTATTTCATCTGACTCCACACCCTCCCTATCACTCTCACCTCACAGTGTATGATAATCTTTTGCTTAGATATTCCTCAGCTGGTATTTGGGTTCTGCGATGATAAAGAATGCATTTTATTATTCAGGATTTTAACCTTATAAGCTAGAATAACATATACGTATGGTGACTGTGTACCAAAATGTGTTTTATATGCAATATGTGTGTTAGAACATAACTTTACATTAGTCATATCATAACTCCTGCATGCAAGTGAAACCATATGGTAATGCATATTTCGAATAGATGCAACTTCATTGAATATACATTTATTATGGTTTAATATTTAATTAGTAAGAAATCATATACATGATCATTAAAAGTAGGAATTTGAGAAATAAAAGTTCACTTTTATTAAGATGAAAATTTTAAAAGTAAAAAGGAACACACTGCATGAATCAAATGAACAGATTTTAGCTATTTCTTCACTAGTCTACTCTTATGGTATCTCTCCCTGGGGTGGCCAGGAGCCCCAGGCAGCTGCAGAGAGAGATCCAGCTGGTAACATGGCGATAGTGACCCTTTTCAGATGACGCATGGCAGCCTAGCCCACTGTCACCATGCCTGTGCCAGTCACCACATTGCATCCTGTAGTCAGTGCATTAGCTCATGCCATCAGAGTCAAGACAGGATAATGACATCTCTTGATTTTCCACTCTCCATGATACATACATACATGTATACACACACACACACACACACACACACACACACACATATGTATACATATATACATACATATATATATATGCATATATATATATATATATATACAGAGAGAGAGAGAGAGAGAGAATCCATGTAACATCAATTTTTATATTATACAATTAATAGCATACATTATATATTTTTAAAATTTTATTATCTATCATTACTTACCTATGACTGGGCCTAATTTACAACTTTATCATGGACATGTATATTTATGGGGCAAGATAGGGCTCAGAAAGTCTTCCGTTTATGGCCCCCAGGAAGATTTATGAAAAAAATCCCCTGTGGGTAGGGGGAGACATCTGTTATTTTCAAAGCCATTAAAGTCATATTACACTAGATTTAGTTCACTAGACTTCTAATCTAACATTTTATAATATTTTTATTGATTTACTTGCAAGAAGAGAGAGAGAAAGAGAGAAAGAGAGACAGGATGGGCATGCCAGGGTCTCCACCCACTGCAAACAAACTTCAGACACATGTGCCACCTTGTGCATCTGGCTTACATGGGTCTTTGGGAAATCAAACCTATGTCCTTTTGCTTTGTGGACAAGGACCTTAACTACTAGGCAATATCTCCAGCCTTAATCTAACAATTTAATAATGAGTGTTTCAATAGTGTACTCATGAATAAAGTTATATTTTATTAAAGTCCAATATGCAATCCTGGCGAGGTGGCACACACCTTTAATCCCAGCACTTGGGAGGCAGAGGTATGAGGATTGCCATGAGTTCAAGGCCATCTTGAGACTATATAGTGAATTCCAGGTCAGCCTGAGCTAGAGTGAGACCCTACCTCAAAAAGCCAAAAATAAATAAATAAACAAACAAATAAATAAATGAAATTAAAAAAAATTAAAAGTACAATAGGCAATGCTTTCCAAGTCACACTTTATTATGCATCACTATTATCTGTCAGTCTGTCTGCCTATCTATATACATATCTGCCTATCTGCCATCTATCTCTCTGTCTATTGTCCTAGATTTTTCACCATGTGCTTTTTCTTCAAGTGAAGTTTACATCCTCATCAATGGAATTCCTGAAATCTTTCTTTTCTCTCATCATAATATAAACATACATACAAAAATGTACCAGTCATTAAGTGTATGTCCCAACGGAATATCATAAAACAAGTACCTCCCCTAACAGCTGCACTTGGGCTAAGATCTGAAACATTACCAATGCCACAGAAGCCACTCTCTCAGCCCTTCCTAACCACCAGCATCTTTCTGTTTTCCAAAGATAACCACCATCATCCCATCTCATGCCTTAGGGTGGTTTGGAAATTTATATAATTTCAGTCTTTGGGGGAAACATCATGGAGATGTAGTTCTTAAATAACCCTTCCAGAAAGACCTCTGCCTGCCACAAGGACTGTGGTCAGCTGCCAGCCTCCAGCTGTGAGCTCTGCCTGACCTATCACAGGTTTTGGACTAAAGCCACCCTGTTTTTAGAAATCCTCGGTCAATGACTAAGTCAGGTGGCAGGATATGTTCTTCCTGGAATATCTCCCAGGCAGCTATGGAGAAGTTGGCAGTACAGGGCACAGCCATTTGTACCCAAAGAGGATTGCATAAATTACTAGTCTGATTCTGAGTTCCAATGGGCTGGCAGAAATCTGGTCATATGCACACCACACTGTAAGGACCTCTATTACTTAACCCCACTTCCCCTTTCCTTTGTTAGGTGGTGAACCCTTACTAAACCATGGAAGAATGGAATATAGTTTAGAGTATTCTTATTTTGTTTGCTGTTATAGGAGTGATATTTGTGTTCCTCGTGGTGAACATCTGGGTCATTTTCACTTTGGACTAGAATCAATGAAGATGTAATATACAGTGGCACAAGATGTTTGGGAGTCTTTTGCTTTTGTTACAAGAGACAGTCTGCCTATGTTGCTCATGGTTGGCCTTATACTCCTGGGCTCACATAATTCTCCTGCCTCAGTGTCCCAAGTAGATGGATTATAAGTGCATCCTCTCTCTCTCTCTCTCTCTCTCTCTCTCTCTCTCTCTCTCTCTCTCTCTCTCCTGGCTATAAAATAACTTCTAGGGCCAGAGAGATAACTTAGCAGTAAAGGCATGTGAGAAGCCTAAAGATCCAGGTTTGATTTCTCATGTAAGCCAGATGCACAAGTTAGTATGTGCATCTGGAAATCATTTGCACTGGCTGAAGGCTCTGGCACACACATTCTCTCTCTCTCTCTCTCTCTCTCTCTCTCTCTCTCTCTCTCTCTCTCTCTCTTTCTCTCTCTCTCTCTCCTACTCTCTTTCAAATAAATAAAATGTTTTTTTTAATTAATTAATTAATTTATTTATTTATTTATTTATTTGAGAGTGACAGACACAGAGAGAAAGACAGATAGAGGGAGAGAGAGAGAATGGGCGCGCCAGGGCTTCCAGCCTCTGCAAACGAACTCCAGACGCGTGCGCCCCCTTGTGCATCTGGCTAACGTGGGATCTGGGGAACCGAGCCTCGAACCGGGGTCCTTAGGCTTCACAGGCAAGTGCTTAACTGCTAAACCATCTCTCCAGCCCAAATAAAATGTTTTTAAGAAGGAAACTTAAAGCAGATTCTTTTTTGTTATTTGCAAAAAAAACGGTGGAGTAAACCAATGTCCAATAAGCGATGTACATGGGTTATAGTTGTTCCTTATTCTTATCCACATTTTATGTGATTTGTTTTAGCAGCTACCATCTAGCTGTCAGGACAAAAACACCTGACCAGAAGCAGCCCATGGAGTTAAAGGGCTTGTTCGGCTTACAGTTTTGAGGGGAAGCTTTGTGACTGGGGAGGCATGCCAGAGCAGAGGCTGGGCATCGGCTCCTGTCACTGGGAGGAAGCAGCGAGAGTGAGCTGACTCTGTACACTCAGAACTATAAACACTAAGAAGATGCATTTTTGCTTCCCAAGGGCATATGCCTTAGAGCAAGAGTTCATCCCCCAAATATACAAGACTATGGGAGATATTTCACATTCAAACCGGTGCATTTGTCCTTAGCATTTTATCTATTGCTTGTTCCATCTGAAACACTAATATAAAATTCAGTACACGCTCACTTAATCGCTTCAGTGACATGGCACTACTCTGCACCAAAAGGCCACTACTCAATAAGGACATGTTTGTGTTTTTGGCTGTTAAGTTGTAGATGAACTGGAATACCTCCCTTAAACTTCAGGTGGGCAAATCTCAGAGTTCCAAGTATGTATCTCAGCTCAGGGACTATGCTAAAATGTCTCTTCTGCTCATGGTGATCACAGTGTGCTAGGGTGCATGCAGCAACCCTGGGACACTCGTGAAGCCTTCAACTGAGAGCTTCCAGATCTCTTTTCTCCCACAACGTATGGTCCAAAGAAGATCAAAAGCACTACTGAAATTCTTTGCATCTACACTTTAGAGGGATATTGGGAAAAATAAAGCATAACACATGAAGAAAAAAAAATGACTGAAAATAAGGAAACCATTTTCCTCAGCTGTCCCTTTCTTATCGCCTGGCCTATTAATGATACTACTATTGCCTCAGGTTTCCAACTTTCAAAAGGTTTGTTTTTCTTGTCATCCAACCTCTTCCCTTTTATTATCTATTTTAAAAATTGTGTCCTACTCACAGGACATGATCCTGAAATATGTCTTCTTTTTTCTAATTTTTTAAAAAAACTTACTTATTAGAGGCAGAGATAGGGAAAGAGAGAAGAGAGGGAGGGAGGGAGAGAGTTAGAATGGGCATGCCGGGGCATCTAGCCACTGCAAACAAACTACAAACACATGCATCATCATGCGCATCTGGCTTACATGGGACATGGAGAATCAAACCTTGGTCCTTAGGCTTCCCAGGCAAGTGCCTTAACCATTAAGCCATGTGTCCAGCCCCCCAACACATGTCTTCTTTATACAATTCTTTTTCAGATTTTCACACCCGCTGTTTTCTTCTTCATCATGTCATATGCTGAATTGTGAAATCAAAAGCTTTACTTCACTTAATTAATAGAAGATTCTCTAATCATATTTTCCTGTGTTTTACTGCATCAAGTTCATGATTCATTGCTTATAATTTTTGTTAAAATTATACACCACTATGGTTTTTATGGAACTCACGTGACAACTTTTATATGGTAAATTTTCTTACAGTTTTCATCATAATTTGCACTATTCCCTTAATAGCTACTGCACGTAAAATAAATTTTAGGCTCGGCTATTTAAGTGTTTCCTCTTTGGGAATATGGGGAGTAGATCAGTGGCAGGGTGTATGATGAACATTTTGAGGCTCTTGGTTTAACCTTAGCCACACACACACACACATTAAAACTCCCATCTAGTTTAAAGGCACCATTTCTTTTTAGTCTGAACCATTTCTCCCAGCTGATTTCCTTTTGTACCCACAAACCTCCTTGCTACTTTCAAGACTTAAGGTGGTTTTTCCTATTGCTCTATTTCCTGAAAATTCATCTGCCTCACGGGGTAATTTATAGCACTAACATGCTATCATTCACACCACACTTCATATTGTAGTTTTTCTAAAATTTCTTACTAGTTTTAAGAAATTGTATACACCACTGTTCAGAGATAAGTTATATTATTCCTAATATAAGAAGCCACACATGAACTACATACTGAGTAAATTAAAACTTTTTAAAGTTTTAGAAATTTTGCATAAAATAAAATTACACTTTCCTCTAGGGAAGAGGTAACATTGAATTGTGAAGCATATTAGTGACTTTCAGTGAATTTATTTATTCATTACGCTTTCAAGTGAAGAAATTATAACTGATTTGTAGATCACAGACGCCTAGCTATATGTAAAGGTGGGGAATCATGTTTTATATAAAAATGAAAAATATCAGAGCCCATTCATTTTGGAAATGTGTTTCTTGGAATTTCTAAATATCTACAGAAAAGTAGTTTATTTATTTTCAGAGTAGAGCATTAAGGCAAGTCTGAAGGTCTGCCTGTCCTCTCACCTTTCTCCTCCAAAATTTCTCTTCAGAGATCAAAGGAAGAATAACGCATTTTCCTGCCTTTGATGAAAAACATACTAGTGCTTTGTCATCATGAAGACAAAAAGCATTAGACCAAAATGATCAGGACCAAATCCCTCTGGACAGCTGCCATTTCAAACCCAAAGTGCTTTCGCTTTGATGATGGAGGTGGGAAGGAGAGTGGGAACAAGAGAGGGAAAAGTCAGAGGAGAGCTGAGGAGAGGAGAGAGGAGAGAGAAGTCAAGAATTTGAGCAAAATCAAGCAATTAATCATTGTCAACAAGATTTAAAACAGTTTTAATGTTTGTGGATATTTAAAAGATATTTCCAATATTATAAAGAAACCATGAGTGTACTTTTATACTCAAAATATAAGAAGTATGCAATCACAAGATCTTGCTATGTGTAAATTTATATGCATCTTATGTATTTGGTCAGTATGTTACTTATTTTTTATTGCATAATGCCCTCCATTGAAAAGTAAAATACCACAGTGCAATAAACCAGTATAATTACTGGGGTCCCTGACTTCAACATTCTTCAAAATGAGAAAAGCAAGTTAAAAATGAAAACCACTGAAGAAGGTAGACTAACTTTTAAGGAGTACTTACTGTTTAATTATTTTTTAAATAATCTGCTTTTTGTGTACAAAGATAACAAATTAAAAAAATCATTCTATATTTTAAGAATATCAACTCATTATCTAAGACAAAAAACTATGTGTTGTAAAAAAAATGTGGAGGTGAGTGGTGCCAGGAATTAGCAGGGAATGAGATGGAGTGGAATAATTAGAGTAAGCTGGTGATTAAAGGCTCTTGGGAACTAAAAAGGAAAAAAAAAAAAACATGCAGGCTGTAATGGGTGCCTGGCCTCCAGAGACACAGAATGAAGAAAGGTGGGGATACATCAGCGCCTATGGTCACAGAAGCACTGAGCATAAGAAAATTTTCTTGCAAACACTTCTTGGGGCCTGACTTTTTGTATTATGCGAAAGAAGAATGCCTGTTCAAAACAAATTTATGTTAATATCAGGTAAAAGCTTTTGGCAACATCAAGTTCTCCATGTGGTGGTTCACACTTGCAATTTCTGCTCAGGAGAGGTTGAGTCAGGTAGATTTTGAGTCTGATGTCAGCTAGGACTGCTCACTAAGAAATCCCCCCCCCCCCCTGCAAAAACAATCAAATTAAATTCTCTTTCCCTTTTTTTTTTGTCTTTGTTTTCTTCTTTCCTTATTCCATCCCTCTTTCTTTCCTTTTCCATTCTTTCTTTCTTTTATCATTCTGTCTGTCTTTCTTGGTACTGAGGATGGAACCCCAGAGTTGGGCGTGTGGCTCAGTGGTACGATACATGCTCTATTAGCCCCCAAATAAAGCAACAGGAAAGCAACAGAAGAGAAGCAGTTGTGTCTGGGAAATCACGCCATCTATTCAAAAGGTGATTGCGGAATCCATTTTGTCAATATTTGAAGAAATCAATCTTGAAGTAGCATATACAATGAATTGGCCATAAAGAAAATAATCAAAAAAGCATGGCTGTCAACCTGGGTGAAGATGGATTAAAATATATAAATATAAATGTTCCTCAAACATAGCTGGGTCAGTGAGGTGATCTTTAAGGCTCTGTATAAGAGATGAGCTGAAGATCAGCCCTGGAACAGTCAGGAGACATGGGTACACATAAATTTATTAATTTCTGGATTGTTCTGCCTTTTGATAAGTTTGGTGAGAGTGGTAACTACAAGCAAGAATGACCAGGAACATTTTCAGGAAGCAAATATAGAGCTGAAACTAAAGGCTGGGCAGGAGTAGCCAGGGTATTGTTTGGGGCAGGGAATGATGGTAAGATTCTGAAAGTCGGAGGACCAATGATGAGAGTACAGAGATCCATTAGTTCTTAAAAAAATAAAAATATTAAAGTCGGCATAATTTTCTTCCTATCACCCTCATTTTTCCCTCCTCACCCCTACACTAAGCACCTTTTTCTTCCCTCCCATGACTTCATCCATGACAACCTGCTGATGGCCCAGTATTATTCTCGGCTTGCATGGGTAATGACAGCCTCCTTGAGGTCATGAGTACAATGACCATTTTGTGTCTGGACGACAGCCCTGGAGACACAACTCCTCCCCATCTCCTGGCTCTTCCATGCTTTATCTTCCACTGCAGACCCTAGGACTTGTAAGGTGTGATAGATAACTCTCATTTACTGGTGCAAACCCAACTGTTGCTTCTTCCCGTCATGTTGACAAGTTCTGAGTCTCCCCAGAAATCACAGCTGACTTCTCCAAGCAAAAGTGAGAGCGGGGGGGGGGGGGCTGGAGAGATGGCTTCGTGCTTGAGGTTTAAATCTCCAATGCCTACGTAAAGCCGTATGTACAAAATGGCACATATATCTGGCATTCGTTTGCAGTGTCTGGAGGCCACGGTGCACCCACTTTGTCTGTCTCTTCTCTCTATCTTTCTCTCCTTGTAAATAAAAAAGCAAATAAATAACAAAATATTTAAAGAACAAAACTGAGGGCAGCACTAATATATAGGCAAAAGCTTAACTATTTAGAGGGCAATTTTATAGGATATAGGCTCTAGGGGGAAACTCCTCCTGTGTGGATATGTGGATATATTATGCCTGTCGTTACTTCCTTAGGCTGAAAGAAACCCAGTGGGACTGGAGCATGTTAGTGAGGGGATCATTGGGACAGAGGGTACAGAGGTGGATCAGGACAAAAGTCATGAAAATGCTACCAGGACAGAGTCCCTGTGAAGCAGCAACACTGGCTGGATGCATGGGAAGAGTGGATTCCAAAAGACCTTTCTGTAGGTTGGGTGACGGCTAATGACATTTCAGTAGACAATTTCAATGAAATTATTATACACCCTTTATAGGTAAACCTTATGTTAAAATTCAATGATGTCTAAAGTGCTCAACTTTTGAACAATTACTTTCCTGAGTTTTAAAACACAAAGGAAAAATCACCTATACAATTTTGAAAAAAAATTCAGAAATTTTAAAGTTTATCTTATTTTATGAGGATTTTCAGGTAAGAATATATATATGTAGAGAGAAAGACAGAGAGAATGGGTGTACCAGTGCCTTCAGCCACTGCAAAGGAACTCCAGAAGCATGCACCACCTTGTGCATCTGGCTTACATGGGTCCTGGAGAATTAAGCTTGCGTTCTTTGGCTTTGGAGGCACCTTATCCACTAGTTTATCCCTCCAGCCCAAGAATCACTATATCTCTTATTCAAGTCAATGCATATATATAAGTATGGCTGATAAATGTGTGTATATATATATATATATATATATATATATATATACATATATATGTATATATAAATATATATATACATATATTTATCAGCCATTTTCTCGGTCTCAAATAAATAATATAAATAAATAAATAAAATTTTAAAAACAAATATAGTCACCATTTTTTTTTTTTTTTTTTGGTTTTTCGAGGTAGGGTCTTACTGTAGTTCAGGCTGACCTGGAATTCACTATGGAGTATCTCAGGGAAGCTTTGAACTCATGGCCATCCTTCTACCTCTGCCTCCCAAGTGCTGGGATTAAAGGCGTGTGCCTCCATGCCTGGCTTTATAGTCACCCTTTTTATAATGCTTAGAGGAATTATATCTGGAACAATAAAATTCAGTTGCATAGAAATCCTTTTTTCATATATTATAAAATCGGCATATTGTTTGAGCAATTACAGTGTGGACTATTTTTAAATGTACTGCTGGATCAAAATGATTTTAATGTTCAGTTTTGATCTAGGTAATATGCACATAAACATTAAATGGTTATTTTTACATGGTCATAGGAAAAACAACTATGGAATGTTATATGTAGAATAAAAATTAATTCATATTCAAGAATACTCATGCCCAGTAAACTAATACATACTGTGACAATACGCAATATGTATAAACTCATACATATTGTGACAATATGCAATATGTATAAACTAATACATATTGTGACAATATGCAATATGTATAAACTCATACATATTGTGACAATACGCAATATGTATAAACTCATACATATTGTTACAATACGCAATATGTATAAACTCATACATATCGTGATAATACGCAATATGTATAAATTAATACATATTGTGACAATGCGCAATATGTATAAACTCATACATATCGTGACAATATGCAATATGTATAAACTCATACATATTGTTACAATACGCAATATGTACAAACTCATACTTGCTGTCATCGAACGCGCCCCAAGTCTGGAAATTATGAGCATGTTTATCTGTTAAAAGAAAATTTGGTTATTCAATACTTGGATCCAAAATTGATGCCATTTTTTTCTCCCAGAATATTATGCATCATGTTGTACTCTTGAGAGAATAGGGGTCACATAGGTCTTGTACAGCATGCTGTGTCTCCAATGTAGACCAGTGTTGATGCTGAGGGGCCCTTTGATGATATTTAAATGAAGGTTATAGCATGTTCAATGTATATCACCTTTCCATTGATCCTCTGGGGAAGGACATATGATAGGTAAATAGATATATAGACAAGATATAAATGAAAGATAAATAGACTGAGAATTCATAGATAGGTAGATGAGAGATGGATAAGAGATAGATGGTGGACAGATGACAGAAAAGAGGTAGATGCATGAGATATAGATAGATAAGATCTAGACCGATAGGTAGTTACTTAGATGCACAGAAATGCAGACAAGCAGGTGGACTGTAAGCTCTCAGGGAGACGGAGCCTTTGTTTATCCAGCAGCATTGCACTTAGGACAAGCCCATGGGCTCTGGGAAATATCAGCCTTGTTTAGAACTTTGGTTGTCTCACTTCCTAGAGATGTGGCTCTAGCAAATTATCCTTCCTAAGCCTCACTTTTTCTATCTTTAAAGCCAAGTAGTTGGGAGGATTATGTGATAAAATTCACTTAAAAGCTAAGCATCACATTTGGCGCATCACACTTCTTCGGTGGTGCCTGTCTTGCTATAAATCTTTTTTATCCTCTGACGTCACTCTAGAGAGCATATTTCACTTCTTCACCAAAAAATAGCTGAGTTGTTTTTCACACTGCTTCTTAATTCCTGCACAGTGAACATTAGACTGCTTATACTTACCAATAAAAATAGATTAGATTAATAGATTAATTTGAATTGTAGGTGGACATCAGATATTTCATATAAGGACAATCTCTATTTTATCTGGTTACCCTCTTCACATAGATGCTCCAACACTCCATGGCACATTGTGGTGCCTTCTGTGTGAAGATTTATGCACAGCCTGTCAGAAGATGAGAACTAAAGCTGAGAGTAATTGTGTAATTGCTTCATAATGTAACTGCGTTATGTAAAAGTAAGAGGTGGTTTTATTCAGCCAATAGGATATAAACACTAATGATAAAATGATCTGATGTAGCATATATATTATGAAATGGAACATTACTATATTCTATTATTAAGGAAATTTTGGAAAATTAAAAAAAAGGGTTTATAATATGCTGAAGATCAAAAAAAAAGTAACTTTAGAAATTATTATAGAGAGCCAAGCTATGTGTAGGTTCAAGACTTAAGGATGTTAAATGACTAAACACGGCTGGATAGATGGCTTAGTGTTTAAGGCAAAGCCTGTGAAACCTAAGGACTCAGGTTCAATTCCCCATATAAGCCAGATGCACAGACGAATAAAATGTATAACAAGGCTTTCAAACAAAGGGCTGAAAAAGTATTACCCTGATAGCTATCAAATATTGACAAAATGAATTTAAAAGATAAAAACAAATAGAAAAATATTCTGTGTTCATGTCTAGTAATACTATGTTACTCAAAATCCAGAGTATATGAAACAACAAAAATTTTTATAAAATCCTTGTGGAAATAGAACTGACACATTTTTTACAAAAGTAGGGAAACTTCAAATTTATATTAAAATAGAAAAAAACTGAGGAAACTAAATTTTCTCAACAAAAAAGAACATGGTAGAGGCTTCACTCTTCATTGTTAAAAAAAAAAAAAAGCATAGTACCAAACTACAAGTACCCAAGCAGTACAGTAATGACAAAAAATGTAAACAATCAATGGGTCAAGAATGAAAAAGCATAAACAACGTCAATTGAGTGCAACTGATCCTCTGTGCCGGAGAGAAGAACACAAAAGGGATCATCACAGCTTCTTCTACAAATGGTGTCAAGAATTCTAGATCCACATGTTTAAAAAAATGGGCTTTTGGGCTGGAGAGATGGATTTGCAGTTAAGACGCTTGCCTGTGAAGACAAAGGACCTAGGTTCAATTCCCTAGGACCCACATAGGTCAGATGCACAAGGTAGCACATGTGTCTGGAATTCATTTAAAGCAGCTGAAAGCCCTGGCATGTCCATTCTCTCCCTTTCTCTATCTCTCTCTCTCTCCAACAAGACATAAAGTAAAAAGGTTTTATAAAGACAAAAATATTGGACTCTTAGTTCCTTACTAAGATTAACTAAAAGAAAGACTTCAATTAGGGCTGAAAATATTAAATATTTAGAATAAAAAAGGAAACATTTTCATGATTTTGGTTTTGATAAGGACTTTAAAAATATTTTTAATTTATCTTCAAATAGAGAGAGGGGGAGAGAGAGGAAGGGAGGAAAAGAGAGACAGAGACAGACAAAAACAGAGCATGGGCATGCTCTAGTTGCGTCAAACAACCTACAGATGCATGTGCCACTTTGTGCATCTGGCTTTAAGTGGGTCCTGAGGAATCAAACCTGGGTTGTTAGGCTTTGCATGCAAGGGCCTTAATTGCTGAGCCATCTCTCTAGCTCTGATAATGACTTCTTGCATGTGAATTAAAGGTTATGTTAGCGCAAATTAAATCTGAAGAAATTAGGACAAATTGAATCTACTAATTTGTATATAGCAAAGGAAGCAATAAGGCAGAAAAGAAGATGAAGTGAGAGTTAAGTGTTCAGTAGTAGGTATGACCTCTTCACCACTGAAGAAAGATCGTAAGACGGGGGTGGAGGGAGAGAGAGAACATAAGAAAAAAGGATTTGAAGAAATTGTTTCTCCAGAAGAGACATACAAATCAGCTGGTACCTTGCATTGAAAGATACTTAACATTACACATTATCATGGAAATTTAAGCCAAAACTACAACTTGGACACCAAACAAAACAAATATAATTTTGACAAAGGATATGGTGAAAGTAGAATAATTGTGCCCTGTCCAAAGTTAAGTAAAATGGCACAGTTATGTGGAAAATTTTACAGAGCTTCTTATGAAATGTAAAAATCAGTACTGTGATATGATCTCACAAACCCACTTTCATTTATCTATGCCCTTCCTGCTCATTGGCCCCATATTCACAATAGGCAAGAAAGACGTGGAAACAAGGAAAATTTCCATGAAAGAATGAACAGACAAAGCAAGTGTAGCTGCACACAAAATGGAATATAATTTAGCTTATAAAAAAAAAGAAGAGGAATCTTGTCACAAGTTCCACATTGAGGAGGTTTAAGATTATTATGCTGAATGAAATAAGCCAGTCACAAAAGAATAAACACTGCCTGCTTCTACTTCGAAGAGGTACTTAAGATAGTCAAATTCATCGTAGCTTCAAGCAATAGGATTATTGCCAGTAGCTGGGAGAAACGAGAAATGGGAATTTCTTTTGTGTGTGTACCTATAAACTGCAGTCAGTTTAGAAGATGTTTAGAAATCTACAGTATGCCTATGTAACTGTGACCTCATTCTAATCCTCAAATGGGAGAAGTGATCTAAAGAGAGACATTTGTGCTCTTTCCTTTTCCTATGAGACCATTGTCTTTTTTTCTCTTGTAAAATTTGTATGCTTAACAGGAATATAAAGGTCTTCGCTTGAAGTTGACATCCATAGAACAGACAGGAAAGCTTCCACCCTATGCCGATCAACAGATTAGACCTGGGATCAAAGAACTCTTCCCCTGCCCGGAATGAGTGGCCATCTTTATACCTCACAAAACCTATGAGACTTTTTTCTCTTGCAAAACTGTGGATATTTATGACCCCATTTTCTTTGTCCTGGACTTAAATAGAAAAATATCTCTGTGACAGAGAACTAGACAGTAGAGACATCTTGGATCCTTAGCCCCCTTCCCCCAGAAAAGAATGAGATAATCTGCTCATAGATAAATTTAGCTATGTTCTCACATTTGCCTCGTGGCTATAGATTGCAAGAGGGACACAGGTGCAGTGAGAAGGAAGTTAAGTTTCTTCCCCAATCCTGCACACTAGGCCAAAGTATTAATAAACCCACTTTCCTTGATGAATTTTTTTCTTAATTTCTTTTGGAATACAAGGAAACAAATGTGATGAGTTTTGGAACCAAAAAAGTTCACAAAGCATGCTGTACCTGTAATTTAGTGCTTATTAAGGTGTTATATCTGTTGCTACCTTTCAATATTTTATTTACTTATTTGCAAGGAAAGAGTGTGTATGTGTGTATGTGTTTGTGTGTGTGTGTGTGTGTGTGTGTGAGAGAGAGAGAGAGAGAGAGAGAGAGAGAGAGAGAGAGAGAGAGAGAGGCCCAACAAGCTCCAGATGTGTGCACTACTTTGTGCATCCGGCTTTACAAGGATTCTGGGTAATTGAACCCTGGTTGTCAGGCTTTGCAGGCAAGCACGTTTTCCACTGAGCCATCTCTCCAGGTCCTCTGGTTATTTCTTTAAAAAATTAGAAATTAAGGGCCTGGAGAGATTGCTTAGCAGTTAAGGCAGTTGCCTGCAAAGACTAAAGACCCAGGTTCAATGCTCCAGAACTCATGTAAGCCAGGCGAAAAAGGTTACACATGCATATAAGGTCATGCATGTGCACAAGGTGGCACACGCATCTGGAGTTCTACTGCAGTGGCTAGAGGCCCTGGTGTGCCAATTTCCTCACTTTTCCTCCCTCCCTCTCTGTCACAAAAGCATAAAATAATTTTAAAAGTTACAATTTAACAGAAAGACCTCAATGAAAACTATGTACTCCCTTTAGATATTTGATTGAGTTTCTACTTTTCCAGGCAAGAAACCATTTCCTCTATTTGGATTCATTATGTTTCAAGCATAATACTGTCTGATTGCTTCTAAATGACATATAATGACTGCTTAATGTTGTACAATCAAGTGGATCTAACTGGAGTACTTCAGGCCAACTTAAATCTTTTGGCTACTAGTATTGACATATGAGTCACTGTTTAGGATCACTACTAGTCTTAGAACTGAATTAATACACATGTAAAAAAATGTCAAGCATAACAATATTATGGTCCAAAGTTTAAAAAAAAAATCAACGATGATCCAGAATATCTTTGTCACTTTTTGAGGCAGGATCTCTCTCTACCTCATGTTGTCCGGGAACTTATACTGTAGTCCTCGGTTAGCCTCAAGCTCATGGCAATCGTACCTCTCCTTCTGAGTGGTGAGACTAAAGGTATGAGCCACCATGCCTGGCTCATCGTGAGTTTTTATGTGTGGTTCCATAACATGGATATGTTATTTTCAAGTTTGACCAACCAACACTGCAACATCTTTTGTAGAAAGAAACACAAATAGATGTTTACTACTGAATCCTGGTTGCCTAAGAGAATGATCAATTCTGTTCAGATGCAATAGCATAAAATCGTGTACTGAGTTGTTTCAAAACTACAAAAAATATGGAATTTAATGTTTTTTCCCTGAGCACAGAAACAACCAGTGCTTCATTAAATTTAGGGAATAAAAGGAAGATAATCCCACTAGTTAGAACGGCAATGGAAATAGCATTAGTCCCCACGGGACACTGAGCCAATGGTGTGATGGTTGACCTCCCTTGCCGACCTCATTGGATCCAGAATCACCTAAAAGACAAGTATCTGGGCTTATCCAGGATAAAGTTTTTAGAAAAGGAAGAAGTGGGGTGACCCACCTTAACTGTAGGCAGCGCCACTCCACAGACCTGAGTCCCAGGAAAAGCAAGTTAAGCATGAGCGTCTGTCTCTCTCTGCTTCCGGGCTGCAGACACAACGTCCCCAGCTGCTTGCACTGCCTCGCAGCTGTGCTTTTCAGCTATGATGGGCTCTGTGACAGTTAACTTCTCCTTGCCGGGACAAGACATACAGCCAGAAGCAAGGAGGAGAGTAACTAGCCCAGGCAGAAAGACCAGTATCTGCAATTACAAATATAAAACACCTTCAAAGAAAGAGATGGATCATAACTCCTGGCCTTATAATTTGGTTTAACCTTGGATTTACATAAAGCTCTTCACATAGAATGAGAATTGGCTTGTCAAAGAAGTAAAAGAAGGTAAACATGGAAAGAGATCTTATAGTACATACAGAAAATTGAGAAACAGAACAATAATCTCAGTCAACGTTGATGGTCACACAGAAAGATTATTTATAGTTTTGTGTTGAATAGAATGCATCTGTGAAATAATTTGAGGAAATAAATGTCACCAGGGCATAATACCCGACATTTGTCACCAATTGCAAAAGCATTAGTAATTGGATGATTGGAGCCATCAAATGAAATCAAACATGTAGCAAAGAGTAGGGGCTTGATGACTGACATTTCTTGCAATGATGGTGGTGCAATCATCAGTATTGTCTTGATTCCCAACGTTAAAGATGAAGATCAATTTTAATAATTGCATTCCCTGCTGACAGACTAACTTCTATTATCACAGGGGTATTTGTCTATATAATCTCTGTCTGTAAAATGAGATGTTATTATTAGAATTCTATAAAAGCTGGTATTTCAAAATATAATGACATATACTGAGGAAAAAGGTTGAATGATAGATATCTTCAGACAAAAATCTCCTGTGAATGCTTGCCAATATGATGACAGAATCAAGAGATATCCAAATGCATTAGTCAGTTAATTATAGATATAGCATTCAAACAGGGGCAGCTATGAGAATTAGTCTTCCTAATACTAGCAGACCTTATCCTGTTCCTTTAGACTTAAATCTATACTTAAAAACTCTACTAGGTTTTCCTTTATATATATCCATTTATTAGCCCAGACACTGAGTAAAGTAATACTGAAGGAGGATAATCTTAAAATACATATGCTGCCCATTCTGTGTCCTCCTTCCTGGGCCCATCTTTTTGAGTGGAGCAGATATTTACATAGCTTGCTAATTGGCTACTAGCTTTACAAAACTCCAAATACTTAGCTCTTATTTATTTATTCTGGCATGTATTGTGATCTATTCCTATCTTGCTCTCTTTAGACATAAATACACAAGATCAATTTCCCTAAACTAAAGAATGTTTAGTGAGTTCTCACCATATGGCTTCATGCATTAGATGGTATAGAAGGTATAGAGCCACAGCGGTGAGGAGTTTACACCATAATCTATACAATAGATGTAGTGCTGGGACTAGAGATGGTGACAGACGTGAAAGATTGGACCCTTGTCTAGATGTTGAGAATGAGGGATGTCACTGGAGTACTTGAGGAAATTGTGCGTGAGAGGATATTTGACAGATCAATGAGAGTGCTTCATAGGAGATCTGAGACATAGTTTAAGGACTTTGGATTTGTGGTATGGCGAACTCCTGGTCAAGGAAATAGAGCATGACTCTAATGAGCTACCGAAGTGAGGGACTACAGATTGGAAAGGAACAGGAAGATTGGGTGTTGCTGGAGCAGGGAAGGGAAGGCAGCCCAGGTAACAGACACAAGCTGGGCGGTGAGGCGGTAGAGAAGGTTGAAGGTGAGGTCCAGAAAAGCCTTGCACAAACACAGCAAGATTAGCCCATGAGGACAACCTGTTTGCAAAGCAGGAGCCGTCCACATTCCTACCACCTCACCTGCTGCTCCCCTAGTCCCCAAGGAGACGTGACTAAAACTGGTGGGAACCACTGACTCAGGTGCAGTAGAAGCTCATCATGTCTGAAGGTGACTCGTTATCATACAAAAACACACCCCTAGGAAGACATTTAAGATGAGAACAAGACAAGAGATACAGGAAGTTGTATGCAGAACTACATGTAGTGGATAGAGCCTCCATGACCCTGAAGTCCTGCATTATAGGGCATCAAAGCCCAAATTCTTTGTACAGGAGGATTGATAAGCTTTCTCCTTGCTCTGGCCCACTTCCCCCTTCAAAGTGTACATCTCTCTTTCTTAAAGATTTTATTTATTTATTTATTTATTTATTTATTTATTTATTTATTTATTTATTTATGATAATGAGAGAGAGAGAGACAGAGGAAGAGAATGGGTACACCAGGGCCTCCAGCCACTGCAAACGAGCTCCAGATGCAGGTGCCACCTTGTACATCTGGCTTATGTGGGTCCTAGGGAATCATACTGAGGTCCTTGACTTTGCAGGCAAACCCCTTAACTACTAAGCCATCTCTCCTGCCCTGAAGTGCACGTCTCTTAATAAACTGTGCTTCCGCTACTATTCAGGTGTCCCAGCCCAGTTTCTTGTTCTGGGACATGAGAGCCTGGAAGCCCTCTGAAGATGCCTACCAAACTTTGGTATCCATCAATACCAACAGTACTGGTATCAGATAAGAGTTTCTGAGTGACTTTAAAAACTTTATTTACCTAAGAAACTAAGAACCTGCAAAAGGAACCCTGTGTTCCCTGATAGTGATATGACAATGGGATTTGAACAGGAATGATCTAATCAGAGCTAGTGCTGGGAGTAGAACCCAGGACTTTATGCACAAGGCCAGTACTCTTACCAGAAAGCCACTCCCACAAGTGCCAGGTAGATAGGTTTGAAAGTTGAGACTTGACCCTAAAACCTTCAAGGCTCAGTCCAGAGAGATTTGCTCAGCCACGTTTATTGACCTGACAGTTGAATTAGCATTAGGATGCCCTGCAGTTTTTCTTAGAGTCCACTGAGGCACAAAGCCCAAGAAAGGCCCTTTCTCCCTGAGCTTATGATTATCTGGAAAGACAATGCCAAAAAGAATCCCACCACCAAAGATAAGAACTACAAAGAGACTCTTCAGGGCTCCTATAGGAACTTGCTCACAGAAGGGCAGAGGTTCACCCTGTCTCTTCTAAGCAATTACCATTTACTTTCAGATGGTCTTCTGGACTGGGTTGGGTGGGCCAGGCTCTTCTACCTGCACCTCCTTAGCACATGCCAGTTATTTGGGCTTTGTAAACCTGGATTTGTAACCTCTCTATCTTCAGTGAAACTTCTTTTGCTTATTTACCCTTGTTTATTCCTGGCTGGTTGGGGACCACTGAGGTCCTTTTCAATGTTTCTCACACCTTCTGGTACCACATGAGTCAGATTAACGAATTGCCTCATCTTTCTGATTTTCTTCTAATTCAGATGCACACAAGAGGCTGCCTAATCAGCTCCTGAAGTGCTTCTTCCACTCAGAACACCAAAGGTCATTGAGAAGCCTGTGCTTTTACTCCCTCCCATGCTTCTCTGGTATAATACTACATGATTGAATTAGAAAAGAATATGTTGTGACTACATAGTGCCTAATTTCAACATGAAAGACTAGAGCTGTATGCTGGGTGCAGATGAGGTGGGCGTGCAGCAAGCTTTGGCAGAACAGCTTGTTTAGGCCTGCAGGGCAGAGAAGGGTCTGTCCAAAGTAAAGCTCATGCTTCTCTGTGTAACAGAAGGAGATGATGTGGACTTGGGGCCAGTGGGCTTCATGTAAGACTGAAAAAGAAGAAGAGGTTCCAGAATAGATTATATTTGGTGTTATTGTGGAACTGAAAGAAAGATGTTAAGTGGGGAAGGAAGGAGGCCCCCTGACTAGTGTTGATTTCTATTAAAAATGCATGGAAGAGTGGGAAACATCACCCCAAGGAGTCAAAGCAAAGATAGGCTACAGGTGAGCTCAGTGCTACAGTGTTTATTAAAATACTCAAGGTCCAGAGTACTGTTCCTAGCACTACATACACACGCACGCACACAAAAACACACTCCTCTGCCACCAAACCACCACTACCACCTCTCTACCAACATCTCCATTTAGCTCTTTCTCTTTTTAACTTTATTATTTTCTTGGCATGCATGTGGGAGGGGGAGGGCTACCCCATACACTCGCCCGTGGCAGCATAGGGTAGCTCACTTATTGTTGAAGCCCATTGTCTCTACCCTGTCTTTGTTTTGAGCCCAAGTCTCTATACTGATTCCAGACCTTGTGAGAATCTGCTAATTCTCAGGTCTCTGCTTCCATGTTGGACTAGGGTATAGAAACGGTGGTCATGTTCAGCTATTCGTACAGAATCTGGCTAGTTTAGGACGCTCATATTTTGTGCATAAAGTGCCCTTAACCTCTGAGGCATCTCTCTAGACCTTATTCTCTTTTGCAAATATGTGAACTTCACTCTGTTCTAAGAAACTATTACCCTCACCTAGCCTTTTCTTATTTAGCCCTCTGTTTCTATACATGCCCCCACCTCTGCATTTTTGGGACCCTGAAGACAGAGTCACTTTCAACATAGGTCTCATGATGTCAGTCTTTTGCTCAGAGCCAAGATGGTTCAGTGTTTCCAAATAAATGCAACCTTTTCCTTACCTTTTCCTTTTTGTCTTTGCTTTCCTAGAATAAGCTTGTTGATTTATTCTGGGCTTCTGATACGCCCCCAAGGATGGATGCTAGCTATTGATGTGTCAATCTGGCCAAGTAATGTGCCTCGTGTCAACAGCTGTGTTCTCGTAGACAACGTATAGCGCCCAGGTCCTTCCTATGGGACGCAAGCACTAATTCACTAGTATGATGTAACTGCCCTGTGCCAAGTGGAAGGAGAATGTATGTGAAAGGGAAAGCAGAAGAGCACTCTAGTAGCACATGGCTGTGACCCTCAGTCCTCTGACAGCTGCTGAGAGCAAGCCTGCCAGTGAGACACAAACTCCGCTGGTGTGCAGCTGAAAGAAAAGAGGAAGCTCAAGTTCATATTCGGCTTCCAACGAAAACAATGGCTGGCCAAGAAACATCACTTTGAGCAGCAAGATCATAGAAGTCAGGGACCTTCTATGTAATCACTATCGACACTCGCTGAGCCTAACAGAAGGCATTTAGACGGACGCTGGGGACGTAGTTCCATATGAATTCCCTGGAAGTTTACACCACCAGGGTCATAGATCAGGGCCACTAAGGGTTTTCCCTGTGTGGGAAACTTATAAAGCAAGTTCTAGGATAAATACCAAATGGGATGGTGGTAATCCTTGTTGACATACAGTGTGCCTTACTTCTGTCACTCAGTGACAGCATAAATTCTCATATCTCTGAAGGGGATTAGTCTGTGTTTCCAGTTCATAAAGATGGCTTGCACTGATATTTTGGCTCTCAGAGAAAAACAATATTTTGCCTCACAAAATTAGGCAGGCCAATCCTGATGACAATCATTCCCTCACAGAAAAGAGATGGTGGTATCCTATTTTTGTGTATTTTCATATAAAACCATCTTATGCTTTCTGATCAAGGGAAGGCTGTTATTGAAGATGTCCCACCTTTGTCAGGGGCAGCGACGGCTCTGCAGCTGGGCACAGCAGATTAACTCCGGAAAGACAAGAGAAGATTAGCAGGGAAGCATCTCGTATCTAATCCCTCTTTGAAGTTCTCATTCGCATGTCTAACAGCCTCCACAAACATTTCTAAAACTGAAAAAATGTCCCATAAATCAGCTCCTCGCATAATCCTGCAAATTAATTCTTCCATTTTCTCGGGCCATAAACCTTTGGGATCACCCTTGGCTGCCCTCTTTCTATTACAATTCTCATCTAATTCATCAACTTCTTTTAATGCTTTCTCCTTTCTTTTTCCTTTTTGGTTTTGGAATTATATGCAGAATCTAGCATCAATTGCCCAGTGCTAAGCATCCATTATCTTTACCCCCAAAGTGACCCAGGTCCTCCAGCAAGACTCCAATTCTAAGTATTCCACAACCTAGCCAAATAATTCTACCAACTGGGAATGAAGTGCTGAGTCATATGAGCCTAGGGGACACTTCACATTCACATCATAAGAATAATGTTGCTTTTGTTTGAGATAGTTTGTTTAGTAACTGATAGGTGTCCATTTAGAGCCATGCACAGGCAAAGTGCAGGGTACCACTAGGTAAGGAAAAGAGGGAAAGTTATGGCTTTTCCTTCAGAGGGCTTCACTTTGTTTAGGTGACAAAGTGTAAGTCAGGGCTGAAAAGATGGCTCAGTGGTTAAAGTGCTTGCCTGCAAAGCACTGGAGTTCAATTCTTCCCCAGTACCCATGTAAAGCCAGATACACAAAGTGGCACATGTGTGTGGAGTTCCTTTGCAGTGGGTACAGGATGTGGTGTGCCCATTCTCTTTCTTTAGTAAATATATAAACATTTTTTAAAAACCAATCATTTATACAATTATTGTTAAAAGCAATGTGTGTCAATATAGTGAAAGATTCTTGTGAAACATTATACCAATAAATTGGAAATATTTGTCAAGTAAAAATGTTAACATATGTGTGAAATATATTTTAAGTACATCAAATCAAGTTGCGAAGGGTAGGTCAGAATGTGGCTGTAATATAAAAAAGTAAGAAAAATATCTGTGGACCCATTAACAAAAAATAAAGAAAATAAGTGAGTACTTGCTATGCACCAGGTTGGGGCAAATTCTACCACCGATAATATGAAAAGAAAGAATGAAATACATGTAGTTACTTCAACTATACATGAATGAAAACTTATGTTTTCAAATTATTTTCATTGACTTTTTTTTCTAAATCTGATTTGTTTTAAAGCCCCATTTCACATTAGTTTTCATGTAAGTCAATTTAATATCAAGTTTATGTTCAATTATTTATTAAAAATCACCATTTACAAACTAGGACTGCTAGAATTTCACATTTAAATTTTGTTTTTGTAAAACTTCATATATGAAAACTCTTGCTTTGTTTATTAGATTTATTTTTATTTATATTTATGTATGTGCCATCTTGTTCTTCTGGCTTGTGTAGGTACTGGGGGAATTGAATCTAGCCTCTTGGGCTTCACAGGCAAGTGCTTTAACCACTAAGCCATCTCTCCAGCCCCTGAAAACTTTTGTTTTAGGTAACAGCTTCTATTTTAGTTGAATCTGACTGATTTAGTAAATAAGCTTTTTACGAATTTAAAAAAATGTACCCAATCTAGTATTTAAGAGACTGCATTCCCAGCAGATTTCATTTGATGTACATTTATTTATAATTAGATTCAATTAAAACTAAGTTATCTAGATGTATTTAAAAATGCAACTGTATTTAAGCTATTTTGATAAAACTCATAACTATGAGCTGTACTTTTGAACACTCAAGCATCCACATCAGTTTTAATTAGTCTGATGCACTGATATTAAGGTTATATAACTGTTCTCATCAAAATCTTAGATACTTTGTGTTTTAGAAAAACAAGTCCACTTTACTATGATTAATATTCCTAGGATACTTATAATAGATGATACTTTCCTATTTGAAGAAATTTATTCTATTTCAAAGGCATGTTTAATAAAATTTGATGAATGAACAACTGTTGATTGAGAAAGATAAGGACTTAATCTAATATTCTAAGTAGAATAGTTGTTCTTGTTGGAATGTAATTCTTGGTGCTATAAATGAAGCAGTCAGACTATTATCATAACTCAGATTGGAAAATTCCTTATTGCTTTTGTGGCATGTAAAAATCATTTGAGTTTTCTTTTTCCATCTTGTTCATGCATTTCCTCTTCTGATTCATCCTTCACACAGGTTGCTAAGTTTGTGTTGTTATTTCTTACCTTGCTGTTCTCTAGTTTCTTTCTACTGGCTGGCATTCTTCTGAGGACATTCAGCATATCTCTCAGTTTTCTCATGGTAGCAATATCCATTTCTTGGATGTCTTGCCTATTTTTCAATATATGTTGCTGATTACATTTTTATTCTGCCCTGTTATCCTGAAAACCTTCCCCTTTTCCATATCCTATCCTAATTTGACTAATTATCCCAAATTGTTGAGATGTATGATGTTTGAATACATAGAATATTCAGATTAAGTTGGGAAAGTCTGGGGAAATCCAGGACCATGAAGATATATGCTGGATACTTTCCAGCTTATTCATTTAGGCCACAAGTTACTCTTTCTGGAATGGTATTTCTCCCCCTCCTTATATATGTAAGCTTTGCTGATCCCTTTAAATCATGCTAGGCAGCACTCCTACAAATCCTCTTCATGAATGCTCCACCAAGTTGGCCAGATATTGACTACCCAAAGCATCAAAACTACCAAGATGGCCGCTGAATCCCTGAAGCCTGTTAAGATGCTTTATTTGTGTTAAACAAATAAATGAATGCTTATGGACTGAGAAAAAGGCCCTTCACCGAACAAATTCATATCCCACTTTGACTTTCAAGACCTTCTGTGAATAAGTACTCCCTAACCACAATTCACTTCAATTCAGTTTAGTTAGCTTTGGTGCAGTTTAGTTCAATTTAACAGAGATTTATTATGTCTACAAATTTAAGACTTAATTCGTCTCTGTGTTACATTTAATTATTTATTCCCAATTGAATAACTTTAAAAAATGTGTTCTCTCCTCTCCTTTCTTTATATTTTAATTTCATTTTTTTTAATTCTACTACACTACTCTGTAAATAAGCATGCCTGCACTTCTGTCTTTTCTCCCACCATTCTGTGAAGGTTCAGATGAACTGTACTGCCTCCATGAATACTAATCTAATTTTCATCCCAAAGATCTCATTGCTTATGTACTATTATTTCACCTTGTATTATCCTACTTTCCGAATCTCAATTTGTCATTTTTTTTTCTTATAAGATAACCACTGATCCATGTATCTCTGTCATCCCTCCCATTGTCTGATCCAAACCCTTGTACTTCTAATAAACTGAATATTATTGTGTAATTTAAGAGGATAAATTAAGGCTGTGGCAAGAGCTTTGACATCTAAGCAGGCCCTTCAAATATGTATGTCCATTCAACATGAATTTACTGTGTTACAGGCCATCCTGTGAGAAATAGGCAGTTTCAGAAGCATTTAATTTATATTCCTAGGTAAGAATTAAGAAACTTCTATTGTAGGTCACTTTTCTCTACTTCTGTTTTTTATTTTCTCCATACTTTATTGAATTATTAGAGTTAGAGAGAGAGAGAGAAAGAGAGAATGGGCATGCTAGGTCCTATAGCCACTGCAAAGGAACCCCAGGCACATGCCACACCATGTGCATCTGGCTTACATCTCTCACATGTACAAAAGTGATATATACATCTTTATGCTCAGAAAAGTCAAATTAAATATATTTTATCTTATGATTCACTTTCATTTCACACTAGTGGCTAAATAATAGAAAATAAATGTTGAACAATAACACCTGTTATTTAAAAAAATATTTCATAGAAGTAACATACAATCTGAAGAGCTGAAAGATTTTTGTTTCAAGTACTCAGCAGACGTTCTGAGGTATGTTTTTTAAAGTATTGAGTGAACTTAGACTTGTCTTTTAGATTTACTCACATAAATAATTGCCTCTTCAAGCAATGTCAGCTCTGTGAAGGGCCTGCCCTCTCCCTTGAATTCCTGGCTTACTCTTTGTACTTTTCAATGAGATGACAGAATCCATCCTCTCACCCCATCCTGCTATATAATTATGCTCTTAATCCCTTCAGAGAGACATCCACACAGTTGTTTATTTTCCTTGCAGACAGAGAGCAGATCATCACCAGCAGGTAAAATGCACAGAAGAAAGAGTCAGAGATCAGATGGGAAGAATCCTGACTAGGCAGGGGCTATGTTGAAATATGAGCTTTCCCCATTCAGAGAAATCAGCAAGGATTAATAACCTCAGGGCCTTCTTTTTAAAATCAACTATGTGACTAACAGCACAGACTCATGCTTTCAACCTGCACCAGTAATTCTTTTAATAATCTTTCTTCTGCTTCTCACCTGCTGTCTGCCGTGGACTGATTCTCAGGGACAGTATTGTTGAAACATTCCCCTGAACCAGCTTCCACTTCCTGTGTGGCCAACATTGCACATAAATTAATTCACATTTGTTTATATCTTCAATGAGGTGTTTTCTAAACAGATACAATTAACATAATTATCCCATCCATTTCTTTGAGTAAAAACAAGAAAAGCATATCAGAGTACTTCCTGCTGAGAGACTTGGTGTTGTGAGAGTTTGATATTTGAACTATAGAGACCTCAGTCATATGGGGTATGGAAGTAGAGGCCAAATGACATGGAAAATCAAAAGTTGAGAACTAACACAAAAAATAAAGAAAAAATATCTTTGTTAATGCCTTTGTTCTGACTGAGAGACCTTGGACTAAAGATAGTGATGCTATCCAGAAAGAAAAGTATTGCAGCCTTAAAATTTGAATGGATTAGAGTGCCAATTACAGACAGGACAAATCAGGGGAAATTTGCTGTTAAGAGGATATCCCTTTACAAGTTCTTTTAGACATGCTGTTTGATTTCCTCATGAGATGCTCAAAGAGATCTCTCCACCCCTCCATTATGAATGCAACACTAGCTGTCTAGAAGAGATTGGGAGAATAGAAAAAATACCATAAAAGTGAGTCTTTAGAGAACACTGTAGCACAAGAGGAGACAGCGTAACTGTTGTAAAGAGATAAAGTAAAGAGTAAAAAAAACAAGTAAAGAGATAAAGGCAACACTTCGAAAATACAGTAAAGAAAAGGTGAAGAAATCAGAATTTTGATGAAAATCCCGAGCACAGTGCAATAGAAGTCAAGAACAATATAGAACTGTATGGACAGGAAAGATTTAGATAGTCCCAGTTGGAAGATAAATATTAAGATATGGCTTACGCTTAGGCATTTATAATATTTTGCACACCAGTTTTATTGGGATGCATGGAAAAAATATCACTTATCACGGTTTTAGTAGAGCAAATATCTTGAAAACATCATGATGAAAAGAGCAAAATCGGGGCTGGAAAGATGGCCCAGCAGTTAAAAGTGTTTGCTTGCAAATTCTATTGGCGTAGGTTCAATCCCAAACCAACCACAAGAGCCAGACACAGAGAGTGGCCCAAGGATCTGGCATTCCTTTGCATCAGCAAGAGGCCCTGGTGTGCCCATATACATGCATACATATACAACACAACTAGCCAAGAGACTTGCCAATAAATGAATAATGAAATAGAGTTGTACATAGTAGTAAACAAAACTGAAATTTGAAGGAAAATGGGTGGATTTGAGGGAAAAAAAATCACATTAAGTGAAGTAACACAAACTCAAGAGACCAAAATATAACTTGTCTGATATGTGAGTATTCCTGCATAACATCTATAAGTATGTATGTATGGGAGGAAACAATGAGTTAAACCTATAAGGATAGACTTGTAACCAAAAGTAAATGTGAAGATATGAGTTGGAAGAGGTGGGAGAAAAGGGCAAAAGGATACATGTAACACAGGAAGGGGGAGAATTGGGAGAAGAGGAAGGAGGGGATAGGTCAAGGGAACTGGAAGCCAAAACAATCAAATTGTAATTGATAATGCAGAATGAATAATACATAAATCTCTATATGTCAACTAAAAAAAAAAGAAGGAAACAAAGAACAGAGAAAGATACATAATTATTTATATGGTAGATATTAGATGGCTACAAGACAACTATTTATAACCCATAGGAAAAATTATCTTCCATTTTTGAGTCGTTACATTTCTTGCTGCTATTTTGATCACTGCATAGTGCACATTAGCTTAGCAATTATTTTCTGTGATCTGTGTTATTCCACCATGAATGTTTTCCTCCACACTCACGTTAGGGTGTAGCTTGCATTATCTCCTGCAGTGCTACATTCTCAGGAGGGCCGTGACATATATGAATGCTTGAACACCGACTGAAGAGGGTTAGACCTCTAAGTGTGGATATCAGCGTATGGACTCTTAAACAGCTCCAACCAGCACCGACTCCCCACTTCGCAGGACATAACACTACTTCTTTGCTGGTATTTTTCTATCCAGAGACTTTTCTCTGTTAAGAAAACTACACAATTGGGCTGGAGAGATGGCTTAGCGGTTAAGCACTTGCCTGTGAAGCCTAAGGACCCGGATTTGAGGCTCGATTCTCCAGGACTCACGTTAGCCAGATGCACAAGAGGGCACATGCATTGGAGTTCATTTGCAGTGGCTGGAGGCCCTGGAGCACCCATTTTCTCTCTACATCTGCCTTTCTCTCTCTCTCTGTCACTCTGGAATAAATAAATAAAATAAACAAAAGAAAAGAAAACTACACAATGCTGGTCCATACAGAAATCACATTCAGAGAAGATAAGGTCTATATTTGCCCAACTTTGCTCATAGAGCATAAAAGGTTTTGATTCAAATCAAGTTAAAAAAAATTCTCCTAGTCTAGCACCTGAGGAAACCACCATAGAAGTCTTTAGAAGGTGGGTGAAATATTTTTTTAAAGGCTTAGAAAATGGCTTAATGTGATCAGTTCATCTTTGCTGCAACCTGAACTCAGGGTCCTTTGCGCTTTGAAGCGTCCATCAGGCCCACCACACCAGGTGTGACAGACCTCCTTTCCCTTGCAGATATCACCCTTTGTGTTTGTGCGTCCAGGCATGCTTCAAGACTGAGAGACAGATCAAGTTCTCATCAGCCCCTCTTGAAAAAAAAACGGGCCATTCATAAATGAGCTATTTCAGCCCTGGGAAATAAATAGTTGTTGGGTGATTACTGATGGAATGTTATGTTCTTAAATTCATTATGAAATGTATTTTCATTTTTAAGAGCTGAAATTATTAACTGGATTATGTAGAGTAGGAAAGGTAATTAGCAATTACTTAAAATCTTTTTCTCTCCCTTACATGTCTATCAAAAAAGAATAATGGAATATGTGTTGCCTGACTGTACAGTTTCAAATAAAGTTAATGAATATCTTTATTTTTTACTATTTTGTTTCTCTTGTTATAACTTTTATTCTTTAAAGTATTATTCATTTATTTATTTACAAGCAGACAGAAAGATAATGGGTGCACAGGGCCTCCAGCCACTGAAAGCAAATTTCAGATGCATGTGCCACTTAATATCTGCCTTTATATGGATACTGGGGAATAGAACCAGGGTCATTAGACTTTGCAGGTGGCTTAAATGCTGAGCTGTCTCTTCATCCCTGAAGATCTTTAAAAACTGCATTAGAGATTTTTTTAAAAAATCTAATTTTTGGAGAAATGACTTTACGTGGTAACAATTCAAACTCCACTAGTAAATATGCCTCTGAGGGAAGAGATTGTCATATGAACTATATTGGGAATTTGCTTTCCAATAAACAGAATATCCTCAGGAAAGCATTAAAATTTTAAAGTGTTCATGCATTAAAATACAGCAACACAGGGCTGGAGAAGTGGCTTAGTGATTAAGGCACTTGCCTGCAAAGCCAAAGGACTCAAGTTTGATTCCCCAGGACCCACCTAAGGCAGGAGCACAAAGTGGCCGTATGTCTAGAGTTCATGTGAAGCAGGTGAAGGTGCTGGCATACCCATTTCTCCCCTTTCAATCTCTCGCTCTTTCTCTTTCCTCTTTCCCTCCCTCCTTCCCTCTTCCTATCTCTCTGAAATAAGACTTTGCCAACTACAAGAGTCACTCAAGCGCAGATGTTATCAAGACAAACCAAACACATCTATAAATTCTACGTACTATGTCCTGTGTTTCTCCATTAGCTATTTATTATCATGATATAAACAGTCAACCCCTTGTTCTATCCAGAACATTTGAACGGAAGTTCAAAAGTTTATGCTAGTAACTTAGTGTGGATTTTACTATAAGGGATACACAGCATTCTAAAGTACTCAGTAGGGCTGGAGAGATGGCTTAGCAGTTAAGTGCTTGCCTGTGAAGTCTAAGGACCCCGGTTCGAGGCTTGATTCCCCAGGACCCACGTTAGCCAGATGCACAAGGGGGCGCACGCATCTGGAGTTCGTTTGCAGTGGCTGGAGGCCCTGGCGCGTCCATTCTCTGTCTCTTTCTTTCTGCCTGTTTCTCTCTCTGTCACTCTCAAATAAATAAGTAAGAATAAACAAAAAAAATAAAAAAAATAAAGTACTCAGTAAATTCATCTCCCTAAGCAGCATAGGCTTTCTTAGCAGCAAGAATGATATGTCAATAAAAGAAAATAAATATGATATAAATAGGGTGTATGAGTATTAATGGTTCTTTTTTTGGTACTTTTAATATCTCTCTTGTGGTAATATTGAAAAGCTATAGAAGGCATTGATATACATGAAGAAAAGGTGTTTCATTTCCAAACTTTTACTATACACGTTGTCTACTGTTTAAAAAATGATATTTTTCTTGCTACCATCTTTGCTTTGTTCATTAAATATCATATTTAAATCTTAACTATTCTTCATATGATTTCAATTTCCTGAAAAAGTTTCCAGGGTTTACCTAGGTAGGTATTTTATAATTTGGTTAAAAGTTCCTCTATTTGCCTTTTTCTCTCCCTCAAATAAATAAAACTACAACATTTTTTTTAAAGTTTCTAAAACTAAATTGTGCTGTCATAATTTGAGTATGTGTGGTGCAGGATATGTAAATTAATCAAACACGGAATAACTATTGGGTTCATGGTTCTTTGCTCACTGCCCCAGGTGCAAACAGAAAAGGCATCACTCAAGATTAAGAAGCATATAGTTGGAGCATTGTATCTGAAATCCAAGCTAGAACACACTAATTGCTGCTATATAAAGGTTTTAAGATGGTTGAGCGGATTAGAAAAGAGACAACTGAAGGAGGTGAAATTCGAACAGGTGGTCTTCCAGGATAAGTGCAATTCTGACATGACATCTGGGAAGGAGAAAAGTAGCAGAGATTCCTGGAACCAGATGAAGCATTAGTAATATCTGCAAAGAAGAAAATGATGGGGCCTTCTGGTAGCTGCATATGACTGGTATTGGGTGTTTGTTGTGAATATAGCCTAGGAAGTCAAATCCACTTTGTGGAAGACTTTAGTTTTTGATGGTGTGTAGTAAACAGATAATTGCATGGTCCTAAAGAAAAACTGGTAATGTTGCAACAGTATATTTTAGCACTGGTGCTTTCAGTAAGTTTGACCAGAAATGACCACAGACAGAGAACCAATTGCTGAGGATTTGTGATAAACATCATAGTTTAAATTGGACTGAAAAAAGATGTCAGGCATAGACTACAGACTTTCCCTTTATTGGGAACATAGCAATCAGTGGAGAAGTCACAACTGATCAAATTGTGTTCCTGGTAGATCGAATGCACTGAAGCCTCTTTGTAAGATACAAAAATATTTAAAGGAGGAGACAGCTATGAAGGAGGAGGTGTGATTTCCTGGATCATCAGAGACTTCTGCTTGCAACGGTGACCAAGAGACAGTATTCAGCCTTCTGCCTTCCTGGAATTGTACCACAGCATGGGCTAGTTTTATTGTGTTTCGATGCATATAACACTGCAATACTATGTTTCTAGGCCTAGACAAACAATATCCTCTGTAATCATCCATGCTTTCTCTGTAGGTGGCTGGGCTGAAAGCAGAGGAGCCTTGAATTTAGAGCTGAAGTGACAAAAGGGCATATTTCTGATACACTGATTACAGAAGTGCCAGCTCACAGGGGCACTGGATAAGGTCTTTCGATTTTGTGCCAATAAGAAATAAACATAAAGCAATTGAAGACTGAATTTCAAGATTCCTTATTCTCCCAGGGAGCATTACTTACCCTAGCACAGAATATATTCAATAAATTTAGTTCCTTATAGTAGTAAAAAATATTTATTCAATCCAAGTTTAAAACTGAAAATCTTCATAATGTTCACCTCAGAATCATGGGGATAAAATTTCTCAACATACACCTTATAACTTTTGCTTTCTTTTTGTTTTGTTTTTGTTTCTACTAAAAGGATACTTGGGATCTAATGTAATTTGCCCATGGACTATTGCACTAGAGATTTCTTTATTAAACATTTATCATAACAATATTCCCTAGAAAAATATTTGCACAAATAGTGTCATTTATTGAACTGAACGTTCCCCACAAACTGAGATGTTTACAATGCTTGCTCCTCAGCCGGTGGTGATGGGAGAGGAGGAGCCTTTCCCAGAGGAGGTTTGTCCTGGGGTGGATCTGGAGGTTCATTAGCTCCTCTGCTAAGCTCACTTTCTTGCCTCTGTCTTCTGTCAGCTGTGGAAAGAAGTGATGCCCACCTTCTGCTCAAGGATGATCAGTAATCTTTCCCTACAGCCTGTAAGCCAAAACAAACCATATCTTCCCATCTGGTGCTTTTGGCTGGGTATCTTGTTCCAGCAACACAAGGGTAACTATAAAAAACGGTGATAAAATTTTCTTAATCAAGCTTATCATCATAAGATTGACTGTTTTCAAATGACTGAATTTTTTGGTTTGTTTGTTTTTTTAAGGTAGGATTTCACTCTAGGCTGACCTGGAATTCACTATGAAATCGCAGGGTGGCCTCAAACTCACAGCAATCCTCCTACCTCTGCCTGCTGAGCACTGGGATTAAAGGTGTGCACCTTCATGCCCAGCTGACTGAATGTACTTGGTTACCTAGTTATCCTCAATATAACTTTTCTGACATTATTTTGGAAATATTACAAATCCTATTGCAAGTATTTTACTGTGCAAATAAATGATATATAATACTCAAATCTATGAAATGCCTTTTAATAAATTGTATGCATATTCAAATCCATAACAATTTCTTTAAGTACATTGAATGTGCTAAACACAAATGATAACAAAAAGCAATCTAATGATCATAAGATGTGAGGAAATGTATTCTAAGCCAAAGATGAAGTAGGCATACTACAGTCACTAGACAGATGCTAAGACTCTCTTCCTTTTATGCGTTCCTGGTGACACTCAAGACAGTTTCTGCATCATTTCAAACAATTTTATTTCCCAGTGATTAAGGAAAAAAGAAAAATAAAATAATCACATTTTCTATCAATCACTAACTTCATGATCTTTCCTGAACTTGCTTTTGGACACTAAAATGATGTTGTCTTTATACTCCACCATGGTTGAGTATGAACGGAATCAGAAAAATGAGTGCTCAGCCACCCAGAGAGAGAATTCCATCACAGTTGTAGGCTCAGCACAGTTTCAATGGAAACAGCTGAGAAATAAGCACTTTTAAGTACTTATGTATGTATTTGCCTGTCTGTGTATGTGTGTGTGGATTTGTTTATGTACACAAGTGTGCTCTGTGCACATGTGTGCATAGGTACATTGTACAGGTGCAAACAAATGACCATCTAGCTTTACGTCCTGAGCTGTGGGGTTGGACCCAGGCTGGTAGGCTTTGCAAGCAATCATCTTTGAGAGTTGAGCTATCTACTCAGTCCCAAGTAAGTTTATGTTGGTCATTTACTATTCACTTACTATTATCTAGGGAAGAAAAAAAAAAACTCCTTTACTTTGTAAACCTCATTGAAAGTACCTAGGTGAAAATTCTGACAAAAAATTTAACTTAAAAATAACCCATGCCTTCTCTCTCTCTCTCTCTCTGTCTCTAATAAATAAATAAATAAAATCTTTTACAAAATAGCTGGAGAGATGGCTTAGCAGTTAAAGTGCATGCCTGTGAAGCCTAAGGATCCAGGTTCTATTCTCCAGGTCCAACATAAACCAGATGCACACGGTGGCTCATGTATCTGGAGTGTGCCTATTCTCTCCCCCCACCCTATCTGTCTCTCTCTCTCTCTGTATCTATCTAATAAATAAATAAATACAAATAAAATCTTAACAAAATAACCCATGTCTTTATTTCTTCCAAAATAACCCAATTATTCTCTATATTTTATGATTTTTAGATCTTTTCACTTTCTGTGAGCTTCATTTTACTGTAATATAGCTGTGTACAAAAGCCAACACTGATTCACAATGTAAGTGGATAAGCCTAAAGACAAGTGCTTCATAATTTGCCACAGCTCACAGTGAGGAAATTGGAATGAGATAGGATAAGGGAGAGTGCAATATAAAGCAGCCAACCGCGTGTGGTTTAGGTGCTCAGACATCACACCATCACCTCAGCATGGATGGAAAAGTGCACAGATCTACAACTCACACACAGCTCCGAACGAAGTCTTCTCCGCTGACTAGTAAAGACCACTGTTACCAAGTCTTCCCGAGCAAGGTGTGGGCCAAGTCTCACTGTACTGGATGTGATCACTTGTTACGCTGTCCCATTGGAATCCAAAGGAATGGTGATTCCTCATCATTTGCACCCAGCACATGAGCTTGAGAGATGGCTTAATGATTGCAGGCACTTGTTCTACAAGCCTGGCTACCTGAGTTCAATCACCAGCTCACAGGTAAAACCAGACACAAAAGCAGAGCACATATCTCTCATCGCAGCTTGCCTGTGGAAATGGAAAGCCAATTCAGGAAGAGCTCAAAGCTTATGGATCAGTAAGCCTGGCCTTCCTAGAAAACCTACAAGACAAGCCTTGTCTCAAAAATGGAGGAGAGAGAAGACTGTCCTTTGACCTCCACATGAGCACCATGACACAGGTACGTACATGCATTTTTTAAATCACACATTTTCTGCATTATAAAGAAGTCTCATTGCATTTCAAATACTAAAGCTAAAAGACAAAACAAGGATACGCTGGTCTCCTTAGCTAATCGCCACACTGCCATTAACTTACATACATTCCACTGTGAAGGTCCCAATGCTTTGTACTGGTATTCAATCACAAACATTCCTGTTTCAGTCTTGATTAAACATTGGGCTGGACTGTGTCAAGTATGAGCACCGTAATAGAGCAAAACAATCCTAGGCAAAACTGAAAGACAAATTAGTGGCATTCAGTCTAGGAACTATAAAATGTTTTGGAAAATAATACAAATTTGCATGATGAAGAGATGTCATTACTTCAACTTCACGTGTTTTATAAACTCAGACAACACTTAGGGTGAATACAAATCCAGAGCATCCAATGTCCTAATTAGCAATGTTTGTGTAATGCTTCAATAAGTAGTGGAGAGGCCCCTTCAACGCCTGAAGATCCCATCATAGGAAATACAGCTTTGGCAGAGGAAGCTGACTTTGGCATTGGAGAAAAGCTGCATTTCTTTTGTTAAACTTAAGTAACTTGGGGGTGTGGGGGGCTGAGGAGATGGCTCAGTAGTTGAGGGTGCTTCTTTGCAAAGACTGGTTACCTCAGGTTCAATTCTCCAGTACCTACGTAAAGTGAGATTCACAACACGATGCTTGTGTCTAGAGTTCACTTGCAGTGGCAGAAGGCCTGGCATGCCCATTTCCTCCCTCCCTCCCTCTCTCTTTATCTATCTATCTATCATCTATTTTATCTATCTATCATCTATCTATCTATCTCTCCCTATAAGTAAATTTTTAAAAAATTAAAAATACTGCTCTTTTCCACTACTAAAGAATATTAATATAAAATTTAGAGACACTTGAAGGGGATTTAAATCTCTTTCATATATGCCTAAGCGTGTCTACATTGCTTATTTATAAATTGCTTTTATATACAAAGAGCTCTTACTTTGAAATTATTTCTATTAAATATAATCCTGAAATGTTGGTCTACAGAGATGGCTTAGTGGTTAAGGCACTTGCTTGTGAAGCCCAAGGACCTAGATTCAATTTCGTAGTACGCACGCAAACCAGATGCGCAAGGTGGCACAAGTGTTGGGAGTTTGTTTGCAGTGGCTGGAGGACCAGGCATACCATTCTCAATCTGTCTCTTTCTCTCTCCTTTTTCTGTCACTCTCCCTCTTTCTCTCTATCAAATCAATCAATATATAAAATATTTTTTTAAATATGGTCCTGGTTATCTTACCACACAAATCATATTCATGAACATGTTAACCTTTCTGTCATGGACTTTTTAAATACAAGCCTGAAGTAGAACCCTATGGGAGTTTTGTGACTATTCAACACTTACAAAAGCCCAGTGAGCCAGGCATGGTGGTACACCCCTTTAATCCCAGTACTTGAGAGGCAGAGTTAGGAAGATCACCATGAGTTCAAGGCCACCTTGGGACTGTAGACTGAATTCCAGGTCATCCTGAGCTAGAGGCTAGTAACCTTACCTTGAAAAACCAAATAAATAAATAAATAAAACAAAAGAAACCCAGAGAGTACAACCATGAATTTAAAAATGAGATAGTATTACACTTTATTATCAAAGCACATAATTTTATGAGTTTTTTTATAGGCAGATATGTTATTCAAATACCATTAAAGATGTGAAAAATTACACAGTGTTGAATATCCTACCTCAGAAACAGATATAAACTGCTTTTGAAACATGGCATACTTCTGTTGCTTATAAGGGCTACATCCCCTGGTTCCCAGGAGGACATAGCTTGGGGCTCTTGCAGCATCCTTTGTGTTGGTGGCAAGCACACAGTGGCCTCAGGCCACTGAAGACCCACCTCTGAAAGGTTAAGCTTTTTCACATACTGCTTCAAACTCTTCCTACCTCTGCTCATTACCCACTTTCAGGTATAATTAAAATAATTATAATAATGACCCAGCTCCTGGTACCAATTTTCTGTAGTACTTATCATTATATTAATGAGGTACCTGAGGCTGAATATATTTAAAGGCCATATATTTACCTTAATGTTTGTATTTAGATATTTATTTTTATGTATTTATTTATTAGAGACAGAGAGAGGTGGAGAGAGAGAGAGAGAGAGAGAGAGAGAGAATGGGCATGTCAGGGCCTCTAGCTACTGCAAATGAACTCCAGATGCATGTGCCACCATGTGCACCTGGCTTACGTGGGACCTGGAGAACTGAACCTGGGTCCTTAGGCTTACCAGGTACATGCCTTAACTGCTAAGCCATCTCCCCAGCCCCCTACCTTAAAGCTTTGGGAGCTGAAATTCTAGACACGTTGAGCTGGCTCTGGGAAGCTCTTCTTAGCCACATCATATATGTCAGAAGGCAACATGGTGGGAGTGTGAGAGAGATCACATGATAACACAGTTAGCAAGAGTCACGAGGAGGTGCTGGAGGTGTAACTTTTCACCAGTTCCCACCTTTGAAAATGTTCCCTCCACCTCTCTACACTGTCTCCTGTGAGATAAAACCAACACATGAACCCAGATGGACACAGATAAAACACACTCTAGCCAGAGCTGTCACAGTGTAGACACCACTCTTGGGCTCACTGTTCTCTGCTCATAATTGTTGTGATGTCTCAATGTGACACGTTACTGTTGCTATTAGTAGTTAAATTCATCAGGAACATGTATAACTAGCGATGTCAACATGCATATATCATTAGCAAAATTAATTTTGCTAATAAATCTCACTGTATATGAATATTTATTTTTGAATTATTAAGTTATTTAGAGCTTCATAATTTTACTAAGAATAATTCAAATACCATTATATATATGTATATATTATATATATAATTATTATATATATATATATATGTGTGTGTGTGTGTGTGTGTGTGTGTGTGTGTGTGTGTGTGTATACATATCCCTGTTATAAATATATGACAGTAACAAGTTCAAAGTCTTGACTATATTTTCCCATTCTGGACCATGTAGTATCCCTGCCATTACTTTTATTAGGGGTTCAGCTTATTCCATATTCCATTTATGATCTAACTTAGTTTTCCATATTTCAACCTTCCCAAAGCCAAGATAAGTTCTCAGTTTTGCATTTTCCACAGCAAAAATCTGACAGATAGCATGCTAAATTTACTCAGGTTTTATTTTTAGCTTCTTGGGTGTCACTGAGTAGAATTCAGAGGGTGTGAAATATGATGTCACCTTTATATCTCTCTGACAAAACACCCGAGAAAATGTACATGAGGAAAGAGTGATAATTTCGGCTTTCTGTTTCAGAGGTTTCAGTGTACAGTCATTTTACACCATTGTTTTAGACTGTAGCAGAGACAGAACCAACATGGGAGGGTGAAGCAGATGAGACTGCTCACTTCATATGCCCAAGATGAAGGGTGAGAAAGAGAGAGAAGGAGGTAAGGAAAGAGAAAGAATCAGAACTGAAGGTGCCAGGAACAACTTATGATACCAAGAGCACACTCAAAAGGCAGACCTCCTCTCTTCTAAAACCCACTTCCTAAGTTTCTGCCATCTCCCAATGGCCCATTAAATTATCAGTCCATAAATTGATTAATTTATTGATTAATGATGTCAGAGCCCCTGTGATCAAATGACTCCCCCAAAGCCTAGCAACCAAGACTTTAACCCTTTTTTGTGGGACATTTTATATTCAGACCATAACATAACAGACTAATATATCTGCATTTTTTCCTAATTTTTAAATGAAATGAACACTTTTATTTACTCATAAAGATGGCCAAAATTTTCTCCAAACAATGGTACTATCTGACTCTTTTTTCCTACAGTGAAATCACAGGTACCTTTGTCTCATACTGCAGATCCTGTAAAGTTTTTGATATATTCTTATACATGTTACTGCTTTATAAATTATTTCAGTTATTAGAGTCCCTCCCACAATTTTTATTTTAACAGCTTAAGGAAGAGACATGCATAACATCACAACTTAAAATATTTTAATAACTATATCTCAAATACTTGAATTCCTTCGTAATCCTTTGCATTTTTATACATTATCTTCATAGAAGGCAAGAGGATTAGCTAGAGGTTTCTGGCAAAAGAAAGGTTAAAACTCTATGAAATGTCAGTTCTTAATCCTCCTCTTTACTCTTTCCCACCCTGGAAGGTCTTCCCTGAAACTCTTAATGTACTTAGGAATGTCACACCCTTTGAGACGATTTGTTAATTGAAACAAAGCAATGTCACTTTGCTGTTAGCCTGATCCCTAACAGGTTTTGATTAACCCCCTATCTCCTCAAAGGTCCACACTTGATAATATGTCTGTACCACATGTAGCATATATAGCCACATATTTATATACATATATATATATGTAATATATGTAATATATAATACATAATGTATAATGTAATAATATATGTAATATATATATGTAAATACAAATATATATATATGTAAATACAAATATATATATATATATATATATATATATATATATATATATATATATATATATATATTTGAGAGTGACAGACAGAGAGAAAGAGGGAGAGAGAGAGAGAGAATGGGCATGCCAGGGCCTCCAGCCACTGCAAACGAACTCCAGACACATGCGTCCCCTTGTGGGTCCTGGGGAATCAAGCCTCAAACCGGGGTCCTTAAGCTTCACAGGCAAGCACTTAATTGCTAAGCCATCTCTCCAGCCCTTATGTTTTTAGTTTTTTATTCACTTATTTGAGAGAGAAGGAGGCAAAAAAAAAAAGAGAAAGAGGAGGGATAATGGGCACTCCAGAGTCTCTAGCCACTGCAAATGAACTTCAGACACATGTACCACCTTGTGCATCTGACTTAGGTGGGTCCTGGGGCATTGAACCAGGGTCATTTGGCTTTGCAGGCAATTGCCTTAATTGCTATATCACAGCTCCAGCCCTAGTCACATAATTTCTTTTTTTAAATATTTATTTATTTATTTGACAGACAGAGAGAGAGAGACAGAGAGAATGGGTGCACCAGGGCCTACAGCTACTGAAAATGAAATCCAGATGCATGTGCCCCATTGTGCATCTGGCTAATGTTGGTCCTCAGGAAATGAACCTGGGTCCTTTGGCTTTGCAGGCAAATGCCTTAACCACTAAGCCATCCCTCGAGCCCTAGTCACATAATTTTTAAAAAGCCACATTATGGCTCTCAAATACAAAGACATTGAAGGAAAACACCAAAGAATTGGCTGGATGCACTGCTCAGTTTCCTTAGTAACAGCCCATGTAAGAAGAAGTGTTCTCCTTTTAATCATTCCTAACTTAATGCTTGAAGAGCTTTGGTCGGATCTCGTGGCTGAATATTATCACTATTAGTTTGTCTATCAATTAAGCTGTTTATTTGGTTCTAGTTGCAGTGACCTCTAATGCCCTTGACTCAGATGTAGAATCAGGAAAGCCCCAAGAATAAGTTTCTTCCAAACTTGTGCTTTATTTGCTAAACTACTTATAATGGGCCTACACTACCATACAGAGTATAGACTGTGTTGTGTGTTGTGGTTGCATTTCCCTTTCTGTCTGAAATATGCTAGTCATTGTGAATAATGTTACTTATTTTTCAAAACTGTTATCAATGATATCATATCCTTCACATATTCTTGAATCCCCCTTATATCGGTCATATTTAGCACTAACATTGTATCACTCGGTGTGCCTCAAAGTACTGTCCTCAGCTTTGTAACACCACAGTATGATATCGCTCTATTGCCCTGGCTATTGAAGTGTTTTCTCCCAAGTGAAATATATTTCCTATCCAGGTATAGTGCTAAAACTGTTTATCCCAGAAATCTAGACATGGATCCAAAGAATTAGAATATCAAGGCTCAGATACATAGTGAGTTCAAAGCTATACTCTGCCTCAATATCTCCCCCACCAAAGACCAAATGAATACTGGAGCTATTTAAGATTTGTAGCTACCTGGTTAAAGTGAAAAAAAAAAAATACTTGGACATTCCTATGACAATGATTTTGTATTTGATTCAAATGTGTACTTATTCTGGCAGTACAAATATAGTCGATGTTAGTTTTTTCTTCCTACACTCATGCCACTAATATGGAAAATAGAATTAACTTAAAGATCCAGTTTGTGTCTGTTAGAGTTATTAAGCCCTGAGAAACAAATCCTTACAAATTATTTCCACAACCACTCATTTCCTGGAATCTAGCCACTTCTCACAATCTCCACTTCTATCCTCTGAGTTTAAGCCATTGTTAGTTCTCATCTGTTTTATGGAACTGATTATATCTTACCATTTTCCTGCCCCCCCCCACCCATGTGTACTCCATCAATACAGGGGTCAGAATGATTACTTCAATACATTTTAGGTAAGTTTTCCCCTCACTCGAACCTCTGTGGTGTTCTACTCAATGCCAAGCTCTGTGCAGAGAGCTCCCAGGAGGGGTCTCCCTGGCCTTTTCCATGGCCTATGATGCTCTTCTACCAGGAAATCTACAGGAAGGATCACTCACCTTCACTGAACATCAAGTGACCTAGAGAATCGAACCTGAGTCCTTAGGCTTTTCAGGCAAGTGCCTTAACCGCTAAGCCATCTCTCTAGCACGGCATTCTATTTTTTTTTAAATTTATTTATTTATTTTTCCTTTCCTCTAATTTTTTTAAAAAATTTAATTTATTAGTTTTCTTTTCAGCAAATACAGGCAGTTTGGTACCATTGTTTAGGCTCATCCATGATGTACCCCCTCCCATTGGACCCTCCTTGTTGATGTAAATGGGTCGTGCATTGTGGAGTTAGCCCACAGTTATTGGTACGATAAATGTCTCTGCATATCATGACCCAACATGTGACTCTGACATTCTTTCTGCCCCCTCTTCCACAAAATTTCCCTGAGCCATGTTGGGTTCATTTTTGGTCTGCTTCAGTGCTGCGGTGTTGGGGGCCTCTGAGGCTCTGGCTCTCTGATTTGGTAGGAGTTGATTTTTCTCTGTGTGGGTCTCCTTCCCTCGGCATTCTATTTTTTATCCTCACTATTTTATTACCATTAGGACTATGCCAAATATATAGGGGTACAACCTCATGTAAGAAAATGCAATCCAATGTTGTAAGTATATGTTTTAGAATTATTTGCAAAGTCCAGCTGAAAATATCTCTCTGCATGATTCACACATATGAACCCAATATTGCTTACCAAATAAATATTTAACTAGTTTAATTAAATTCCCAACTAAATTGCCAAACTACACATTCAACTACTCCTAGCGTGCAGCATTGATCATGGTTCACTCTTTGACTCAGCTTTAGAATAAAAGAGAACAGAATCACTTATGACTCTCAGCTATAATTTCATTCTCTGAACAGTGGCTCGGTTGATCATGTCTATATTTCTCAGGGAACATTACTGTCAAGTAATTACCAGCAATAGTGAGGAAATAAAAGCGAGGGACCTCCTTGAGGAGGTGGTGGAGCTGTAAACGACCCGCTGTCCTTTCAAAATGTTTCAAACATAAATTCACATGTCTTTAAGTAGGCCACATTCTAAAGCTGAATAGTTCATTGAGAATGAAGTATGGTACATCTTTAAAATTTGACATTCCTTTTGTCTTTAGTCCATATGATGCTAATGGTGCCCTGTGTCTAGACTGACTGACACTCAGTACCTGTTCAACTGGAGCAAGGGTTGAGCCACACAGGGTGTCCAGAAGGATTTTTCCTGCTCCAGGGCCGAAATGAACACGGGTCCTATTCAGAGCCATGGCATCTGTGAAGCCTTGATCTGGGCATGTGTGTTGTGAGACCTAACAATGACTTCCTGAGAGCCTTGTATGATGGCAGCCCACAGCTCGGCATCTCTCTCGTTATTGATGAGTACAGTGTATTTGAATTATCAAAGCTATATTTCTAATATTAACTTCTGAAGTACAGGTTCTCTCTTATTAAAATGTCACTATAGCCCTGTGTTTTCTTTTAACATATGTGCTATTTGTCAGTCTAAGGGAGTTACTGTGAATTAACACCTCTGAATGTGTGAGCCAGTTCATCTCTTCTAGAGTTCTAGATACTTATGCTGGCAGCCCTGCTGGACAGTAACCATGTGGCTGGGGTGCTGGTGCCATTATGGTCAGTGGTCATTTATCATTTGCTTAGAGAAAATTTTCCTCAGTGCATCTGAAACCTGCTGTAGGTAAGAGTGGGCTCATTTTATTTACTTTCTTATGTAAATAACTGTGTTTAGTTTTGTCATTATTGATCTATTTTTTATGAACTCAATCTATACCTTGATGTACATTTATACTAATAAAAAGTTTGTACTCTCAGGCTATTTATTTTATTTTTTATTTTATTATTTGTGAAAGAGAGGAAGAGGCAGAGAGAGGGAGAGAGAGAGACCACCTGGGCCTCCAGCCACTGCAAATGAGCTGCAGACACAGGCATTACCTTGTGCATCTGGCTTACGTGAGTTCGATGGAATTGAACCTAGGCAATTAGGCTTCTCAGGCAAGCAAGTTAACTATAAGCCATCTCTCCAGCCCTATTTTTTTTCCAATACTTTATTTATTTATTGGAGAGGGAGAGAGAGAGGCAGATAGAGAGAATGGGTGTGCCAATGCTTGTGACCACTACAAACTCCAGATGCATGCACCACCATGTGCATCTGGCTTATGTGGGTTCTGGGAAATTGAACCTGGATCCTTACACTTCACAGGCACATGCCTTAACCACTAAGCCATGTATCCAGCCTGATTTAACTTACTTAAAAAAAAAAATTGGACTCTGATCCCTATAATGAAACACGTCGGACAGACACTATTATTTAAGCAGAGAGGTTTTATTCAGTGCACAGTTGTTAGGTACAGTGTAAGTTCTGTGGTGTGGACAACCCATTGTCTGCATTACCTCATGGCAAACGTTGTCCAAAGACGACGGTAGGGTGCTTGTGGGGACAGCAGCTTACATTGTCATCAAGAAGCAAAGAGAGTTGGTAGGGCCAGGCTTGCTCCTTTCATGAAAAAACCTACCAAGAGAGCCATCAAGGGGGTCACCTGATCAACTCCACCAGAGAGCACACTCCTAGCCAACCTAAGGGTCTCGCACTAGGATTCACCTCTTCCAGGTCCCATCACCTCTGCGCAGCGCTATCTGTGGATCACGAGGCCTCCCGTCACTTGAACCCTGTGGAGCATGGATACAGCTAGCCAAGCCCAACCCAGAACAATAATGCATGCATCAGTCCACAGATACACTCCTTGGTCTCCAAGTTTTATTGCACCATGATTAGACCTTTGTTATTTTTAAGTTACAAAATTTAGAAAACTTGGCAATGCATAGGTAATAAGAAGAAAGGCAAGAGGACAGGAGGAAGAGAGGAATGATATCAATCAATCTTTATGAAGCCAGGTAAACATTGCAGAACTGTTTGTTTTATAAATTCAATCAATATCCAAGTTTTTAAAAATATTACATAAAGATAAATTTTAGACCTTGTGCTATCTGACATCGGGCAACATATACAAAATAACAGTAAAGTGATTATATTTTGTTGTTGTTGTTAAATTTCACTCTGGCACATATAAACAGGCTGGCTTTACTTTACATTTGGCCCTGAGTGCCTGCATGGGACATCATCTTAAAAGACTTCACTGAGCTGAGGAGATGGCTTAGCGGTTAAGCGCTTGCCTGTGAAGCCTAAGGACCCCGGTTCAAGGCTTGATTCCCCAGGACCCACATTAGCCAGATACACAAGGGAGCACATGTGTCTGGAGTTGTTCGTTTGCAATAAATAAATAAAAATAAACAACAAAAAAGACTTCACCAAGGAAGGACAGAAAGCATCGGTACTACTTATTTCTGAACTACATGACCCTCCCAGGGTACTGAGACTTGTAGCTGGGCTGATAGTTCGGTCATCACTGCTATCACAACGGAAGTCCAGTGTGGCCTTCGACATATCCACCTGGATTCTTCTTCCTGTCATAGTCTGGCTGTTTTAGAGCACTAACACAACTGCAAGGGCAAATTTTATTGATTTTTTGAAAATTCTAGTCTTTGAGATATGCTTCACTTTGCAAATCTATAACTCATTAGTCAAAAGGATTACCAACTTTCTCTCTATATTTAGAAGTTGAGCATATATTTCAATTGGAAAAAATATAGCTTCTTCCCATGTCTTGGAAATGTTGATAATAATATTTATGTATATGTTTAATGACCTAGTAAACAAGGTAATGTGGATACATACCATGGACAAGGAAACATAATTCATAGGATGCATTTTTACATACTTTTAATTTTTCTCACATTGTTTCATTGAATTTCTGTCTTTCCTAACATAAACGGTCTAAAGACCTTTAATGTGCCCACTGCCAGATGAATTTTGGAAGACTTACTGTCATTCAAAGAACTTTCACTTTTTAAGTCAAATGCAAATTTTATTTAAAATATTTTCTTTGCCAGGCAGGGCGTGGTGGTGCACGCCTTTAATCCCAGTACTCGGGAGGCAGAGGTAGGAGGATCGCCGTGAGTTCGAGGCCACCCTGAGAATACAGAGCGAATTCCAGGTCAGCCTTGGCTAGAGTGAAACCCTCCAAAAACAAAACAAAAAAAAATAAATAAATAAATAGAAATAAAATATTTTCCTCTATTTCCCCTAGCTCAGCTCCACTCACTGTTTTTTTCTTTTTTCTTTTCTTTCTTTTTTTTTTTTTTTTAAATGTGTGGTTTTTTTCTCCTACTTACTTGCTCTTTCTGCAGCCTGGGCGCGCTGGGAGTCAGGCAGGGCACGGCCACGGCAGATGGCATTGCAGCTTTGTAAGTGTGTTGTTACGTGTGCAGGTGCCCACGTGTACAGGTGTGTGTGGAAATCAGTGCTCAAGCGGGTATATTACTCCGTCACTCTCTGTGGCACTCTTTTGAAACAGGGTTTCTCTCTGAAACTTGGGCTCACTGAGAAGGCTCAGCCGCCCAGCTCCGGGCTGGCAGGGGCACGTTCCCATGTGGGGCATTTTACACAGTTGCTCACTTTCGCTGTGCGATGAGGATCTCCACTCGGATTCCCAGGCTTGTGAGCAAGCACTTTACCTGCACACACGGCCCTGGTGCAAGCTTTCCCCTCTCCTGGACTCCAACTCCCGCCCTTTACGGGGAGGGTGCTCACCTCTTCTGGGCGAGGCTCTGGCTCTCTCTGGACCCGTGGCTTTCTGGATCAGTGCAGTGGCGTCCCCGCTGGGTTCGGACTCGGCTTCCATCTCTTTAGGCGGCTTCTTCCCCTAAATGTTTCTAGGAGTTTAGAAAGGACGCTTCTCTTCCCAGCACATTCCCCATGTTCTGGGAAACACAGATGGCATTCTGTGAGCAAGCCCGCTGAAATTCTGCAAGCAGAAATCCCCCGTTCATGCTCCCAGCGGGGCAAGATAGGGAGATTGTGGCACACTAACATTTTCTCTAAGAATATCTATCTACTCACTTCCCAGCCGGGCCCTTAGCTACAGCTCCTGTAACATGAACATACATGTTAGGGGAAGTTCACAGAGCTTGTTTGGCAATCTTGTTTCAGTCTTGATAATGATATAGTACCTCCTTTTCAATGTTACCATTGTTGTCACCTAATTTATGGAGTAATCAACTGAAAAAAGATATAGAAAAATAACCCCACTTTAAATTTATAAGGTAAAACCAGGAAAGTAATATTAATGACTTGTATCTACATCTGGTTAAGATGTAGCTTCAACATTTGGAGACTAGCTATCTTGGTATCTTTGTAACATGACACTGAAATTTACTTGTAATATGGCATGATAATTTACTACTAATATTGAAAACATAAAAAACCAGTTACAAGAAAGCCCTTCATTTCCATTTAGCCATTCTTTGTTGGAGCAACTGGCTGGTTCTGTTGCCCTTCAAGCAGCATCTACATAAACCACTGCTCAGCCCGAGTGAGGGGAGGGTTGTGAGCTCTGCAAGCACAACAACCTGCTGCCGGGCACTGTGGGCCGTGGTGAGAGTATTAGTTAAACAGCCACAGGCTAATGGGAACGCAGAACTGGGACAGATTGCAGAACCGGTACATACAGCCACACATGGGACTTAAAAAAGCATCCCAACATGTGTACAGGCCACTGTCGTCTTTTTTAATATTTTATTTATTATTTGCTAGGAGAAAGAGAGAATGGATACACCAAGACCTTTAGTCACTGCTGCAAAAGAACTCCAGATGCAAGCGTCACTTTGTGTATCAAGCATTATGTGGGTACTAGGGAATGAATCCTGGGGTGTTTGCCTTTGCCAGGGAAGTGTCTTAACCATTTAGCCATCTCTTCAGCCCTGGAAATGGGAATTTGACCTACACACACAGGCTGTCTGGAGGTAAGGACACAAGGACAAGCAGGAGGTACTCTGGCAGTAATGCAGAGAGATTTACCAGGCAGAAAGACCAGTGTGGACACTGTGTAGCCTTAAAGAAGGCCCGAGCAACAGGGCTGAAGAACATACCAGGGCCTCTGCATCATCAAGGTTGCAGGGATGGGTTCTCTTGACTCTGAAGGAAATTCATCTTTCACCGGAGTCATGTTGGATTTGAACTATAAGACGAAAACTAGGAGACGTTATATGCGGGTAAACATACACCCTGCAGAATCCAGAGGGATTATGGGGCTTTGTGAGAGGTTTCTGGATTTGTAACGTGCTCTGAGAGACTAGAGAATGATAAGGAAGAATATAGGTGTTTAATTTTAATGTCATGGAAAGTGGGGCTCAAGAGTAAGTGACTGTGGAATTGGGTGGCTGGCAGGAGAACAGGATAGTGTGGCTTCATTGAAAGCATGGAAAATACTTCTGTGCGGAGGAAGGGAGAGGGTGCTGTTGTTACTGCTGCTGAAATTGAGTTCAGCAACCTAAGAAATATGTCTCTCAGTTTTACTAACTTAGAGGACAAACACACACAAAATATTATCCTTTGATCTTCACTTATGTGCATGGCATGTGCACGGCTACATTCCCATGAAAACACACAAATGAATGAACAATAATAAATTTTAACAAAATATGTTTATTCATTATTTATTTGCAATCAAAGACAGAGATAAAAATTAAAGAAGGAAATAAAGCGAGAAAGAAAGATGAAATAAAGGAAATAAGTAGTCATTAGCAGAGCCTTCTGCCACTGCAAATGAACTCCAGGTGCATATGTCACTGTGGCATCTGGCTGTACAGGAGTACTGGGGATATGAACCTGGACCATTTCACCCTTGCAAGCAAGCACCCTTACTTGCTGACCCATCTCTCCAGCCCATCATAAAAACAAAGTCAAAAACTTTATTACCAACACCACAGTATTGGCAGGCTTTGGGAGTGTTTGAGCCCTAAGAGATTCTCCTTTACAAAAGAGAATCAATATCATTCTGAAATGGTTTGATGGAGAATGTTTGCCCATTTGGTCCCTCTACATCCACTCATTTGAATACAGTGTCCCTTCCTGAGTCTCAGAATATTGCATTCAAGGCTCCACTCCCAACCTTTTCCATGATGGGCCCTTGACTTCCCCAGCTAAAAACTGAGAGTAACAGATTTATGATCTTCTTAGACCACCAGGTCCATGACTTTCTGTTACAGTAACACCAACAGATCAAGACAACAGAGTCGTGTGTCAAAATGTACAAGAGAAGCCACAAGTGATGTTTGAAACATCTCACCAAGTTTGACTTCATATCTATCCTTTATTCATTCTTAGTATCTGGCCTATTGTTTTGATCTGATGGTCAGAGTAATAAGCACTACACATGACTAGGTTTATGACATATTCTGCTTTTCTTAATGTCTGATAGATATTGAATTAAAAAATGTGTTTGAAAGAACAGTAGATAATGTAGGGGTGTGCTGAAAATATACACACAAATTTCAATGAATTTGAAAATCTGGATGACTTAGAAATTTAGGTAAAAGTTGCTGAAAAGAAACAAAATAATCTTTAGGACACCAGCATCCTATGAATTTTATAACTGGCCACCTTCAGCCTCACAAGAGTTAGAAAATGCAATAAAATTGAAGTGTATTGGTGATGAAGAAAACAATATTTTTTGAAATAGCCCTGACCTAAGGCAACTGGCTTTATTTGAAGACATGGCCAGTAAAAACATAACTGGTTCAGTTTAGGTCAGCCAGATCTATGATTTGGGAATTAAAACAGGGTAGAGTCATTTTTGGAGCATTCACTGTGGGTTCCCGTAAAATGTTCTTCAAATTCATAGCAACACATTTAGCTCCGTGAATAGCTTTCTTGCATCTTGTAAATGTGTGTGTATATACATAAACATGCACTTATGATTCCCAAATTTCAGGGGTGTTCAATGAAGTAGATTTAACTAGTGGGGCAATGGTGGGGGAAATTGGTCAGGATGTCACACAAAGGGTGTGTTTAAGCTAGAAAGGACAAGAATGTTCCACTGGGTTAAAAAAAAAAATGGCTTCCTTTAACGTCAGCCTCAGCAGCAGCTCTGTCTGCCTGTCTCTATCTTCTTTTCATCTTTTTTATCTTTCTTTTCAGTTCTCATGACCATCACCTGTTTCTATTCCCCTTTGTAGCTTTTCTTTTCTTTTTTTTCCCTTGAGGAACCAAAGTGAAAGTGACAATTTGCTAGTCTTAAAATAATGAAAACCAGAAGGAGAGCAGAGGGGGAGACAACTCTTCACCTGGTCCTTCATTCTTGCCCTGTATTTGTATATTTTTTAAATTTTTAGATATTTTATACATTTATTTATTTGACAGAGAAAGAGTGGGGAGAGACAGGGAAAGAGAAAGAATGGATGTGCCACGGTCTCCAGCCACTACAAACAAACTCCAGACATGTGTACCACCTTGTGCATCTGACTAATGTGGGTCCTGGGGAATCGAACCTGGGTCCTTAGGCTTTGCAGGCAAATGCCTTAGCCACTAAGCCGTCCCTCCAGCCGTTGCCCTATATTTTTAATAGCAGGAGAGTGATAGTGGAAATATCCAGTGATACATGTGCTCAAGCTCATAGGTGAATAAATGCAAAGTGAGAATTCATCATGTCTAAAAGAGCTTACAGTCAGATTATTATTCCTTGCCCTGTATTATAAAGTAGAAGTTAGAATGATAGCTACCTAACATTTCAAGAAAGTTACCTTCTAGACCAGGAGTCAACATGAATACAATTCAAATTCAATTAAAAGTTGGAATTGTGTAGCTGTCTCAGGGGTCAAAGATGCTTGCTTGCAAAGCCTATGGGTCTTAGTTTTACCCTAAGCTACCCATGTAAGCCAGAATCAAAAACAGGAGCTCAAGACTCTGGTGTTCATTTTCAGAGGCGACAGATGCTGTTGCGTCCCCTGACACACACCCATGAAAATAAATAAAATATTTAAAAATAAATAAGTAAATATTATCTCAGTGTGGTAGTTCATACCTGTCACCCCAGCACATGGTAAGATGAGGCAGGAGGAATACCGTGATTTTGGAACCATCGTAGACTAGATAGCAAGACAGCCTTGCCTACAGTGTGTCGAACAAACAACAACAACAACAACAAAAACAATCAAGCAAGCAACCATAAAATGACAGGAAAAAAATCTCCAAAATTGGATTCCTTGCTATTTATGCCAGGGGTACAGGTAGAATTAAGATAGAGACCTTGTTCTTCCTGACGAAAGGAGAAAATTTTCTGTATTTTCAGAGTTCCCAGAGCAAATGACATGTCTATTATCTTCCTTCCTGTTGTGACCTGGTGGGATCCTGTGGAATTATCGCAGACCATGAGCAAAGTTGGACATGACTGTGCCATAAAAATGTTTCTCCTACCAAATCAGATTTCCAGAGCCCCAGAGGTCCCCAACACCTCATCACTGAAGCAGACCCAAAATGAACCCAACATGGCTCAGGGAAATTTTGTGAAAGAGGGGGTGGAAAGAATGACAGAGCCTCAAGTTATGTTATAATACACAGAGACATTTCCTCCTACCCATAACTGTGGGCTGACTCCACCATGCATGACCCATATACCTCAACAAGGAGGGGCCAAGGGGGAAGGGTAGGTCATGGAGGAGGCTAACAATGGTACCAACTTGACTGTATTCACTGAGTACAAAACTAATTAATAAAAAAAAAAATGTTTCTCTTGATTTCCCAGATGTCAGTCAAGTAGAAAAGAACATAAATGCTATTGCTACTAAATGCCTTTTGTTTTAGAGGCAGAATTTTGCCCCTAGTAATAGAACAAAAGATTACATCTCCACATACCTCATTTTTTATCTGAGAACCAGAAGCATGTGCGGATGCTATTTCATGGGTAATAAAATGGTTCATGTGGCAAAGAAGTACAAATGTTCACCTTGTGGCCACATCCACAAACACTAATTTGTAGATGGGTGCTGCCCAAGTCTGCTGCTGAACCCCACATGGAGCACAGAGAAGACAGTCATTAAGTATTTTCAGAGCCAAGAGGAGCCCACCAAGCCATCTTTTCACTGGCCTGCAAATTTTTGTGGTATTCACAAGGCCCAGGGAAGGTGCATACTTAGCCAATAGAGATCGAAATGAGAAAATTCTTGTCCACGACCCAGTGTTTGCAGACTTAAAAGGACTTACTGCTTCTTACAGGCAAGTCTTATTTTCACATCATAGAGTAGCAGATGGGTAGCAAATTGTAGGTGGCATTTAAAAATGAAATCATGTGTGTGGGTTGTGTCATCAAAGGGAGTTCCTTGCCAATGAGGCGCATAGGGGAAATGATGCAGGCCCTAAAAGCATTTGAAATCCAGTTGCCTTTTCAGGGGAAAACCAAGAAAAACTGCGGATGGTGAGTGTCCAACTGTTCTGAGGAGGAAAATATTACTCTAAGGTACTGTTTGGTGACTGTCCCAAGGCACACAGTGGCTATAAGAAAAACACACATAGAATTTTAAGAGTAAATTCTATTGTTGTAAAGTTACAAATTTGTAGTAAAAAGCCACCTCTTGCCAAATGTAAAATATCTACAGCTGTTTACGTAAAAAAGAAAATTTGGCTGACTTAATCTTCTTGAAATTATTCACTGAATGAACGCACCAAATATCTAAGTATCTGTCAGAAGAAATGGTTTTCAGGCTGGAAAAATGGTTCAGCACTTAAGGTGCTTACCTGCAAAGCTTAATGGCCAGTGTTCAATTCTCCAGTTCCCAGATAAAGCCAGATGCACAAGGTGTTTCACTGCAGCAACTGGAAGCCCTGATATTCTCATTATCCCTACCCCCCACTCACTCTCCCCACAAATATATGTGCATTTTTTGGCTTGGTAATCCTTGCTTTTAAATGTACTCAAGGATTGTATTCTAGCAGGTTTCACACATGTGAATCTATTGAGATGGTTCTAAAACCTTGTTGTTGTTTTTTTCTTTAGAATTTCCTGAGAAAAAATTGAACATTATATGTAAGAATGTGTTTAAGAAAGCTTCAGTTCACTTGGAAGGAACAAGTATTGTGAAATCTTGTGTTCATGAAGAATTTTGGAAGATAAAGCTATTTGAACTAAATCATCTTGATAGTAAGTTTAATAAAATACACACACAAATTCTTTTCCAACCACAGTTAAAACCTCTCTGAACAAAGAAACCTTGTTTGTCTACCAGCTATCACAAAACTGGCTGTTTAGTAAATATTTATAAGGTAAATAAATCAGTTATATACTGTGAGCTGTGTCTATAAATATCAAGCATAGTGACAGATCACTTTGAGTTGGATTTTCTTCACTTTTGATTTTCACTCTTAGCAGGAATTAAAATACCTATACTCGATTCATGTTATTTACTTTGACAAAATAAAATAAACCCTTCTAACTCTTAGCTTGACGGGTTATGATTCTTTGAAAATGGACACCACAGAGAATGTACCTTAGTATCATTGCATTCCCTACCTGGATTTGCAGTGGTTTGAGAAATGCAGATATTTCTTTTTTAACTGAGCAATGAATAGAGAAAACAACTTCAGGGAGATTTTGGTATTGTCCCTTTTTATGTTTTTGTTTTTGTTTGATGTTGAACCCAGGCTGGTTTTCAAGTTACAGTGTAGCAGAGGGTAATGGTGAATCCCGATTCTCCTGTCTCCCCCTCCCAAGCGTTAGGTCAACAAGACGAGAGTTCTGTGAATGTTGGTGTCAAGCTGTACCTGAGGATGGGACTAGGTGGAATTTAGGCAGCTGTTAGCTCAACCTGGGACACATTAGGTTGCTCAAAGCAGCAGCATTGACTCAGAATTCCCCAGAAACAGTGGAGAAAGCTGTTGGCTGGAGAAGGAGTGTTTGTCTCTTCAGTAGTGGAGCCATGGAATCCTTGCGCAAGCTGGGGTCCAACAATGCAAAAGTCAAGCTTTCACTGTAATAATAGTCATAAAGGAGAGACAGAATGCATTCTGGTAGCCTTGAAAGATGAAGTGTGTGACTGATTCTTCTGATATTGCACAAGCCGGGCTAGGATGGAAAAATAACTGTCTTCCCAGGTCACTCAGAAATATATCACATGAAGATGGCTTTTAACTTTGAGTGTCTCATATGTGAAGAATTTGAGCTACACACGTGAAGATGACACAGCCCAGGACTGACTGCTTTGGAAATCAACCTCTTCTGTTTATGTTTTAATATGAAAGTACGTTTTCATATATCCTATTAACATATTCAGTTTCAATTTCCTATTTTAGCAAGAAGCTTGCTTTTCATCTCTATTAATGAGTTCTGAGAGTCCCTGTAAAGTTTAGACTCCTGAACATTTGTCAATGGAACTTAACTATCATTTTTTCTGAACTGGGAAAGCAGCTCTCAGACCACTGGTAAGTAAACTCACTGAGGAGAGATGTTTCATGGTGTAGTTAACTTTAGCACTCCATAGCTGTAACATTTATGACTCATTCTCAGATTTCTTCCATCTTTATTACTGCACTCAACATTATTATTCTGTATTGGTGAGCTTTAATTGCTAATAGTGGGAACTTTCCAAAATGCAATTTAAATCTATAATCGCTTTAAGTTTGGGAATGCATTTTTTTGTCTTAGTGTTTAAAACCTCAAATGTTTTAGTATATAACATTCTAATATCCCATTATCTGCTCATCTTGCTATTTTTTTCACTCTCCTGACACAACTTTCAGAGCCTTCCCAAGCTCTCTGCCATTGTCTAACTCCCTGCTACATAGACCAGAACATCAAAGGCTGTGGAGCTGTTCTTAGCAAAAGAGAAATCAATGGAGGAGGTCCTTTGCAACTTCCTAGGATATTAACATTATTTTTTTTTTCTATCTGTGCTTTGTGAGAACTACAGAAATATTGCCACTAGCATTCACTGAATGCTTACATTTTTTATACATACTAACTTGGTTCTCATGAAGTTTATGATGGTGGATTTTTTAAAGTTATTATTATTTAATAGATGAGGTAACAGTAATTCATGATACTTAAGGTTTCAATGGTCATATACCATCCTGAATGCACTAAATCTTATCAGAATCCTTAAGTACCTTCCCAGGAACAAGAGCAAGATAGTGAATATAGTATAATTCAAATTCTTATTTGAGAATTATGCTTTTTTTAAAGGAATATTGTAATATATTTCTTAGAAACTGCTTTGAAGAGCATACCTTTAAATTATTGCATTTAAAACTTACCATTCATAGGTTGTATCTATGTTAAATGAAGAAAATTAGAAACTTAATATTCGGTTCATGAGATCTTTTCATGCTAAGCTGTGCAATTTGGTCATAAATACTGCTGAACCACACCAGATTCTTTTTATAGAATGTTTACATGACTTATTAATTCTTTTAAAACTCCTCCATATCCAAAATAGATTAGAAATATGTTGTGGTCAAGAGATAAAAATAACAAACCCAGCACATTAATAGTAAGAAAAAACTAAAAGAATTTGCATTAGTCTAATTTAAGAGAAGATAAAATGTCTGAAAGGGACAAGACCCTGCTTAGAATTTCCTAGAAAGAAAATGGAGAGGAAAGAAACCCAGAAGGGACGCCTACTGACCATTTTTATCCTTGGTGACATCAGTGGTCTCAGTCACCTTCATGCGCTGTTCTGTCAGCACAACTTTGATGTTTGGCCACAAAATTAAGACCAGGACAGCTGTGCAGAATCCAGCCCAGTGGCATTTATGTCTGTCCCGTGTGTCACATGTCAGACAGGGAAGATATGAGAAGAACAATGAATATAAAAGTTTGCCTTCCCATGCCATGTCCTACATGCCAGACACCATGAAAGTCCAGGAAAGATCTGGCAGAAAGATCATGTATGTGTTTTCAGAGCTAGATAGGAAAATACTCAGATACATGAAGACAGCCAATGATTCCCAATGACTGAGAAATAATGAAAATCTTAGTTACCACCACTGTAGCTGCAGAGGCTTTCAGTGGAAGGAGGAATGGGGCAGTAAGGAAAGAGTATGGATGTGGTGAGGGCATTTTGAAGCTTTGGAACGTCACAGAGCCCTGCTGTTATAAATTATGCAGAGGGAATATAGCTGTTGGTGAATGTTTCAAACTGATTCAAACTCATCCAATTAGTAAACATCAGTGGGAGAGGAATTACTTCATTATGACTATTTCCTTAATGTTTCTCTTAATGCTATAAAATGTGAATTATTTATTTTAAAAAGCAGATTTAAATCAAGGTTTAAAATGTTTTCTCTGCTAATTTTGCCACTTAAAGTGGTGAGCTGCTGTTAAAAATTTGGCGTATTTAGAGTTAATGGCTCTAAATTTAAAATAAGTTATTGAGAATTTGAATGTAGACCTGGAATTGTATGTTAAAATATTAAATTTGCATTTACTAATTTTATAAAATAACAGTGAAATGTATATAATAATTTTAAGGATGCATGTTTAGTCTAGTAGATTAATAAAAATATCTCAAATACTTGAAAAGGATTTTGGGGGAGGGAATGATGGACATAATTTAGAAATATTTGATGACCTGATTAGCAATTAGTTTATAGCTCTGTTAAAAGGGATTTTTTTATTTATTAGATTTATAAGGTTTAAAAAACCCTAGCAGTTTTATTTAATGATTTAGATAGACTACATTTTGAAAATTAGATTCTAAATGAATTGAATGTTTATTCTGAAAACACCTTACTAACTGCAAGTGGCTATAACCACATGACACATTTACATAAAATATGCCTTATGAATATGCATTGTTCTTAATGAGAGGAGGGGAAGGGCCAGAAGGATCCATGCAAGATGATAACTATGTTCTTCCAAACAACTCTTTTTCAAGATTTTTACATATTTATTTATTAGTTAGAGACATACAGAGGGGGAGAGAGAGAGAATGAATAAGCATGCCAGGGCCTCAGACCATTACAAATGATCTCCATACACATGTGTCACCTTGTGCATCTGATTTATGTGGGACCTGGAGACTAGAACCTGGGTCCTTAGGCTTCATAGGCAAGTACCTTAACCACTAAGCCATCTCTCCATCCCCAAACAATTTATTTTTCAAGGAGGTAATTCTGTTAAGAGGATGTTTCCAGGTACTTATTTATATATGAAGAATCATGCAATACCTTTAAGAACAAAGTCCTCAGTAGAAACTATAAAAGTCTGCAGATATAATTTTCAAATATTTTTTCTAAAAGGAATTTATCACTGTGCATGATATTCTACAATACTATTTATTACTGTGAATTTTTTCTTCACATGCATTTTATTTTTTCCTACAAAATTAAACATCCATCTATGACACTGGTAAAATTTTTGTTTCTGTAACAGGGATGTAATAAAAAGAATAAAGTAACATTTATCCTTATATAACAAGAGGAATTCACAAAAACATAAGCCTATGTGTTCTAGCAATACTAAAGACCAAATTCTCCCTGTTCTCTATGCAATGTCACAAGGACATGCATCGCAGTTATGTGAAAATCTTTATCTTATTATTTTAATAGGGAAGAGGTAGTAACTCTATGTGATGACCCTATCTTCTCACCACTTTGCAAAAGAATTTGCCTTGTAGATGCCCTGACTTCCAGCATTCTAATTTCAACGAGTTCCTGGATCAAGTTGTTGAATATGGATGAAAACTGATCACACAGCATGATGGCATGATTGATCTTGCAGACAAATTGCCTGCATGTAAATCATTGAAGATGGATTGAAAAATGCCTGGCAGATCTTAAATCATACACACTCCCTCAACCCAATGAAGTATTATTGCCATGGTGACCTGTATATTAGTTACTTCAAAGTTGTTTTACTTCAAAGACGGTGGCAGAACAAGGTTATTATTATTATCTAAGTTGACAAAATAAAGGTGCTTATAGAGATGTGCAGGCAATACTTGATATGCCGTTTTGGAAAGTAAACAGAGATACACATAGAAAGAATTGCAGGAAGTGTTAGTAAGTGTACCTGCCCATGCAATTGAGGTTTTGTACTACACTGTACCGTACAGACAGCTTAGGGACTTTGAATGCAATTTGGTGCATGGAGTTCTTATCAAACATGCAAGAGATCTCGGGAATCTGTCACCTGTGCTGTGTGAGCAAAGCATAATAATACACACCTAAAATCTCAATAGTCAGGAGACGGAGACAACAGGACTTGATACTCAAGGTCATCCTAGGCTAGCCTGGGCTTCCTGAGACCATGCCTCAGGCAAATAATGCCCACAACAAAAACACTTGGTAGTAAATCTTAGTATGTTAACCTTTCTAAGTTTGGGACTATTTTAAGAATTGTAAAGAATGCTATAAAAACCTGAGAAAATTTTGGATGCTACATCACTGAAACTTGTATATTTAAAATTCGTCTTCTTTTTCCAGAGCAAGGTATTCAATTTTAAAAATTACATAGAATAATGAAAAATTTATTACAACATAAAAACCTTATAGCACCAAGAACAAAAACTCTAGGATTAATTAATGCACCAATGTTATTATCATACTTGTCTAAAGCAGAAAAACAGGAGAGGACTGTATACAAGTTTTATAAATCCCACAAGAACAATTATATTAATATGGATCTGTCTTCAAAATATGTCTAAAGGGCTGGAGAGATGGCTTAGCGGTTAAGCGCTTGCCTGTGAAGCCTAAGGACCCCGGTTCGAGGCTCGGTTCCCCAGGACCCACGTTAGCCAGATGCACAAGGGGGCGCACGCGTCTGGAGTTCGTTTGCAGAGGCTGGAAGCCCTGGCTCGCCCATTCTCTCTCTCTCCCTTTATCCGTCTTTCTCTGTCTGTCTCTCTCAAATAAATAAAAAATTTAAAAAAAGACATTTTTAAAAAAATATGTCTAAAATATACTTGATTTGAATTTTAGTCTTCTGTCTTTCAAATTTTCTGGGAATTCAATGTTTTATTTTATTTATTTATTTAATTTTGCTTGTTTGTTTTATGTTTTGTTTTGTTTTGCTTTCTTTATTGAGGTAGGGTCTTACTCTATCTTAGACTGGCCTTTAATTCACTATGTAGTCTCAGGCTGGTCTCAAACTCATGGCAATCCTCCTACATCTGCCTCCTGAGTGCTGGGATTAAAGGTGTGTGCCACCATGCCCAGCTTTATTTTATTATTTATTGAAGTTGAAAATGCCTGCATGGAAGTGTGCCAGTGATTTCCTACACAAGATATAATAGCTAAATGAGTCTTAGAACTAGACGGTTGGTATTTTTCTACCATCCCATTTTCATCTCCACTGACACCAAGTCTGTGCCTTCAAGATGGCCTCTGATTTGATATCCATTAATAGCCATGTGTTTTGAATACTTGATTCTTAGCTGATAGCAGTTTGGGAAAGTCCCAAGGCCTTTGGAGGTTGGAGTCTTGCTGGGGGAGGTACATCATCGAGGGTGAGCTTTGGCGTGTTGGAACCTAGTTCCAAGGCCAGAACACAGGTTCCTTCCTTCCTGTTGCTATGGAGATGTGACACACTGCCACCACTCTGCCATGCTTTCTCCACCATAATGAAACGTCCCCTGGAAACTGAAAGAAGCCCTGTCCTCTCACAAGCGTCTTCTGATCAGATGTTTGGTACTAGCAATGAGCAGGGAACTCCAACCACGACAATTTTCTGATCGAGTCTGTCTGCTGTCTGTGGGGGCACTTTATGCTCCACTGTGAAGGAAATACTTCTTTCATCTTGAAGATTAAAATTTCTTGGGCTGGAGAGATGGCTTAGAGGTTAAGGCATTTGCCTGCAAAGCCAAAGGATCCAGGTTTGATTCTCCAGGACCCACATAAGCCAGAATCACAAGGAGGTGCATGCATCTGGGGTTTGTTTACAGTGGCTGAAAGCCCTGGCGTGCCCATTCTCTCTCTCTCTCTCTCTCCCTCTCTCTCTCTCTCTCTCTCTCTCTCTCTCTCTCTCTCTCTCTCTCTCTCCCTCTTTCTCTGTATTAAATAAATACATAAATAATTTTTTTTTTTAATTTCTTTATTCCAACAGTTTCTTCCATGGATAGAGTAGGGATTTCTGGTAACATTATAACTGAAAACATAAATATATTATTACCATTATTACCTGAAGTGTAGTTGATTATTGAAACACTATTGGATTGGGTGTGGTGGCATGCACCTTTAATCCCAGCACTGAGGAGGCTGAGTTAGGAGGATTTCCATGAGATCAAGCCTACCCTGAGACTACATAGTGAATTCCAGGTCAGCCTGGGCTCGAGAAGACCCTATGTTGAAAATTCAAAAATAAATAATTAAATATTATTGGGCAAAAGCCAACTTTAGAATGCTACTTTTCCTGTATTCCTTTTTAAAGCACTATGCATGTACAAGAGTCTCTCTCTCTCTCTCTCTTTTGTGTGTGTGTGTGTGTGTGTGTGTGTGTGTGTTGAGTATAAATTACATGCACTTGGAAGAAATTCTGGGGTCTGCAGAGTGGTCTGCAAGCTGTGCAGGCATCTCCAGAAATTCATCTTTACTGAGTTTCCACCTATGGTCACTGAAGTGGCTGCCTTTGGAGTTGCCTATGCTTCTGTAAGTAATCCCAGTGATACCATTCTTCCACTAAGATAGATGGGTGGATGGTCCCTTTGTTCTTCTTCCTATCCAGAATGAATAGAGATTTATTCCTGCTTCCACATGAAAACTACATAGCATTGAGCTTCTCCTTGGAAGCCCAGTAGTCACTCAGCCTCCTAAGAGTAGATTTTGAACTCCATTGACCTAGTTGTTAAGGAACTCATGGTTCCCAATAATTTCAATAGTTCATAAAACATAAAACAGTTTTCCAAAACTTGAAAGCCAACGACTGGAGGCATTCCATTGTCTCCTACAGCATTTATCTCTGAAGTATCTACTGATAGGAGAAAATACAAGAGGCGTGTTCATGCAGAAGAGGTGGTGGAAAGAATGTAAAAGCCAAAGGAAGGGTAGGACTCCTTGCAATGTGCTCCTCCAGACTCAAAATTGCCTCGATATCCATGACTTCACACTGCCTGACACTACCTACACAAGACCATCATAACAGGAGGAAAAGATCATGACATCAAAATAAAAGAGAGACTGATTGAGAGCGGGAGGGGATATGATGGAGAGTGGCGTTTCAAAGGGGAAAGTAGGGGAAGGGAGGGGATTAGCACGAAATATTGTTTACTATTATGGAAGTTGTCAATAATAAATAAATAAATGAAAATTAAAAAAAAATAAAAGGAAATGCACAAAGCAAGAGATGTCAGGTAGAGTTAAGATCTGTTATCCTGGAAAAGCCAGAAAAGGAATAGACAGCAATGTGTGGGCTATGCCTAACAGGCTCAAGAAGGAAGACTTTTTGTGCAGTGAGTATTGGTGGATATTTGAGAGAGAAAATTCCCTGTTTAGGAATGGGAATATATAAGTCCAAATGAAGCATTCGTTGCACATTTGTTTATGACCCCCAAATCCCTAAAGCCTTCTAACATAAAGAAGTTTTCTTCATAAAGTCATTCAATTACATTTTGATCTACAATAAAATTGGAAATTTTACAAAGAAGTTAATGTTAATCCAGAGAATTTTGCTTAAATATAGTGAATTTACTGACACAAGCAAACACTTAACCACTGTCTAGCTTTTCTCAGATGTTCCTCAAGGTTCTTTATTCATTTCTCTTTTTTTTTAATAGTATCAGTCTTTTGTTTGAAGCTTTATCTTCATTGTCAGCCTGACAGGATTTGGAATCATATGGGAGACACACCTACCTGTGAGGGTATTTCCAAGGAGCTGTAACTAAGGATAAAACACCCACCCTGAATATGGGTGGTACTAAGAAGTATATGAGAAACCTAGCTTTTTTAAAAAATGTTACTTTCTTTAAAAAATAATTATTTATTTATTTGAGAGAGAATGGGCACTCCAGGGCCTCTAGCCACTGCCAATGAACTCCAGATACATGTGCCACCTTGTGCCTACTTGGTTCCTGGGGAATTGTACTGGGGTCCTTTGGCATTGCAGGTAAATGCCTCAATGGCTAAAGCATCCCTCCAGCCTAAAGCTAGCTTTTTTTTATTTTTTAAAGGCAGTTTTATGTAGAGACTGAGGTCCAAAGAGAACCAGAAGAAGCCACCCAACAAACGACCTCACGCTGGCATAAGAGTGAAACCTTTGGCAAGAAAGGAACTCCTGTCTGAGGAAGAATGATTGACAGTGCCCGGTGCTTCCTACAGTCTAGCATGCTATCTAAGTAAGTAGGATCCGCCCTCCAAATCTACAAACCAATCAGCTCTTCTCCTTGCATACCTGAATCTGATGCTATTAAAGCTGCCACCTCCTGTTCCCTCTCTTGTTATGACCCTTGTTGTGGGAGGGTGGGTCTCTCTGGATTCCCTCTTACCTCTGCCTGGACAAAGGAGACTCTGGCCTCTACTCCCACCAAACCTGGCTGGGTGGGGGTGGGAGAACACAGCACTGTTTCTTGATCTGAACTTTTCTGCTTGCCTCTTTCATTTATTTATTTATTTATTTTTACAATTCCACAGTTCTCAAGTACATAATATTGTAAAAATGGACCTCTTTGTATAAGTAATAGTAGATTTAATAATTATAGTAGATTTACTATGGTAACATTTTAAATAAGTTGTGTTTGGATGCACAGCCAACTTAACATTAAAGGCAGCATCAATTAGACCTTTTCAAATACATCTTTGGAAGCCCCTTAATTCTGGCTTGGTAACCTGTCATTTTCTGCCTTATTAGAAACACAGCAGAGTAGGTAAGTCATATTCTATTGTTTTAATCTGAATTTGTTTTTTTTTTAATTTTTTGTTTATTTTTATTTATTTACTTGAGAGCGACAGAGAGAGAGAGAATGGGCGCCAGGGCCTCTGGCCACTGCAAACGAACTCCAGATGCGGGCACCCCCTTATGCTTCTGGCTAATGTGGGTCCTGGGGAAACAAGCCTCGAACCAGGGTCCTTAGGCTTCACAGGCAAATGCTTAACTACTAAGCCATCTCTCCCCAGCCCCTGAATCTGTTTTGAAAGGAAATTATTTTATGGGGATATACAGAAGACAATCTAATGATTTCCTAAAGTAGAATATTTATATTTAAGCTTTTTGTGGGGAGGGGGTTTCAAGGTAGGGTCTCACTTTAGCTCAAGCTGATCTGGACTTTACTATGGAGTCTCAGGGTGGCCTTGAACTTACCACGATCCTCCTACCTCTGCCTCCCAAGTGCTTGGATTAAAGGCGTGCACCACCATTCCAGGCTTAGGCATGTTTTTGAACATCAGTAATGAAGCACATTCCCCACAGAGTAGCATATTTTTATTACTTTTCTCTTCAAATCACCTTGTGGGCTAAATCCAAGAGCAAGCAAAGGGGTGCCACCAGGAGAGACCCGTCCCTTTCTGGACTCAGGAGCGGCCAGCATGCCTTAGCTTTGGGCACCTTGGCCTTAAACATCCTTGAGTCAACTGAACCCCCTTGGGTAATGCACAGTTCTTCCCGGCCTCAAGATGCTTTATGGAATTGTATCTTCAAAGGTGCTTTGCCACAGGCAGAAACCTAGTCACGTGCTCTCCGGCTATGTGATGGAAAACTTTGGTGGATCCTTCTTCGGCCTACAATATTGATGCATGATTTCTTCTGAAATACCCAGGCATATGATGATGTAGCATCCTTTCTAAATAACATTATTGTTTATGAAAATTAAAAAGTCAAATATGATTGATAATTTTACACATCTATTGTAGATTGCTAAAAAAAAACTCAAACAGAGAAGAGATGTTTATTTCTGTAACTATGGGGCCTATAACTGTGTTTTGTTTTGCTGGGATACATTGCTTTCTATTGATGTTACTATTGATTGAGTTTCTTCCACCTTCTAGCTTCCTGCAGAACTCATCCAATGGCAATGAATCTTTTGGAAGACTGGACTCTTATGTTAGCTTTAAAAAATATATTCTGATTTACTTATTTGAGAGAAAGAGAAAGACAATGGGGTAGATGAGAAAGATCAAGTGAGTATGGATGCACCAGGGTCTCCTTTCACTGTAAACAAACTCCAGACACACAAGCCACTTTGTGCATCTGGCTTTATATGGGTATTGGGGAATCAAGCTCAGCCCTTCAGGCTTTGAAAGCAAGCACCTTTAGCTGATGAACCATCTTTCTAGCCCCATAAGTCAACTTTCAAAATGTCCATATTGAACTTGGTGTGGGGGCGAACACTTTTAATCTTAGCACTTGGGAGACAGGGGTAGAAGGACTGCTGTGAGTTCATGGCCGCCCTGAAACTACAGAGTGAATTCCAGGTCAGCCTGGATTGCAGTGAGAATCTACCTTGAAAAACAAAATAAACAACAGTAACAACAAAACCCCAGCACTCAGGAGGCAGAAGTGGGAGGATTTCCATGATTTGGAGACGAGCCTGAGACTATACAGTAAGGTCCAGGTCCCCCTGAGCTGGAAGTGCATATTGAGATAATCTAGACAAATATTATCCTTGTTCTTCTGTGCTGGACAAATATGGGGTGAATTAGGTGGCTACTATGACAAATGCAATTAACACAAATAATTTTGACGCAAAAAGAAGATACAATTAGATTTGAATTTCAGATAAATATATAATTTTGCCTCAAATAATGTATGGAGCATACAGTACAAAATAGATGCTGTTTTCTAAAGTTAATTGGTTGCCTCATAAAGAATTTTATTTGGTAATTTTAAAAACTCTTGCGGGATTGGAGAGATTACTTAAGTTGTCAAGGCACTTGCCAGCAAAGCCAAAGGACCCAGGTTTGATTCCTCAGTACCCACATAAAGCCAGATGCACATGGTGACTCATGCAGCTGGAGTTTGTTTGCAATGGCTAGAGACCCTGATGTGCTCATTTGCTCTCTCTTGCTGCCCCCCTTTCTTAAATAAATAAAAATAAAATATTCACAAAAACTCTTGGGAGAAATGATACTGGGTTTAAAAGAACTAGCTGATGTGAAAAAGAAATTGAAAATGCTGAGGAAGTAGAAGTTGGAAGGAAGACAGTTTGGGAGCAAGCATAAACCCTTGCTCATTATTACTAAGGAAGCTGAAAGATGATTTGTAAAGTCCATAAAAATTATGCCTCTAATAAATCTTCCAGACAGTTTCAAACAGAGCAGTAGCATTGGAAAACTTATACAGAGAGGCAATTTAAAAGAGATGTACAAAGAGAGAGGATAAATAGGGAAATATGTTCAACTTTGTGGTAATTGAAAACGGCACAAACATAAAATGTTCAGAATTCTTTTCTATTCATTTATTTAATAAAGTAAGGGAGATGGAGAGAATGACCACTCCAGGGCTTCTTGCCACTACAAATGAACTCCAGACTCATGTGCTACTTTGTGCATCTGGCTTTATGTTGGTACTGGGGAGTCAAACCTGGGGCAGGAGTCTTTGTTAGAAAGCACTTTTAACCGCTGAGCCATCTTGCCAGCTCTTAAAAGTTACTCTTAAAGTTTCTATTGAAGCAGGGTCTCGTTGTCACACAGACTGATCTGAAACTTACTCTTGTCTCTCAGGCTGGCCTTGAACACATGACTCTCCTACCTCAGCCTCCTGAATGCCAAGATTAGAGGCGTGAGCCATCACATCCAGCAAAAAACTTAGGACATTTTTAAACCAAACCGTATAAACAATGATTTGAAACAATGGTGTGACTCCAGCGGTAGGAGCTGTAATAAATTAGGACTGGAAGATATCTTAATGTCATACTGTATATCACCTTGTGTGGGTGGTATTCCCTACTCTTTCCGTGAGGGGACAGTTTCTACAGGATAGCGTTTCCTCAGCTAGGAGGGAGATAAAAGATCTGGCTACTCATGGAGAGAAGCAATTTCTTCCTGTATGCCTCAAGTCCATCTTTTTATATTTGGCACTGACTTCTTTAATCCATCAGCTGAAGTCTAGCTTCCTTCCCTAAACCCCCATTTGTCCACTCAAATCACTTTGCATCCCAAGATCTCCTTCCTCAGAGTGTAAACGCGGCTCTAAGATGCTCACCTCCTTCCCTTCCCCAGCCTTGTGTGCTGGCTCTGAAATTTCATTGGCTCCTCTTTCTCTTAGACCAAAGTTCAAACACCCAAATCCTTGACGTGACTTATTAACTGCCACCTCAGCTTTCTTGCTGGGCACCCTTCCCTGCCAGGAGGCCTATTCCTGAACTTCCTCCAGTCCTCCGCCCTCTCTGGTTTCTTCTGGAAGAACCACAAGGTCTGACCTCTCTGCTTAATTGGTTAACCATTACTCATTGGTCACACCCCAGCTTTTCCGAGGCTTACTCAGGAAATCTTTCTCTGATCTCTGTGACCAGATACAACACCCGAGCAGGGCAACGTTTGTGGCCTCCTTCCTCGCTGTAACCACGCTGGACCCTTAGGTCTCATTCTCCTGGTGACTTGATTCATGGGGCCCACCCCCTGGAGACAAAACTGAACAAGCACAAGAAGCGACGCATTCCTCTCCCTCCTGCAGAACTTATGTGTGTTCTGTGTGAGTGAAGAAAATATTGTTCTGTTTTCTGCACTGATGATTGGCTGGGCAAGTACGGCAGGCAAGCTGGATGGGGTTTCCTTCTTATGTTTCGGGTAGGGATTAAAGTCTCAAAATATGCAGGATGGAGAGGACCAATTGAAAGTGCCATCTGCTCTTATATGCACCCTGCTGTGACTTCGCTGTACTGATCACATGGGGTGCTGCTGTGTCATTTTCACCCTATTTCCCTTCAACAGTTAAAGCTACTTTTCTCAGCTGACTGGGTTACTCATCACCAGGGAAACGGCAAGGTGGCTATTTGGTGCCAAGTTTGGAGTGATTTGGGCAAGACTGACTGGGGTTTCACAGTTAGATTAACTCTAGACTACGATGGCTAAAAATAAAATAAAATAAAATAAAACAGTGTCTGGGGCCTGGAGAGATGGTTCAGCAGTTATTCAGTGTTGCTTGCAAAGCCTGATGGCCCAGGGTTTGATTCCCTAGTACCCACCTAAAGCCAGATGCACAAAATGGCACACGCATCTGGTGTTCATTTGCAATGGCAAGAGGCCCTGGTGTCTGTAAATCTGTCTCTTTTGGTTTTTCTGTCTCTAAAAATATCCAGTATAGTTAGGTTCAGCAACCATGCAGTTTTCACTTAAACCATGAACTGGTGAAAAAACAAAATCTCATAATTTGATGAAACAAATGGAAACAAATTTTTAATATGAAATACATATTTTTTATAAATGTAGCTTATTCATTAGCTGTCTTGCTTTTCTGTATAACCCTTTGGATGAATGTATAGTGCCCATTTTATATTTTTATATTTCTAGCTTCCCAAGGCAAGCTATAACCAATTCACTAAGTCTTTGTTTACTCTATAAATTTCAGTTTGAGGGCTGGGGAGATGGCTGAGTGCTTGCTTGCCAAGCATTTTGGCTAGAGTTTTATTCCCCAGTACCCATGTAAATCCAGATGCACAAAGGGGCACATGCATCTGGAGTTTGTTAAGGCAAGAGTCCCAAGGGACCTGCTATGCCCATGCTTCCTCTCTCTCTCCCTCCCTCCCTCCCTCCCTCTCTCTCTCTTCCCTTCTAAATAAATAAATAAAAGATGTTAAATTTGAGGTCTTCATGCTTTTATTTTATTTTATTTTATTTTTTTGTTCATTTTTATTTATTTATTTGAGAGTGACAGAGAGAGAAAGAGGCAGATAGAGAGACAGAGAGAGAGAGAGAATGGGTGCGCCAGGGCTTCCAGCCACTGCAAATGAACTCCAGATGGCGTGTGCCCCCTTGTCCATCCGGCTAACGTGGGTCCTGGACATCGAGCCTCGAACTGGCGTCCCTAGACTTCACAGGCAAGCGCTTAACCACTAAACCATCTCTCCAGCCCCATGCTTTCATTTTTAATGTTAACTTTAAAGTTACAAATACATTTGCTGGCATGCTTTACTGAGAATCCAGTGAAGTATTCAATGGGACAGAGTTGGGAGCATTTATCATTTATTCAGCATTTCAAACATGACACTGAAATCGGTTTCTGCAGCCGTAGCATTGTGTCTAGGCCGACTGTTCTCCTCTCCTGGCATGACACCCTGTGGCAGGTGTGCCAACAGCACAGCCCTCACCTGCCACTCGCCGCGTTGGGAAATGCAGTGTAAGCACGGCTTACAGACGAGGCGACTTCAGTGACCGGCAAGGTATTCGTGTTCATTTCTGAGCTGTCTGTGAACTATTTCAGTATACATCCTAACACATGGTACCAATTTATTCCACGGATTTCTCGCTTCAACAAAGCTTAGACCACAGCCCTGTGTTTACAGCTCCAGGCCCATGGTCACCCCAGTGTTCTTCCTTCGAGCCTCAAAACAGTACTGAGTCACGTCTGGCAGTCCAGTGAGCATTTCTTGCTTTATAATTGTAGAAACTGAAACTCAGTCAAGGTTGAATTTTTATTTATTTATATATATATATATATATATATATATATATATATATATATATATATATATATATATATATTTTACTTTTTAATCTTCTCACTGATGAAATGCTCACAATATTCTTTGTGGGCTCTGGCTTTAAAACCTGTTGTTTCTTTCAGGAAGTCATGCTGTAATTACAATACCCCATAATTATAAGCTCAGACATTCAGTTAGAATAGGTAACCAGAAAGCCCCAGTGAGCATCCTGTCTCTACACCCCTTAGTGTTGGGGTTACAGACGTGCATCTGACTTTTTACAAGGGTGCTAGGGATTTAATTCACATCATCCTGCTCTCACAGTACATGAGTTCTTTAAATATTCTATTTATTTGTTTATTTATTTGAGAGAGAGGGCGAAAGAGAGAGGGTGATAAAAAGGCAGATAAAGACAGAATGGGCATGCCAGGGCCTGTAACCAGTGAAAACAAACTCCAGATGCATGCACCACCTTGTGCATCAGGCTTACATGGGTTCTGGGGAGTCAAACTTGAGTCCTTAGGCTTCACAGGCAAGTGCCTTAACCACTAAGCCATCTCTCCAGTCCAGCATATGTGTTTATATACTGAGCCATCTTTCCACCCCATAAAGCAAATTTTTATGTTACAAAAGTTTGAGTATTTTACTCATATTTATGTATTTGTAGAAAGAATACACACACAATAAAGTATAATATATATATTCAGTTATAAGGAAGAAAATATCTTCTTTTAAGCATCATTCTTGCTGAGTGTGGTGGCACACACCTTTAATCTCAGCACCTGGGAGGCAGAGGTAGGAGGATTGCCATGAGCTCGAAGCATGTATATATATAAACTTATATATATATATATATAAACTTATATATATATATATATATATATCTTTATTGTCACATGATATAGCATTTACTTTACCAAAACAAAACACCCTGTCAGAAGTAGCTCCTGGAAAGAAAGGGTTAAATATGGCTGACAGTTTCAAGAAAAAATTTCTTCATGGCAGGGAAGTCATGATAGAAGCAGGCATTTGGGTGTTGAATCTTCTTATGAGCAGGGAAGGAGTGAGACTGAATTGAGTGTGGCAAACGAGACTGAGCTGAGACTGAGCTGTGACACTCCAAGATCTGTCCCAATGACACCCTTTCTCTAGCAAGACTCCACCTGCTAACGGTTCTACAGCCTTCTCAAAGTGTCGCCACCTGAGAAGCATTCAAACACATGAGGCTGTAAGGGACATTTTACATTCAAACCACAGTCCATGCTTTATCTCAGAGCATTCTTTTTGGTTGACATAAGGATTTTTTGTATTTATTTTAATTCCTCATGGTTCTTGAATATGTGCCTTGGATCAGGATGTACTAGTTTCTTCTGGAAGTAAGTTTATATTGTCCATAACTTCCTCTACCCAGCTATGCCAAAATCTGCTCTTCCCTTTGAGTGTTTGAAGGGTAAAATATGAGAGAGCAAGGAGGGACATGTCCACACAGGTGAGAGAAATGCAGGCTTCGAACTTGAAAGGCCGGCCTCATTGTCCTCCTAGTTAACCTGAGTTCTTTGTGGATCACACATGGAACTTTACTAATTTCTCTTTAAACCTACTAATTTCTCTTTAAACCTGGCAGTCTAACTTCTGTGCCAGGGTTGTATTATCCAGATGTTATGTGGTTTAAAAAGTTATCTAAGTACTTGCCTTTCATTTAATGCATTTTTCTCTCTAATTACACTGTATATGCAGTCTAAATGTTTGTCTAAAGGGCTTTTATTCTTACTGACATCACAGCTGTTAAATATTTAAGTTTTAGAACTGCTTCATTTTTCCCATAGTTTTTCTAAATATTTGTATTTTTATATAAATGTGTGAGAAAGAGATAGATACATAAAAAGAGAGAGAGAAAAGGAGATGAGAGAGAAATGGATATGAGAGAGATAGAGTACAGGAGCACCCGAACTGTTTACTGCTCAAAATAAGTTAATTAATTAATTAATTTAAAAAAGCCCAGATGCAGGCACCACCTTATTCCTCTGACTTTTTGTGGATAATGGGGAATAAAACTCAAGACACCAGACTTTGCAAACAAGTACCTTTAACCATTGTGCTATCTCTCAAGCCCAGACTTTTGAAAGGAAAGATAAAACAACAAAAGTTACCAAGAAGAAAGAGGCTACAATGATGTAAATCACATGGTTACCACCATTAGCTCCATTATTTTCTGGGAAATTATCTGTCTCCTTAGATCACAAACATGCAAATAGTATTTGGGTGGTCTGAAATGAACATGAAAAACTACATTCAGCCATATTCAATGATTTATAAAATTAAGGCTTGCAATCTGCACATCAAAGTCCCCTGAGCTGGCAAAACTTTACTGAAATAACTCAGTGGCCAAGGTAGTCTCATAACCAGTTCTGAAAGGTTTGTCAAGTCAAAAGCCACAGCAGAAAGGCCAACTCCTCCTGTAGCCTTAAATTTGGGGCCTGTGGACAAAGCTATGAGGCTGGCAATGCACACACAGATATAGGAGCCATACCAAAGACAGCATAATTAGAGAACAGATTTACACACACACACACACACACACACACACACACACACGCACACTTGATCACTTATATTGCCAACCATTGGACTCAATTAGGTTTGGAATTTCACTACTGATTAAAATTCACTTGCCATCCATTCCCAGACCACATGTAAATGTATTTCATGAGTCCCAACTGTGACCTAAATTCTGCAGAGGTAAAAACCATGCCTTGGTATTAAAGTAAGGTATGAAACGTGGCTTTAAGGCATGAGGAAGCCAATTCTATCCACACAAGAGATGATTCTGGGCTGGAGAGGTGGCTTAGTAGTTAAGGCATTTGCCTACAAAGCAAAAGGACCCAGGTTCAATTCCCCACGAGCCATGTAAGCCAGATGCACAAGGTAGCACATGCATGTGGAGTTCATTTGTAGTGGCTAGAGGCCCTGGTGCACCCCATTCTATCTCTATCTGCCTTTCTTCTCCCAGATAAGTAAATAAAAACAAAATATTAAAAAAGAGAGATGATTTTCTGTTGTCTTACTGTGATATGTTGTGACATCAAGACTCACTGGTCAAGTACTGATACTAATTATTGACACTTGATTGACATTGCTGCTTAAAGTTTCATGACTTCATAATTTCAGCTGTCTCCATGAGTCAGTGCACTAAATAGCTATGAGAAATGGCAGGATATGCTAAACATGATTCTAGAAGGACCCAGGGCACTTTACCAGATAGGATCATCTTTCCAAGTTTATACAGCATAGCATCTTCAAAGGATACTTGAAATGCTTCTCTTTATTTGCCATCTTATATCTCTATTCACATTAAGTCATCAGGCTCTTTCTGTAGTGTGTTTGAAACTATAATACTATTTGATACACGATCTAAGCCAACCACTGCCTCTGATTTGGAAAAGTAGGTCAGATAAAATGACTTTAATATAATGCAATGTCATGATAATATTTTTAAGTAGCCCTTAAATGTTTTTATAGGATGTTTAAAATATTCATGAATGTAATATAGATCATTAATTGACTCAACATCATTAGGCATCAAAATATTTATGTGAATTTACTTTGTAATTAGTCTCATAGTGTGTCAATCTGAAGATAATAGTGGTTAAATTAATTTAATTAAATTTACAAATGAAATGAGATGAAATATAAAAACTAAATGTTATTTGGGGCTGGAGAGATGGCTTAGCCAGTAAGGCACTTGCCTGAAAAGCCAAAGACCTAGGTTCAATTCTCCACAACCCATATAAGCCAGAGGCACAAGGTGGCACATGCATCTGGAGTTCATTTGTAGTGGCTGAAGGCCCTGACATGACCGTCCCTCTTTCTCTTTCCCTCCCTCTGCCTCTCTCTCTCTTTCTTTCTCTTTGACTATCTCTCAAATAAATAAATAAATATTTTAAAAATCTAGATGTTATCTAGTGAAAATTATACCAACACACACTATATATTTTAAATGCGCTGAGTTATTCTTTAATTAAAAATAGGGTCTGGTCTAGTGGAATAGGCTTCTAATATTTGTGATATTTAGAAGGCTGAGGCAGAAGTTCAAGGCCTAACTGAGTCACAGAGTGGGAACAAGGCAGACCAGAAAAAGTAGACCCTGTCTCAAAATAAAAAGTAGCTCAGTGCTGGCACACTTGGCTAACATGTGTAAGCCCTTAACTTTGATCTTAAGCGCTAAAAACTCTTCACACATTAAAAATGAGATATTTAGATTTCATGAAAAACATTTTATTTAAAAAATAGTCTTATTAAGCTATTGAAGACAGAGTTGAGGTTACATTTTTAAAACCAAAATCAAATTTTCAAAATAAATCATAAAACAATCATTTCCCCCATACCTCCCTCCCTTCTTTCCTTCTTCATTCTTTCTGCCTTTCCTCCTCCTCCTCCCTTTCTCATGTTCTGCTTTTTTATTTATTTCCAAGCAGAGAGAGGAGAAGAGAGATAGAATAGGCATGCCAGGCCCTCCAGCAGCTGCAAATGAACTACAGATGCATGTGCCACTGAGCATCTGGCTTTATGTGAATACTGGGAAACCAAACTCTAGCCGATAGTCTTTACAGGCAAATGCCTCAGTGGCTGAGTCATTTCCCCAGGTCCTTGTCCTTTTTTATTTTTATTTTTGGGCCATATGGAAGATTTATTAGCAACCATGATGGATGGGGTGTTGAACAGTGGAAGTGCTGAGGAATGCATGAATGGGGGTGGATTTGACCCACAGCCTTTAGGAAAATAACGGCTTCTCAGCTACCATACCTTCAGGCACATCTTTTCTTTTCTTTTCCCTAAAACCCTGTCATCTGCTTTATTTCTGGAGAAGGGTAAAGGGAATAGAAAAATATTCACTTGAATTTGAGGGGCAACTACAATACTAGCAATAATTTTAGACCTTTGGGTTCCTCTGGTCCATAAGGGAAAAGTTCCTTGTTTGAAAATGTAAAAGTTTAATTTACCCTACAACAAGATCATCCCTTTTGCTTAGATAAAATAATAAAAAGAAACAAACTCAATAGCACGAAAAAGGGTTTAACAGAGAACACAGGGTCAGTTTTCTTCTTTTAAGTAGAAACTTTTATATTGATGTATATATGTCATACTTAATGTTAAATTTTTCTCTTGATTCAACCTTGTTACTTCTTGTGGTAGAGTCCCAGGAACCCAAACAGCAAGTGCAGTACTAATGAGACATATAATCCAGCTACCCCTCCAGACCCCATGTGTCCACTAGTGGAATAGACTCAAAGCCACCCCAGACTTGGGGCATGGGAAGGAATGGAAAGTACTGACTACTCTCTCAGAGAGAATATATGCTGTGGATGCCACCAAACAGTCAACACTGTGAACTAGGTCCAGGGTGGCATGCATACCTGTTCACTGCCCAGGTCCCAACCACCACCAACAGGAGAATCTTGAAACACCTATCTCACTCGATGATGTCATGTGTCCGTACTCACAGCAATAGTGAACAGAGTAAATATCATTCCCATGACAATTGGTACAAAGATGAAATTGACAATGGTAACCAGCAGAAAGCAGAAGTCCAGGTCTTGGTTGGTAGGAACATTTTCATACTGAATGGGAGGCTGCAACCTTTCCATACACTTGGTTTTTAATCTAGGACAGTGTTTTTCAAACTTGGAGTTGAACACTCACATTGTTCCTGTCCCCAACAATCTTTGTTTTAAAAAATATTTTATTCTTATTTCTTTATGTGAGAGATAGAGGAAGAAGGAGAGAAAGAGAGAGAGAGAGAGAGAGAGAGAGAGAGAGAGTGTACCAGGGCCTCCTGCAACTGCAAATGAACTCCAGCTGCATGTTCCACCTTGTGCATCTGGCTTATGTGGATTCTGGGGAATTGAACCCTGAGACTTAACCACTAAGCCATCTCTCCAGCCCCCCCCCCCCCCCAACAATCTTTCTGCACCAGAAAGGTAAGCATTTGGAATTATTTAGTGTGCTGGGAGTGCCTTCTGGAATGGCCGGGCTCTTGGGGATTTGATCAGAAAATGGTTCATGCACATGGTACAGAGATTGGATCACACAGCCCCCCAGACGTGCAGCTTCTCCATTGACTCTGGTCTCAGGTCTCAGCCTACTGTAACGTCTTTAGGATAACCTGGTCCAAAGGCAGCAGAGCAAGTGACAATTCAGGCATTCTTACAAACCAAGGGAATTTTTTCTGGAGATGGTTCTCCCCCAGATGTCTCCCCCCTCTCCCCTCCCCTACCCCCCCCCCCCCCCCGGGCCACCATCTCATCACTGCTATCAGATCTCAGCACCAGGGCCTCCAGCCGCTGAAAACGAATTCCAGACGCATGAGCCCCCTTGTGCATCTGGCTTACGTGGGTCCTGGGGAATCAAACCGGGGTCCTTTTCGGTTAATGCCTTAACCTCTAAGCCATCTCTCCAACCCAGAAAGAGCTTCTTCCGCAGGAACCTGGGAGGCTTCCAGGCCACAGAGAGACTTGACTTCCTGCTGAACAGCGCTGGCGACAGCTTTCTTGACCAGTCCAGACCTCACAACCACTGCATCCGGCCAGGGACTGCAGTGGATTTCCTCCTAGGTGACTGGTGTGGGGGCAAGGGTTCGCCCACGGCCATCCTGCACCAGAGGCCACTCTACAAGTGTATCTTTGAGATCTAGATTTGCTGGCAGTCAGAAAACTTGAACGTGCCCCTGTGCAGGCCTCACTCATACTTTATTTTTATTCTGCAGCCTGGGGTGGATGGACATGATGACCAGCCAATGTGAACCCTGTATGCCTTGCCCTGGGGATTCTCAAAAGCACCATGCATACATGCCTGGAGTCTAGACTGGGAATAGCATGAGATCAGAAATACAGTTATCTGTATTTCCACTAGAAAAACCTCCAAGGTCCCATAGGGCAACCTATACAGACTGTATTCACTGCCAAGGAGACAGCTGTTTGCAGCCACTGCACACTGGGTATAACCCAAGCTGATCGACAATTTAGACTCATGGCCATCCTTCTGTCTCAGCCCCTAAGTGCCAAACATACCCAGTAGAGGGTGTTTTCTTTTGTCGTTTTTGTCTGTTGTAAGACATATTTCTCTATATAGTCCAAGATGGCCTTGAAGTCACTGTAAAACCAAGGCTGGTTGTGAACTTTGATCATCCTGCCTCAGCTTCCTGTGAAGGAGTCACTGGAGTGTTCTAGCATACCTGTATGTAAATTGTGTTAAGGTCTAGTAAATATTTTTTTCCCATTTAGAGTCTTAGACATTCTTTATTCCATAAACTTCCCCCAACATAACTGAGCCATTAATAGGATAAAACTATGACACACCTTTACCAGGTATTTAAAATTTTTTTTTTATTGGTTATCTACACAGTGTGTACACAGCCATGTTGGTACCATCGTTAGCCTCCTCCCTGTCCTTCCCCCCTCCGCAGGGACTGGCCTCACTGGGAAACGTGAGTCATGCATTGTGAGGGTGGCCATCAGTTATGGGGGAGAGGCAATGTCTCTGCGCATAATGACCCAACATATGGCTCTAACATTCTTTCTGCCCCCTCTTCCACAACGTTCCCTGAGCCACGTTGGGTTTATTTTAGGTCTACTTCAGTGATGAGGTCTTGGGAGCCTGTGTCTCTGGATCTCTGGTTTGGTGGGAGTTGAGTGTTCTCTGTGTCTATCTCCTTCACCCTTGTGCTGGCTCCAGGTTCACCAAGGAAGCAGCGCTCCAGCTCATTTCCCCAATTACTCTATAGTTTTAGCTGAAACATTTTTTGTTTTTGTGGGAAAAGAGGTTTATTTTGGCTTATAGGCTCAAGGGGAAGCTCCACAATGACAGGAGAAAAACGATACCATGAGCAGAGGGTGGACATCACTCCCTGGCCAACATAAGGTGGACAATAGCAACAGGAAGGTGTGCCAAACACTAGCAAGGAGGTGCTGGCTTTAACACCCATAAACCCACGTCTAACAATACGCTGCCTCCAGTAGGTGTTAATTCCAAAATTTCCATCACCTGGGAACCTAGCATTCAGAACACCTAAAGGTTTTTTTTTTTGTTGTTGTTGTTGTTTGTTTGTCTTTTTAAATTTTATAGTTAGTGAATACAATCAAGTTGCTACCATTGTTAGACTCCGCCCTGTGATTCCCCCCCCCTCCACAGGGACCCTCTTTGCTGGGGTTTGTGGGTTGTGCATTGTGGAGCTAGCCTTTAGTTTTGGGTAGGAGGAAATGTCTCTGCATGTCATGACCCAATTTGTGGCTCTGTGACATTTTTTCCACCCCCTCTTCCGCAAATTTTCCTGAGCCATGTTGGGTTCATATTAGTTCTGCTTCTGTGTTGAGATCTTGGGTGCCTCTGATCTCTGGATATCTGGTTTGTTAGGGGTTGATTGTTCTCTGTGTCTATCTCCTTCACCATTGTGCTGGTTCCTGGTTAGCCAAAAAAAAAAAACAAAAACAAAAAAACAAAAACAAAAAAAAAAAACAACCCTGCTGGTACTTTTTATTTTATAAAAATAAATGCAATTTCAATAAAAAGACAAGAAACTGGCTCAATGTGGGAAACCCCTGGGTGTTAGGAGACTGACAGTGCAATGTGGGGCATCCTTCCTTTCTGGATATGCATGCCAGCATACATCTATGTCCCTCAAAATTGTGTCATCACCAGGATAATTTTGAGTAGTTCAAAGTATGACGATGTTAGATAGAACTGTGTAGCATTGTAACAATGGATATGTGAACATTTCTTCAAAATGTCTATCAAAAGAAGAAGACTTGTACGACTTTCCCCTATTTCAGTAGACATTGTAGAGTTTTGGGAGGACACGGTCCTGCCACAGAAGGCAGTAGCAAAGTTGAAGGAGGTGCGGTGCCCATGGGAGGTTACGGCGCAGGCGAGAAGCCACACATGGTGCATGACTGACACAGGGTCTCCTACGGACAGCCAGAATTCCCTAGAGAATTTTTGAACAGAAACATGCTCTGGGCTGCTATGATTTGAAAGCACATTGATTGCAGGGAAGATAACAGAGAATAGCGGGAAAAGAGTTCTTGGAAGGACAAGTAAGTGAGCAAAATTCTGAGACATTTCATGAGCGCCTTGGCTTCTCAGTGTTCAAGGACTGGCCCCCCGAGATTTACCCTTCTCTTCTCCCCTGTTTCATTCTACTATCATGGCACTTTAATTCACTCATGTTTTATAAAGTACTCAGTAAGAAAACCCCAGTAACTGCTATCTACAAACTTAATATATAACTTTATTAATGTATTTCAACATAATTAATATTTACCAAGACATGAAATTTTCACATGAATTAAAATCATATCTTAAAACAATTAGTTTATAGTTTAAAAAAATAAAACACACAATATATATAGCCTATCCTGGTCCCATGATCCCCTGCCTCAGCTTCTCTAAGGCTGGTATTTATAGGCCAGCACCACAATGTCTGGCTTGGCTTGCAATTTTTAATTTTGAGTGTAATAATTTCCTCGGGGATTAATTTTTTACTATTATTTATTATGTGCTATGTGGACAATACATCAGGATTATATTTAATGGTATGTTTCTTTCATGTTCATTGAGTAATATTTCCATTTTGAGACATTATTTTACAAGGATTATCTGAGAAAATAGATGTGAATATGAGGTTCTGTTGTAAATATTATAATATTGTTTAAGGCATAATTCCTTAAGAAAATCACTAATTAATTAAGTTTAGCTTTCATTTTCCATGATGCCTGAGATAAGCTCTGGGTGTCCTTTATTTTCATTTATTTATTTGAGAGAGAAAGCGAGAGAGAGAGAGGGAGGAAGAAAGAGAGAGAATGGTCATGCCAGGGCCTCTTATCTCTGCAAACAAACCAGACACATGCACCACCTTGTACATCTAGTTTATGTGGGTACTGGGGAGTTGAACCTGGGTCCTTAGGCTTTGAAGGCAAGTGCCTTAACTTCTAAGCCATCTCTCCAGCCCCCTCTAGGAGTATTTTGATTGAGGCTGTGGTGGTTTGATTCAGGTGTCCCCCATAAACTTAGGTGTTCTGAATGCTAGGTTCCCAGCTGATGGAGATTTGGGAATTAACACTTCCTGGAGGCAGTGTATTGTTGGGGGCGAGCTTATGGCTGTTATAGCCAGTCTCCCCTTGACAGTGTTTGGAACACCCTCCTGTTCCTGATGTCCATCTTCTGTGAGCTAGGGCGTGATGCTCACCCTCTACTCACGTCCTCATTTCCCCTGCCATCATGGAGCTCCCCACTCAAGCCTGTAAGCCAAAATAAACCTCCCCCTACCACAACACACACAAGCTGCTCTTGGTTGGGTGATTTCTACCAGCCATGCGAACCTGACTGTAACAGGGCAGTGAGCATGTGTTTCATATTTTAAGGATTTTCAGTATTTTTACAAACTTCACTTACCTCCAGGGACAAGATATGAGATTTTAAATATTCATGCACTATCTTATATTTTGCAGTAAAGAAATAGAAAATATTTGTTATGTTAATTATATTTCCCTAAAATCCACACGTTGATACTCCTGTCCCCAATGTGACTATGCATAGAAAAACCACACTTACAAGCTCTCTCAGTAGTCTCAGAACCAACGTACAGAAAATTGATTTGCTGGGTCACCCTCTCTGTCCCATTCTCTACTTTTGATTTACAATACCTGTCTCACATGAGCATTATATGAAGGCCCACTTAATCTCATAAAGTCATAAAGTGAGCTGGAGAAATGGCCTAGTGATTAAGGCACGTGCCTATGAAGCCCAAGGACCCAGGTTCGATTCTCAATGTCCCACTTAAGCCAGATGCATATGGTGGTGCATGTGTCTGGAGTTCATTTGGAGTGGTTAGAGACCCTGGCACATCCATTCTCACTCTCTCTCTCTCTGTCTCTCTCTCCCTTTCTCCCTGTCTCTAATAAATAAATAAAAATTAATCCATTTTTTAAATGAAAGCAGTCTACTTTGAAATGAAGTTTAGACATTTCACATTAATACACATTCACAGACATATACCCAAATAAAAACCTTGGGTCATAACACCAGAGTGCTTTTTTATTCAGGGGGAATGTAATCCATCAGTAATAAATTTTGCTTAACCAAAAAGATACAGCTTTATGCTTCTCAGTTGGCCCCACCCAATTACCCATATGCCCAAGCCCCTTATTTCATTTTGTCCATCACTATTTTTGGAAAACAACCTGGCCTTGACTTCTGATAAGCACCACTTCTCTTAGCTCAGCGTCTTTTGACTCACCTTCATGTCATCTTCCCCAGCATGCCTTTTCCAAACTCCTCCGTGTCCCTGTGGGTTCAATGATGCTCTCCAGATCCCAGCACATGCATTGTCTTGAAAGCTTATAATCATCAGCTTGTGTGTCTTTGTCTCACACTACAGTGTGGGAGGCTGGAGAGGCAGAAGTCATCTCCACGATTATTTTGGCCTTCCTGTTCTCGGGCTAGATCCTAATATAACATATTTGGATGGCTTACAATCTAAAAGTACTAACTTGGAGATAGGCCTTATTCAAATGAAATATATATGTATATATATTTATGTATGCAACACATGTATTACATCCAAGTCTCAAAAAAAAAATAGTTTTGAGGGCTGGAGAGATGGCTTGTTGCTAAGGCACTTGCCTGCAAAGCCTAAGGATTCAGGTTCAATTCCCCAGTACCAGTACTCATGTAAGCCAGATGTACACGGTGGCTCATGAGTCTGGAGTTCATTTGCAGTGACTAGAGGCCCTGGTGTGCCCATTTTCATTCATTCATTCTCTCTCTCTCTCTCTCTCTCTCTCTAATAAACAAGTAAAACTTTTTTTAAAATTTTAAGAAGTTTCTGAAAAAGAAGAGTATTGAGACATGTACCATTACTTTTCCAGTTTGTTTCACAAATGACACAGAAAGGTAGCATAACAGCCAAGTTCACACCACTTAATACGCAGGACAAGTGGGATTCCTATAATGACAATCAGCCTGCATTACCTATGGTCTTAGCCTTCATATCACATCACCTCAGGATAAATGAATGTTCCTGGGCGTCCCATGGTTGGATACCTTTAATGGTATTAGCCTTCAGAGTATCAACCTTTGGTAATAATTTTAATGTTGTAATGCACATGATTTATGGTGCACTAAAACATTTCTGTGGAGGTGTAGAAACCCATTCACCTTATTAAATACTGCTCTTTTAAGAAGTGATTACATTTAACACAATTAAATTTTTTGAATGAAGCTCATTTTCTACCACAGGTTTCTCAACATGGCTAGTGTAACAATGTTTAATATAATCAAGAATGAACGCTCTGTTTTAAAGTGGACTCTCACCCGAGGATGTGAGCTGCATGTCAATAACAGTGTCTGACAGACTAGGTACCAGTCAGGACTTATGTTCTCAGGACCTAACAGTTCTTAATAATAGCAAGTAAAATTGGGATCCTACCAAGCTTTTTGTGTGTTCAAAATCTCTTAAAATGAAAAAAATTTTCATTGTCCCTAATTTTACATTTTTTTTAAAAGTCTGAGGTTCAGATGAGGTTAAGTAACTTTCTCAGGATCACAGAATTAAGTGCAGCAACAATTAGATATAAAATGAACAGTTTTCAGGCTGGAGAGAGTTAAGGCATTTGCCTACAAAGCCAAAGGACCCAGGTTTAATTCCCCCAGACCCATGGAAGCCAGATGTACAAGGGGCACATGCATCTGGAATTCATTTGTGGTGGCTACAGGCCCTGGTGTGCCCATTCTCTCTCTGTCTGTCTCTCTTCTCTGTCTCTCCTCTCTCTCTTGATTGCAAATAAATAAATAGATAAAAATTTAAAGAAAAAAAATGAATACCTTTCAAACTGAAGTCTTCAAAAATAATTACTGGCTCTTAGATACTATCTTTTGTTGACAATTACCATATTGTTGGCACAAAATATTCTTACTAGATTTTTCTATAGCTTGAAACAGACAGTTCATGCAAATAAAAATGCCTCCAAATTTTAAAAAGAATCATTCTTTTTCTTCCAAGTTTCATACCAATCAGTGCATTCTTCTCTAATTTTATCCAAGTGAACTGTGGATGTTAAAATGAGCAAGTCAAAGAGAAACCATTGTGGTGGCCCTCCCTGGCAGTTGGCATGGAGCAGTGCATCTGTCGGGGTCCCTGAGGTGACAAGGCACGTCCCTCAGCAGCAGAAGAAATCGCTCTGGTGTCTGCAGAAGTCAGGTCCTGGCCTGGAGCACGCAGTGGCCTCTTGTCAATCTTTGTATTGTCCCAGTGCTCTGCAGGGTTTGGGTGTTGCTAGTGGGATCTGAGCCTTCTGTCCACCTCTGCATCCCCTCCCAAGATTCCACGAGTTACCTAATATGTTCCAAGAAAACTTTATTGCAGTTAAAGTCCTCAGTTATTCCAGAATGACTATCTGTCCAATACACATACTTCTAAAAATAGGTTCCGTACTTTTAAGCTGAAGAGGGTGTGCTATTAATTTTGCATGTTAGAGCAGATGAAGGGATTGGATTTTTCTTTACTTTTTTTTTAGATTAAATTTATGAGTATTGAAATCTTTTCTAAGGAGAAGCCCTCTACTCCATTGGTGATGTTAAGTTTCCTTCTCTGGAAAGAAAAAATGAATCCACGTTCTGCATTGTGTAGATGTTTATGGGCACGCCTGGTACAGGGATAAAGTCATGTCTGTCATTCTTGTTTCTAATTCCAAGTGAAATTCCCAAACACATACTTGTTTCTATATTCTTTTCTAGAGTTCACAGGCTTACCACCTCTGGCATTCAAGTTGAAATTGAATTACCACTATGACAGTGTTAAAAAGTGGTTCAAGCCAGGCATGGTGGCACATGCCTTTAATCCTAGCATTTGGGAGGCTGAGTTAGGAGGATCACCATGAGTTCAAGGCCACCCTGATGCTGCTTAGTGAATTCCAGGTCAGCCTGTGTTAGAGTGAGACCCTAACTCGAAGAACAAAAACAAACAAACAAAAAAGTGGCTCAGGTAAGAAATGACTAAGTGACAAGGACTCTGCCTTCTTGTGTGGATTACTGTCATTATTGGTAATGTGGAAATAGTACCTGCTACAAAAGGTACTTCACCCATTTTCTTTTCTGTCTTGTACAGCTGAATTGCCATTCTACCATGCCATAAGACAGCACAGAGGTTCTCACATGTGCCACACTCTGGTACTTCCTGGCTTCGGGAACCATGGGCCAAGTCAACTTGTATTGTTAGTAAATTGCATAGATGTGTGTGTGTGTGTGTGTGTGTGTGTGTGTGAGAGAGAGAGAGAGAGAGAGAGAGAGAGAGAGAGAGAGAGAGAAAGAGAGAGAGAGGAAACAGAAAATGACTAAGATATTTTTATCTCATGGAACTACTATTTCTTTCAAGTCCATGGAAAACAATAAATTTATTGAAGAAGATTCCAGAACAAGAACTTTTACGACAATGCTTCAGTGGAAGGGCACAAAACTACAAAGGAACTTACTGGCTGCCCTGAAATACGTGACACAGTAGCCTGTGTTTTGCCAGCTCCTTAATACCCTTTGGCAACAGCCCCAATTTGTTCAGCAGTTTGGGCTCTGCATTACTAACGGAATGTGGCAAAAACACTAAAATTAGTTCACACATTAGGGCCTATGGGGAAAATGTGTCTATAATCTATTCCCTGGAGAACTGAAATAAAACTTATGGTAAAAAAAATCTAAAAACTACAATAGTAATGATAATGATAATACTACATTTTTATTTGGGAAAGTCTTAGTTTTCTTAGGAAGACTTTCATAATAACCACAGGTCAATCCTATGTGAGATTGTTTTGAGTTAGTTATGTGAATAAAGAAAATTGTTTTCTCCCATGTAAGAAGAAATAGTGCTATGTAGTCTATGTGTGGTGCTGCAACAAAATACACCAAGATTAGGCAACTTGGAAACAATAGAGATTTTTATCTCATGGTGCTGAGAAATCCAAGCTTGAAACATCACAACTGGTGTCTGGCCAAATCTCCTCTTCCAGGATGTCCCGTTGCCGCTGTGTCCTCACGTCACCAAAGGTGAAAAGGCAAGTGACTGTACCTTTTAAACTTGAGCTCTTGTAGAACGGTTCTAACTCCATGCCTGAGGAAAATGCCCTCATATTGTTATTACCTTCATATCTTTATTACCTCCCAAGACATTCCTCTTAGTATAATTATGCTGGGGACTGGTTCCGCATAAATTTTGAGGAGGACACCATCAATCAAACCACAGAAATAACTATTGCCATTTCTTTCACTTGGGGAAAATACATAACCTTAATTACAGAAAAACTCATGTAATAAAAATTGACATTTGCCATGTTTTTTCATGCTTAATTTGCCAGCACTGGAAATAATGAGAAAATTTTTGCTACTTACAGAAAGTCTGATGGAATGTCACAAATAAAATGGATTTACCTTGAGGGGAAAATAACACAAAAAGTATAAGCATAAACAAGTTTGGAGATAAATATTAAAAATAATTTGTTATAGTGATTAGGGTTTCATTATTTTGTTTTAAACAAAAAAATGAACCATTGTTGAATTAATTTCTCAATTTAATGAAAGCAAATAGAAAACTGTTAAATTTATCATCATATAAGTTGAAAACAATTATTCTGGAGCAAGTCTCCTCTAAATGCAGTGTTTGAGAAATTTGATTTAAGTAACTTTTGAAACTACACAGAATAACTCATAAAACTTGTCTGTGACAATGATATACAGTGTGCTCTGTCAAAGACTTTCCTTTTTTTAAATAAATATCTATAAATGGGTGGGCTGGGACTGGTTAGTGGCTGAAACCAATGAGTTTTCTTATATTCAAGAGCATTTTTTCTAAAGCTACCATAGCAATGTGCCACTGGCTAAAACCAATGAGTTTTCATATATTCAAGACTGTATTTTCTAAAGCTACCATAATAATGAGCCATCTAATTGATGGCTTAGAAACAACAGAAACTAATTGTGTAACATGTTTCTGGGCTAGCAATCCAATACCACTTCCCTATGCCTTAGAGGCAGTGGTGCTGCTCGGCTCAGCCTCTGGCCAGAGCAGCTGGGCTGGGCTCTCCGGTGGACGGCGCGGACACTGTCTTCATTGATGCTCGCACAGCATGCTAGCTTCCCACTGCGGCTCTCTCTTCTTACCTGGATGCCGGTCCTACCGAACTGAACAAGAGCAAGTAGTTTGATGGCTCGTGTTAGAGTCAAGGGGATTGGCTGGGGCGAGGCCGAGAAAGCTGGTAAGGCACATTCTGAGAGTGTCTCTGAGGGTGTCTGCAGACCCGACTGACCTGTCTGTAGGTCAGTGTGAGGACTGGAAGAACCGCTGCCCAGTTCTCTGGAGGACCAGACTGAATGTGAGAAAAGAGAAGCTTCCCCGGGCTGTGGTTTGTTCCGCTTGTCTCCCTTGGAGACCCACCAGACTGTGGTTATTTGAACTGGTGAATGTGGACTTGAAGCACTGGATGTCCAGGGAACCAGCAGGCCTTCCATGCAGGCTGGGGCTGGTCCCTCCTCCCGAGGCATCCAGCTTCATGAACTAAGGACCAGCTTGTTTCCTGCTCCTCTCCCGGCAGGTGGCCGCTGCGGAGCTGTATGGCAATTCTCTGAGCCAATCCAATAAATTCTCTCTTATAATTAATTTTACAGGCGTCCTATTGGTTCTGTTCTAGAGAACTCTTGACATCAGGGCTTGTTTGAACAATCTGGAAAGGTTCTATTTCCAAGGAAGATCATTCACAAATACCAAAGGTTAGGATGTTAGCATACTTTTTTTGGGGGGTGGGGATAGAGTGATCTTAGAGCATTACAATAGCTTATCACCAAGGTGCGCTTGGTTGCTGTTATTGTCAGCCTTTTAAGTCCTATAGAATTCTTGTATCTACTCCCAAACTCCACACCTTACATATGGACCAACTGTGACCAGAAGAAAGAAAAGACTGGACCAATGTACCTTGGTGGCCTAAAGGCAAGGCAAGACACAGTCTCACATTCCTATTTATTTATTTAAACAGAGAATTCTGTTGGGCAAGGCGGATGCCAGTTTACTGCAGTCAGTAGCATACACAGTGCAGAGGTTAGCACATAGTAGAACGAACGTAGCCGAATTCAAAAGGTCAGCGTTCCACGTGCATTTGACGTGTTAAGTGTTTTAAACATGTTCTTCTCAAATCTAATGATAATCGCGCATGATGGTTATTACTCTCCTTTAAAGGATAATAAAATCGAACCTTAAAGACTTTAAGTGAATCGCCTAAAGCTATGAAGCTAGTAAATGACCAAACCCTATCTACCTCTTGCTGAAACCTGTACTATTTTCAGTACAGTATGAGGCCATTTAATAAAATAAAAAGTTTAAAAGTATTCAGAATACTTAACACTATGAGCTTTAAATACTAAAGCAATAAACTTATATGGAAAATGTCTCTTCCCAGAAATGTGGCTGTTGGACACTATGCAGATCACTCAATTATCCTCTTAGTAACTTCTCAGTGCATTAATAAATTTTAGGAGATGAAAAGGGGTCTTGAATATTTTTAATTTAAATGATACGATTTTATTTCATAATTCTGAAGAATATTTCCTTATCAAAGATATTCTAGTCCCTGCCTATGTTAAGTAAAAAAGTATTATTTTTTTTTCTCTTTTCTATTTTTTCAGTTTTTTTCAAGGTAGGGTCTCACTCTAGACCAGGATGACCTGAAATTCACTACATCATCTCGGGGTGGCCTTGAAATCATAGAAGTCCTCCTATCTTTTCTTTCCAAGTGCTGGGATTAAAGGCATGCACCACCACACCAAGCTCCAAATATGTTTTTCCTATTTATTTTTATTTCATTATTTGTTGTGCTAGGGATGAAACCCAGAGCCTGTGCAGATGCAATACTCTATTACTTACCTACTTACCTACACCCATTACCTACCTGGCTTTTGTGATTTTTTTGTTTTGCTTTCTGATAATTCCATAAATTGGTGTTGTTTTGATTGACACATGATACCTACATATTTATGTGGTACAGAGTGGTTTTCAATATGTGCATTCATTAAGTAATGAGCCAACCAACGTAATTTGAGAGGTGGAGCACTGCAGGAGGAGATGTGTTGTTGGGAATGGGCTTAGGAGTGTTGTAGCCAGCTTCCCCTTATTAGAATCCAGTGCATTCCCTGCTGCTATTTTCCACCTGCTGTGGCAGAGGAGATGTCCAGCCTCTGCTCATGTCATGAGTTCCCCTGCTGTCAGGAAGCTTCACCTCAAGACAAAACTGTAAGGGAAAATAAATCTTTTCTTCCATCAGCTGCTTTTGGTTGGGTGTTTTATATCTTCAACAAAAAATAACTGTAAAAGAATATTCTGATTTTTATTTTAAGTGAATTCCTGAAAATTATGTATAAATATTAGTAGTCCCTTGATACACTCAGAACTTTCATTAAGATAATGGTAGTATATGTCTATTACCATATACTTTCATCTATATGCATGCATACAAACACACTGACAAGAAAAAAGCGTAAGAAATCTTAAATGTAAATTAAAATAGGTTTACTGGTATTTTTTCTTCTTATTATTATTATTTTGTTTTGTTTTGTTTTGTTTTTTTGAGATAGGATCTCACTCTGGCCCAGACTGAACTGGAATTTACTATGTAGTCTCAGGGTGGCCTTGAACTCACGGCAATCCTCCTACCTCTGCCTCCCGAGTGCTGGGATTAAAGGCGTGCACCACCATGACAAGCTTCTTATTATTTTTAATAAGGTTGAAATTTTCTATGAAGACATTTGCAATATTTTTCTATTTTTTTAAATTTATTTTTATTTGTTTATTTTTGTCTGGGGAATTGTTTTCAAGGTGGGGTCTCAGTCTAGCCCAGGCTGACCTGAACCTCACTCATTAGCTCCAGTTTGACCATAAACTCACAGAGATTCTCCTAGCTCAGTCTCCTGAGTGCTGCGTGTGCACCACCATATCTGGCTTACTTTTTCTTCTTTTTTTTCTTTTTGAGCTGAGTTCTCACTCTAGCTCAGGCCGACCTGGAATTCACTATGTCAACTCAGGGTGCCCTCAAACTCATGGCAATCCTCCTATCTCTGCTTCCCAAGTGCTGGGATTAAAGGCATGCACCAGCAAGCCTAGCCCCATTTTTTTTTTAAAGAATATCATTTATTTATTTATTTGAGAAAGAGTGAAGGAGGCAGCTAGAGACCGAGAGAATGGGTACACCAGGGCCTCTTGACACTGCAAACAAGCTTCAGACACATGTACTACCTTGTGCATATGGCTTATGTGGTTCCTGGGGAATCAAACCTGGGTCCTTAGGCTTCACAGGCAAGTGCCTTAACTGCTAAGCCAGCTCTCTAGTCCAGCTTTTCTAGTTTTTAAATAAATGCTCTAGCCAGTCATGATGGTGCATGCCTTCAATTCCAGCACTCGGGAGGCTGAGGTAGAAGGATCACCATGAGTTCGAGGCCAGCCTGAGACTACATAGTGAATTCCAGGTCAGCCTGAGCTAGAGCGAGACCCTACCTTGAAAAACCAAAATAATCATAATAATAATAATAACGAATAAATAAATAATAAAAAAGTAAATGCTCAATCGAAGTATTATCTAATAAGTGGCTATGTATGAAGGATTGGATAGACACATTAGTTTCTTTTTGAAACTTTTCATTAACAATTTTCATCCATGTATATAATGTTTTTGATCATAGTTCCTCCCTTTTACCTTTCCTTTAACCCCTTCCCCTTTCTTCATTCACTGAACTCCCTTACAACCAGTGCCTCTTCTACTTTGATGCCCTCCCCCTCTCCCTTCATCATCGGAGATGGGACACTGATGGACTCAATATTGTGCAGATCTTATGCAGGTCACGGCATCACTACGAGATCGTGAATGCAATGGCCAACTCAGGTCTGGAGGGCAGGGTTCCCCAGCACTCCTTCCCCTGCTCTGGGTCTTAGGTTCTTTCTGCCCCCTTTTGTGCAATTCTCCTTGAGCTTTGGAGAGGTTGGTGTAGATGTGTCATTTAGTCATGAGCATTCTACTGCCAGTTGTTCTCAGCATTTGGATGCGCTTTGAGTCTCCCCAGTGTTTACCTTTGGGTGTGAAAGGAAGTTTCTCTAACCAAAAGTGTGAGCGACACTAATATATGGGCATAAACATAAATGTTTAGCAATTTGAAAGGCACCACATATTCATTTAGCGAAATGACACCATAAGCTTTCCTCCTAAGACATATATCCTCCTAGTTATGGGCTTCTGACAAGGTATTCAGTACGGGGAATGAATTCCCCCCATCCACGTAGTAAGACTCTAGTTTCTTTAGGTTGTATCCATTATTAGTGTGTTAAGTCAAGATATATTTTAAACTTCCTCGGGGACCTTGAAGCACAAGCAGTAGTTTGAGACAGAAGTAGATCCTCAATAAATATTTGCTGAATGATTTAATGGATGAATGAGAAGCAGAAAGACTCAAGTGACAGACCATGCATTTATAAAACAAAGAAACGGCAAACAAGATGAGAGGAAACACCACTATTCTGTGTTTGTCATTATTTATTTCAATTCATTCACTCCTAGAAGTGGCGATTTAATCATCATGAGCCAGACTTTTGACCTCATAAAGTCTCATTGTACTGGCAGAATAAAGCAATGACAAAAACAAACAAAAAGCAAATAATAAAATAAAGAAGTTCTGAGACCCTGAGGAATGCAAAAAGGAAACAAGCTAGGGTAAAGTTATAGAATGGCGTGCGGAAATAGAAAACGCAATGACCAGCAGGAGGATCTCTGAAGATAACCGGAAGCAGTGGCAGTCAGGTTGAGGCTTGAAGAACGAATGTGAAAATCAGAGTGGAGAACAATCCATAGGAGGTGGAGAGAGAGTGTTGGAGCTCAGTGGTGTGACTGAGCAAGGAAGCTGGCTTTTGCTAAAGCAAGGGAGAGAAGAGGAAACAAGTGAGGCTAGATTGGAGTGGGTCGTTCTAAATGCAGTGGAAAGGGCTACAGCCCGTCGATGCCACCCCAGTGTGTATGACCAATTCCACACTGCAGTGTGCTGGTATTTAGACACAGCACTTATGGGAATGACGAGCTTCCGAAGGTTGTGCTTCATAAATCTGGTCAGTGTCCTTAGAAGGAGACTGCCGAAAGCTAACTCTCCAGCTGTGGGAGGCCAGAGAGAACACATCCATCCATCATCTAATCCCACAGGGAGTGTGCCCTCGCCAGACACTGAAGCTGTCGGTGCCTTCCTCCTGACTTCCTAACCACCAGTACTGCAGCAAAAACATTTCTTTGGCTTATGAACCACCTGGATTATGGAGTAAGTTAGACATCCTTGATTTATGACTCTTGGGATCAGAACTGTTTCATACTTTAGATTTTTTTTTTCAAATCTTGCAATTTCTGCACACACTGAGTAAAATATGGAATCCAAGTGTAAACAAAACAAATCCATTTGTATTTCATATCTGCGTTGTCTGCATCCCCTGAAGGTAATCTTACAAAATATTTCAATGCCCACATAGTCACACATGCTGATGTCACTATGTGAGGTTAGATGCAAAAATTTCCTGTTGTAAACTATGCTGAGGCTCAAACAAAAAGTTAAAGATTTAGAGCATTTGTAATTTTGAATTATATATATATATATATATATATATATATATATATATATATATATGTTATACACTAGACAGTTTTATCTACTCATCCCAACTCCTGTTACCCTGCAGGCCTCCTCAGTGGGGTTATAGAAAGAAATATGTTCAACTTGCATTGTGTTATAACCCCTTGAATGGATTACAATAGGAAGGCAGCATAATACAATGTCAACTTATAATTAACAATGATGAATGGTTTCAAGTAGTGGAGCAGTCATGTTCTGATTAAACATTACGTGGCCATTTTGACTTTTAACATTAAGAAAAAGCTAGATTGTTGTAAGACAATGTGGAGCAATGCAGACACACCCACAGTCTGGTCAGACTAATGGTGGTGAAAATTAAAGCGGGACTACACCTGCCAGGAGGAAACGTGATGGGATTAGCACGAAATGGTAAGATGAAGTTACCAGGATCTGCTGGGTGCCAGGGAAATGAGGACAAAAGGGCCATCGGCTGATTTCTCCACGGGGCTCTTACTCTTACCACAGAAGGAGAAACGGGCATTGAAACTGCAGAAAAGACGAATATTATTTTGAATATTCATGTTTGGGGTTTCTTTCAGTTGCAAATGTCAAAATCATAATTAACCAAATAACTACCACCATTTGAAATTTCTATATGGCATGAACTATGCCAAGTTACTTCTTCTTAATATGTACACACATGTAAAGAATATGTCACTCGTGGCCAGAGGACATGGCTCGGCAGAAAAAACGCTTGCCATGCAATTCTGAGTAGCGGAGTTTGCATCCCCAGACCCTGAGCCAAAGCCTGAAGCTGTGGTGGGCTTCTATCATCCCAGAGTGCCTATGGCAAGAAGGAAGACAGACAAAGGAATTTTTGGAAGTTGGCAGAGAAGTGAACGAGAGACCCTGCCTCGAATAAGGTGGAAGGTGAGGGCCAACCTGAACGTGGTCTTCTGACCTCAACATGGGCACTGTGTCACACGTGTCCTCACGTACACACACAAACATAGATGCACACAGCCAATTAATTAATCAAATGTCTAATACATTATTTAATAAAAAGTACATATCACTCACATAGTCATATACCCATATGCATCCAAAGAGGTAGACATGGTTAGAGGGAACAGGCAGGCCTTAGGCAGTTTGCTCAGGCTCACCCTAAGAGGTCATGACAAGGACATCATGAGCACTTGGTGCAGGTCCAAGGTCCTGCCTCAACACTACGGAGCCGTGCCTCTTTGTTAGGATAAGTGGAAAGCCAGAGTGATTTGATATGATCGTGGAATACAGAGGCCACATGAGGAGAAGATGGTAGCAGACAGGAGGCCTGAGGGGGATGGTGACCTCTGTGACTAGGGTGAGCTAACTGGGAATCTGGATGTTGCAGTGCAGACAGCTGGCCACTGGGAACATCAGTGCGTTTGGCTTAAGTGGTCCTGGGAAATTCAACCTGGGTCCTTTGACTTTGCAGACAAGCACCTTAACTGCTAAGCCATCTCTCCAGCCCAATAATCACTTTCTAAAAATATAGATAATCCATGGGAAATTTATGATGAAGAATATGAAATTCCCAATAAGAAAGAACTGGATTATTGTTGTGGAAAATTTAGAAATGATTTTAAGATTTGTAATGCTCTATAGAGCATGAAGCTATATGAATATTCAAAAACATGAACTTTGTGTAGTAGATATAATTAATATTTTTAGGGTGTATATGCAGGTATGTTTTGTCTATCTGTGTCTGTGTGTGTTTTCATATGTATGTGCAGGTGTATGTGTGTGTGCATGAAGAAGTCAGAGTTTGATATTGTCTTTCTCTGTCACCCTATATTTGCTGAGCCAGACACTCTCAGTTGAACCCAGAGCTTACCGATTCACTTAGTCTAGCAAGCCACAGCTGAGGGTCCTGTCTCCACCTCTCAAGCAGTGGGATTACCAGCTGGCTACAACACTTTCTCTGCACTGGCGTGCATTGGGCTTTAAACTGCATTCCTCACATTTTCAAGGACTTTATCCACTGAGCAATTTTCACAAGCCCAAGGTTTTCTTATTTAATGATGGAACATATTAAAAACCTGATGATATCTTCAGTATAATTCTTATTGAAGATGATCCTTTCTTTACAAATGTTTTAGGTGTTTTCTAGTTGTAAACACAGAAGCTGGCTTTTAGCTCTGTCAGTCACATCCTTTACCCTGTTCCTACACTTTCCTTCTCCTACCTATTTGCTGTGTTCATTTAAAGAAAAATCCCGCCTAAGCTATCCATTTCTTTCCACTTCCAGATATCCAAAGACCTGCCGAAGTAAATCATCTTTTGGAACGTCTTGGGGCATACTATAGTTCAATAACATCGAAGACTCAGATGCCAGTGCTGCGCTCAACAGGAACAAACCTGACTGTTTCACAGCCTTGTTGTTTTCATTTTTTTAAACCTATATGTGCAAGGAGAGAGAGATAAAATGAATGAATGGGTGCACCAGGACCTCTTGTCACTGAACAAGAACTCCAGACGCATGTGCCACTTTGTGCATCTGGCTTTACATGAGTATTGGGAAACAGAACTTCAGCCTGCAGGCTTTGCAAAAATAGAAGAAGAAGAAAAGCAAAAGGAGGACCTTTAACCACTAGCCATCTGCCCTGTACAACTCATTTTTAGTTAAGGTTGCCTTGTAATGGGCTGCAAACTGATCATATGTGCCACCATATTAATAATTATTATTAAATTAATTCAAAAATCTGTATTAATCAAAATCCTCCAGAGAATTGGAATATCTCCTTCTCTTTTCATACTCTCTGTAAGTATGTATATTATATATATGTATGTATATACATGCATACTTTAAGTATAGGCTTAAGAACACAAATAATTACAACTTCACACACACACACACACACACACACATATATATATATATATATATATATGCACATATATACTTACAGAGAATATGAAACGATAAGGATATATATATATATATAATCTATTAGAATATATCTATTATTGATCCCTATCAAGAGAGAGAGATTAAGGAATCCGTTTTAGAAATTGCTGGTGCTAGCCAGCCAAAATCTGTTAGCAGGATAGAAGTTCAGTCAATGTTGTAATAGTAAGAATTGCTTTTTAAGCAAGTGTCAGCTTGTCTAATGTCCTCTTCTCCTTGTTTAATACTCTTCCAACCCTTCCTTGTTTCTTTCTTTTCTCTCCTCCTTTGTTACTCCTTCTTTCTCTATCACAGCTTTCTTTCCTGACCAAAAACAAAACAAAACAAAAAAACCACTGTGAATTTTCTGTACAGAGCAGGTTCTGGTCATGGATTTTGGTACATGCGTGTGCTGTGCTCTGATCATATTCATCCTCCTCCCCACTCTTACCCACCATTCCCCTTGCACTGCCCCCGCCTTCTTCCATAATAGCACCTTTCCTGTTCTCATGTTGCTTTTAAAAAAAGTATAGATTCCATGTGAGAGAAAGCATGTGATTCTGATTTGCGGAGTGTGACAGTCAGTTTTGCATTGCTTGCACAAAACATCCTTCCAAATGCAGCTTATGGGAGACAAGGGTTTGTTTTGGCTTACAGATTCAGTGGGAGGCTCCAAAATGGCAGAGGAGAAAGTGGCTAACTGCATAACTTAGCTCTTGAGAGTCAACTGTGAACACAGGCGCACTTTGCTTCATTGATGAATTAATATGAACTCCTTATCCATTCATTCATGTACATAAGATGGGTGACTTTTTTCCCATGATGGTTCATTTTCTCTAGTAATAAAATCCAATGGTTTAATTAACAATAATTAGAAAATAGCCAACCTTAGGAGTGATTGCTGAAAATGTTATGACAGTTTAAATTTCAGATTTTTACTGCTATCGGATTTACATTCAACTCTCTGTTTCCAACTGAGAATTTAGAATTTTAAACAAAAAAGATTCATATTAAAATATTAAGTGTGGTTTGCTAAAATAGACAAGCCAAGTTGTAATTATTTGTGTTCTTAAGCCTATAATTAAAAAAAATCAGAAAGATATATTTGATCACATTATATTGAACATGACTATAGAGGATTTTATTTTGATATTGAAGAAAATATTGAAAAGTCCTGTTCATTTGCTACTAGGGGTTCATAGACCTTTGATCTAAAAATAAAAATTAAAAGGGCTCATTTCAAGTCTGAAAATATAAGGATTAGATCTTCCTTAAAAAAAACAGCTAATTTTTGTCGAGTACTAGTAAGGATTAGGAGTAATAATTTATAAAGTTGCAAATTAGTCTACTTTATAGGCTTTTGATACTCAAACATTTTAGAACTTTTATTCAGATTTCTAATAAGAATCCATATCTTTTAAAATATGAATGTCAAAAACTGTAAATAAAGAGCAGGAGAAGTATGAGAGAAACTTGCATTAAAACTGCAATAACAGGATATCGCAAATAAACCTAAGATAGATTGCCAATGTACAAATAAAGTGACATGATTGATGCACAATGATTATAATTGAAGAAAGAACAAAAAAAGCTCTGTCTTGTGTAAACCCCACAGTAGGAGGTCAACATTGAAAAGCACAGACTTTTTCAATTGCCTTCCCTCTGGATTGAAACATTTTCATTTTTGATAGGTATATTTATGACATCTTGAATTGCCAAGAGGAGATTTGTGAAAGATTTTTACACTGCTCCTAGATTGCCAGTTTTATCAGACCATCTATCAAAAAACGACCTGGAGCCTCCATTTGTATATGAACTATCCTGAAGGCTTCAAATGGTACTCAAAAAATTTCCAAAAAACAAAAAACAAAAAAAAAAAAAACTTAACATCTGGCTGTACTTTCAATTTATGCTTAAAACTTCATTGGAAAACCATAGAGTGCATCAGCGAGGAGCCTTTCATCTCTGCACCAAACCTAAAACGTTATGCCTGGCAAGCTCGTATAGACTCTAATTGCCAAATGCAGTAGCACTAAATCAACACTGCCTGCTTGTCATACATGTACGGTAACTTGGATACTGGTCATTCTTATGTTAATGATAACGCAACATGCTGACGCTCTCAGGGAATGTGTAACAACCCTTGTGTTCCCGAGGAAATGTTTCTTCTATACACTAGAATTTGAAATTACTGTGGCACATGAAAATGTTCAGGTCAGTTAAAAATTATTGTGGGTGGTTTTCTTTTCAAATCTAGGAATATAAATATTTCTTGATTACTATAATGTAAATGTAAGCATGGTGACTATGAAAATTATTATTTTAAATGAAATATTTTAGTATGTAGAAATCTATGAAGGAAAAGCATCCTTTTGTTTGCTACACATGGCAAAAATTATGAGTCTATGGGGATCCACTCTTCTTGGTTATAAACAATGTTGGAAACAGTTTTAAGACACACAAAACCCCAGCAAATTAAACATGTACACACACACATACACACACACACACACACACACACACACACACACACATGCTTTACTCACTGCTATTTTAAATAAACCTTCCATACCCAGTGTGCCTTTACATCAGGATGATTAGAGAATACAGACAAACATTAATACAACCATCATATATTTTTATTCAGAAATAATAAATATCTCTAGGTAAACATTTCTACTTTATTTCAAAGAAGTAGGTAGTGATGCAGGGGCACCTAGGTTCAGATGTTTCAACTTAAATGGAGTGTTCAAATACAAAATCCTTTGTGGGCAGGAAGCACACAGAAGCTTATGTGAATATAAGACCCATGGTGGCAGAGGTCAAATCAAGTATTATTATTATTTCCTCTCCTCATATCTCAGTTGTCATCTGTGTGATGGAGATCTTAAGTACACATCACAGTGGATCGATTGTTCTAGTGTCCTATTATGTGTGTGTGTGTGTATGTGTGTGTGTGTCCTTTCTGCAACTATAAGAAAGTTGGGAGGGAACAGATTTACAAAGGTGTATTTGGGCTGAAGATAATAGTGGATGCCGTCTGTGTTCAGGCAGAGCTATTGCTTTCAGGCCTCCAGTGAGTTGTTGCATAGCGACGGCAGGTATATAGGTATGAACAAACTCTTTACCACATGGGCAGGAAGCAAAGTAAGAAGAAGAACCATCCCGCAGTCCTCTTTTAGAACTCGGGTTCAATGACCTTATGAACTCTCACTAAGACGTCTTCCCATATTCCCTCCAGTTCTCATTAGCACCACACTAAGGATCAAATTTTTAACACAGGGACTTTTGGATCCAAAGTATAGCAGTGGGTTGGTATAAATGAACAATCTTAGCAGGAGAATGCTTTACCTCTGCTGGTTAGAATGGCATCCATGCAGGGCTCATAAAAACCAAAGAAAATGGACTGGAGAGACGGCTTAGCAGCTAAGGCGCTTGCCGGCAAGGCCAAAGGACCCAGGTTTTATTACTCATTACCCATTTATAAAGCTAGATGAAAAAAGTGGTAGATTGGTTTGGATTTTGTAGTGACTAGAGGCCCTAGTGTGCCTCTTCTCTTTCTCTGTATTCCCCCTTTCCCTCTCTTCCCCCTCTCAAATAAATAAATAAAATATATTTTTTTTACATTGGCTTCTTTTCTTTTGTTTATTTTTGAGAATACTTTCTAGACAATATAAGTTAACTTGGTTTCAATGGTTGTCATATACCTACATACACACACACACACACACAGACATATATGATCTTTATGTGTTTTCTAATAATATTGTCTACAATATTATAAATCAATTGAAATTATGTGTTAGTTTCCCATTTTTGTTGTAAGAAACTACTACAAATTTAGAGTACACAGAAATATACTCTCTTACAGTACCAGAGGTCAGAAGTGAGAGGGAGTTCTTGTTGACAAAAATTTCACTAGGCAGACCTGTCCATCTTCTTTCTGCAGGCTGGGTTGAACAATTTCTTTAATTTTGCCAGATTCCAAAGGCTGTGGATGTTTCTTGGCTTGTAGCCTCTTCTGGCTCCAAGCAGACAGATACTTGCTGCTCTCCTCATATTATCTATGACTTTGACTCCCTGGCCTCCCTGTCTTCAGCCCTGTGGATAATCTGGGACAATCTGGCCATCTTCACCCCATCTCCAGAGTCTTCAGAGGACATGAGGACTGTCTTCACAGGCTGCAGGGGCTGGGGGATGAATCCTAGGCCTTCCGTTAGCCAGGATGACGCTCATATCTGTATGTTATGTAATTAGTATTTTAATAATAAGTGTTATTATTATTCCTTTTGGTCTCTTGAAAAATGTCTATCCTTGGCCTGGAGAGATTTCTCAGTGGTTAAGGCACTTTCCTGTAAAGCCTAATGACCAGGGTTCGATTTATTTGTATCCACACAAAGCCAGATGTAAAACTGGTGCCTGCATCTGGAGTTCCTTTCCAGTAGCTGGAGGCCCCAGCATAAACATTCTCTCTCCCTCTCTCCCTCTCTCCTCTCTCTCTCTCTCTCTCTCTCCCTCCCTCCCTCCCTGCAAATAAATAAATTAAAACAAGGTCTAGCCTTACCCATGGGTGAGGTATTTAAGAAGTTTCTCCTCAATTGCACCCCTCCCCCACAGTCTTGCTTCCTCCTCACTTGGGGTGTCTGCGTGGTGAGCTTGGGTTCCTCCCTGTGTCTTCTTCTCCTTGCCTGCAGCCCAGGCCCACCACACAGCAGTGGAACTGAAAACCCAGCTTCCAGCCTCCTCAGTAGTTGGATCCTGCTTGCCTCTAAATACCAGGCTAATCTCTCCTTTGACCTTCTGTCTGCACCTCTGCAAGCGAGGCTGAGAGAAAAGCGTCTTCCCTGGGATAGCTCAGGAGCGGGATTTTAGTTTATTTTACTTTTTCCTGTTGGAATGGATTTACATCTTCTCATTCATGAACTTCAGCCTCTCCCATCCAGCCTGCTCTTCATTGCTGCCACTGCATACATTATTCTATCTTTTTTTTTTATAACTCAGTCTGTCCTATGCCTTAGATTAAAAACAGTCATATAGCTGGGTGTGATGGCTCCCAGCCCTCACAGGCAGATTTAGGAGGATCACTGTGAGTTCGAGGGCAGCCTGAGACTAAATAGTGAATTCCAGGTCAGCCTGGGCCAGAGTGAGACTCTACCTCGAAAAACTAACAACCAACCCCCCCCCCCAAAAGCAGTCATATAATAGTTTACGGGTGAAACTGAAATCTTAACTTGAGTTAATGAATTATTTTTTTTTCACATCCCCTCACATTTTACTTCTAGCCATAGACATTGTTTGTGTGCCCCAATAAAAAAACATCCCTTCAAAACAAAGAGCCATGGCCTTCCTGACCTGCAGTGGCTGTTATCTGCATAATATTGGGTCCTTCAACATGCTGTCACGGGTAATGGAGGAAGGCAAAAGATAAAGATATGGAAGCAGGAAAAGAAGTAGGAAGTATGTGGAGGGAGAATAAAGGAGGAGGGACAAAAGGAAAACATGGGAGGGTGTTGTGTTCAAAATACGTGTATACATGGATTAGCATTGTCATTAAAAAATGGAGATCCCCATTTCCCAGCTCCTCCCAGTTCCCCGGTCCTGGTTCCAGTATGTGTGTGGGGTGGGGGAGGGGGTAGGCTGGCTCAGCTTGGAAATCTGCTTCTCTTTCTCAGACTGGAACAGGACTTGAGGTGATAAGCGTCCAGCGCACTCCACCCCAGCCCCAGCTGCGACCACAGAGGAACTGGGGAAATGAGCAGGAGTGCTGCCTTCTGGGTGAATCTGATACCAGCACAAGGGTGAAGGAGATAGACCCTGAGGACGCTCAACTCCTACCAAACCAGAGATCCAGAGGCTCCTAAGAGCCCATCACCAAAGTAGACTTAAAACACACCCAACATGGCTCAGGGAATTTTTGCCAAAGAGGGGGTGGAAAGATTGTGAGAGCCACATTGGGACAGTTTGCAGAGACATTGCCTCTTCCCATAAGTGGCTGCTGCCCCCACATTGCATGACCCCTGATCCCCATGGGGTTGACCTGCGTCCCCAATGAGGAAGGCCTCTTCAGTAAAGGGGAGGGAGGAGGGAAGGGAAGGCACCAACATGTGTTGTTTACATCCGAAGTATGTCCATATCTAATAAAAATAAATTTAAAAAATGGCTTTGCCACCTTTCCAGGGACTTTTCTATTTTCTTGAGCACATGGCAAGAAATGTATGGTTTTTCATATTGAAAGCGCCAGTGGATTTGCACCAAAATTCCAAATCTGTCATATTCAGATGAGACTTATTCCAGACGTTTACATTTAACATTAATTTTCCTGAATACTTAATGGTGTTTTCAGGAGAAATTGATTATTACAAAGAGCCGTTTGTAATTAGTACGTTCTCCTTACAAAGGGAATAATTAAAAACAAACAAAAAACCGTTTCATTTGACAGCAAGAAGGCAATCATGACGGGTCCACAGTCCTCACCGGACACAGAACGTCACGACGACCTTGGCCTCTAGAACCCACCCCTCAAAGGTTCCCGCTTGGCACAGACGGCCTCAGGCTGCCTTTCCAGAGTTGATGCCAAGATGCCCTGTTCTTTCCACAGCTTCCCTGGACTGCGCCAGTGGCTAGCCCTGATTCTCTCCCCCTAAGGCTTCAACTGTAAAATACGTGTTAATTCCAGGACTTACTTTTTAAAATTGCATTCTCACTCTTAGGGGCACTGCACTGTGTCTATGGAATGAATTCCACATTTGTCACGAATTTTTCTTGTGTAATGTACAGTGGACCAATATTCTGGCTTTTATAATCTAATCAGAGCATTTGATTTTTAACTTCTGTAATCTCTTTAAACCTTGTTTAGTTTTTCTTCCTCTTCAGATAAAATATAAACTAGACCCCATGAATTTTATGTTCTTCTTCAGGTAATAAAAACACCCATGGTCTTTGGCCTTTCCCTAATGTCAATTTAGCATTAGAATGTTGAGTAGAATACATTAGTCAATATTTCCAAATAAACAAACAAAAAAATCTTTACTTTAACTTATCTTCAGCACAATCACCCTGCAGAAGCAGTTACTGTACATTGTGTCTGAAAACTTAAGAGTTGCATGATATTTTTATAGAATCCTTTTTCAAATATATTTTATTTATTTATTTGAGAGAGAGAATGTTCATGCCAGGGTCTGTCACCAATACAAATGAACTCTAGACACATGCACCACCTTGTGCATCTGACTTACGTGCGTACCGAGGAATCGAATCTGGGTCCTCAGGCTTTATGGGCAAGTGCCTTGACTGCTGAGCCATCTCTGCAGCCTAGAGTTGCAGGATGCTAATAGCCCATCTTCAGTGATTGTATGAACACTGAAAGACATTTAAAACTTTCCTTCTGCCAAATACTCAAACTTATATCACTTGTTTGGAGAACAAACATTTGAACATATCAGGCTAATATGTTACTAAACAAATATCGATCCCCTGGATTTATTAGGAAAAATCCATTAGTGTGATTTTCTACAGTCAGGACCCCTTTCTTCTTTCTATGGTGAGCGCTTTGCCATCTTCCATAGTTGTCTCTGTTCATCCTCTTCACTCTCCACCAAGATTTAGGGTCTTATGTCTGTATTCAATCCTTCACTCTCCACACTGAAACTTTGTCTTTGAAGATGATTTTCCCACTAGATTTTATGAACTAGAATGAAGGGTTAGTAATAAAATAAGTGAGACATTATAGACATGATTGTCTGAATTTTCTTTCTTTGCAAAGTCTTCTCTTGTCCTTTGAGGAATCGTGAACTTCCTAAAAGAAAAACAGCTAGAAATCAATCCAGAAGTATTTATTGTAAAGTGGATCATTTAAGGACCTCACATAAAACTTTCCTAGCTAAAGGAAACTTTTCTATCAGTCACTACTTGCTATATAGAGTTTGATCATGTTTTCTTGCCTCAAGACATCAAAGTGTCTTTTTAAGCATTTCCTTTTCATTAATTATTTGCAAGCAAAGAGAGAAGAAATACAGACAGAGAGAATGGGCACGCCAGGGCCTCTAGCCTCTGCAAGCAAACTCCAGAAGAATGAGTCACTTTGTGCATCTGGCTTATATGGCTACTGGGGAATCAAACCTGGATCCGTAGGTTTTGCAGGCAAACGCCTTAACCTCTAAGCCATCACTCCAGCCCACAATGGCTTTGTAATTGCTGTGGACGACAACGTGATGAATAGCCAGCTTCACTTTGCTGGTTGTCTGCCATAGAGCTTCTGAAACCTCCCTGGTGGAAACTGGTCAGGGTCTTCAGCTACACCCTTTTACATGTGCGGGTTCCCCTCCCCGCCCACCCTTCTGCTCAGGTGGACAGTTTTCTATAATGCTGTTCCCTCGGCTGCTGTAAATTTATGTTGGTTCAGAGCATGTCTTTCTTTTAGACAAAGTGTGTACCTTGTCTTTGGTCTTCAAGGACCAGGGAGGTTTCAGAAGCACTGCCAACTTTACATGAAATGCATGGTGAGTCTGCTGCCTTCTGTATTAATGACTGGGGTGCAAAGCAACTTAAACAAGGGTAGGCATAAAAATCTGGAGGGCGGGGTATGCACTTATTTCAGGAGAAAAACAAAAGAATGGGGGTGGGCAGAGGTGGAAGGAGAGTTCCTCGAAGCTTAAACACATGATCACAAAGAATAATTCCACTTCCCGTGAAAGCAAAAGCCTCTGACAGCTGATACTGGGGCAGGTGGAAGGGGATTTGACTGCAGGCATCAGATCCTGCAGCTAAGATCATCTAAAGGCATCAAGGTTTCTACGCTCCCTTCCCATGCCATGGCTCAGCGTGGAAGTGAATTTAGGCTAGATCATGAATTTGGGACAAGTATCTTAGACTCACGGTATTATAAGTGAAAGGATGACATATTTGTCAAAGTTCCAAAAACGAATTTTATAGAAGGATGTGAAATTTTCATTATGGATTAATATTTAAATCATATTTGCTTTAGAATACTTTAAATTCTACTTTATTTGTCCTTAATTTTTATATCATGTTTTGTCACAAAAGTTTGACATGAATTCATTCTATTCAAGAACATTTTAACTGAGTCTGAAAAGACAAGATCCTATAAGGACTTAAAAATAAATCAGCTTTCTTTCCAAAATTTCCAGTGTAAAGTTTTAAAGCTTACAAAATATATACTCGTCCATTCAGTAAAGTTATAGGTGTGGGTTTTCATTATATTTTATAATTAAATAACAACTTTTATTTCATCTGATTCAGAAAATATGCTTTGAATAGTATAAAATTATAGAAAGACAAGTTAAAAATCACTCCTCCTGCTGGGCATACTGATGCATACCTTGAATCTTAGCACCTAGGTGGCAAAAATAGGAGGACCAGTGTGAGTTTGAGACCAACCTGGAGCCAGAGTAAATTCCAGGTTGGCCTGGGCTAGAGTGAGAAACTACCTCAAAAAAGAGGCCTGGGGAGTTGAGTCAGCAGTTAAGGCGCTTGCCTGCAAAGCCTAACACCCTGGTTTGATTCAGCGGTATCCATGTAAAGCCAGATGCACAAAGTGGTGCATGCATCTGGGTTTCATCTGTAGCAATTGCAGGCCCTGGCATTCCCCTTGCTCTATCTTCTCTATCTCTTCTTGCTTGCAAATAAAAATATTTTTAATAGATAAATTAAAAGTATTTTAAAGTCATTGTCCATATATAAATTTCAAATGCATGCATCATTTCAGTAATATTTACGTCATTTTCCATCTTCAATTCATTCCAATAACTGCACAGAATTTTATCATGTGAGTATGATTGAGAGGTGGGGGAGAACCAGTATCATCCAATTCCAGCAATTTCTTATGTTATATAAGTAACTAGGGTTTTGTTGTTGTCGTTTGATGGTTTTGGTGTTTTGAGGTAGGGTCTCACTCTGGCCCAGGCTGACGAGGAATTCACTATGTAGTCTCAGGCTGGCCTTGAACTCACGGTGATCCTCCTACCTGTGCCTCCTGAGTGCTGGGATTAAAGGCATGCACCACCACTCCTGTCAGTAATCACTTTTTTTTTTTTTTTTTTTTTTTTTAATTTTTATTAACATTTTCCATGATTATAAAATATATCCCATGGTAATTCCCTCCCTCCCCACCCCCACACTTTCCCGTTTGAAATTCCATTCTCAATCATATTACCTCCCCATTACAATCATTGTAATTACATATATACAATATCAACCTATTAAGTATCCTCCTCCCTTCCTTTCTCCACCCTTTATGTCTCCTTTTCAACTTACTGGCCTCTGCTACTAAGTATTTTCATTCTCACACAGAAGCCCAGTCATCTGTAGCTAGGATCCCCATATGAGGGAGAACATGTGGCGCTTGGCTTTCTGGGCCTGGGTTACCTGACTTAGTATAATACTTTCCAGGTCCATCCATTTTTCTGCAAATTTCATAACTTCATTTTTCTTTACCGCTGAGTAGAACTCCATTGTATAAATGTACCACATCTTCATTATCCACTCATCTGTTGAGGGACATCTAGGCTGGTTCCATTTCCCAGCTATTATAAATTGAGCAGCAATAAACATGGTTGAGCATGTACTTCTAAGGAAATGAGATGAATCCTTTGGATATATGCCTAGGAGTGCTATAGCTGGGTCATATGGTAGATCAATCTCTAGCTGCTTTAGGAACCTCCACACTGTTTTCCACAATGGCTGGACCAGATTGCATTCCCACCAGCAGTGCAGAAGGGTTCCTTTTTTTCCACATCCCCGCCAACATTTATGATCATTTGTTTTCATGATGGTGGCCAATCTGACAGGAGTGAGATGGAATCTCAATGTAGTTTTAATCTGCATTTCCCTGATGACTAGTGACGTAGAACATTTTTTTAGGTGCTTATATGCCATTCGTATTTCTTCCTTTGAGAACTCTCTATTTAGCTCCTTAGCCCATTTTTTGATTGGCCTGTTTGATTCCTTATTAGATATCTTTTTGAGTTCTTTGTATATCCTAGATATTAATCCTTTATCAGATATATAGCTGGCGAAGATTTTTTCCCATTCTGTAGGTTGCCTCTTTGCTTTTTTCACTGTGTCCTTTGCGGTGCAAAATCTTTGTAATTTCATTAGGTCCCAGTGGTTAATCTGTGGTTTTATTGCCTGAGCAATTGGGGTTGTATTTAGAAAGTCTTTGCCAAGACCAATATGTTGGAGGGTTTCCCCAACTTTTTCCTCTAGCAGTTTCAAAGTTTCCGGTCTGATGTTAAGGTCTTTAATCCATTTGGACTTAATTCTTGTGCATGGCGAGAGAGAAGAATCTATTTTCATCCTTCTGCAGATATTTATCCAGTTTTCAAAACACCATTTGCTGAAGAGGCTGTCTCTTCTCCAATGAGTATTTTTGGCATTTTTATCGAATATCAGGTGGCTATAGCTACTTGGGCTTACATCTGGGTCCTCTATTCTGTTCCACTGATCTACATGTCTGTTTTTGTGCCAGTACCATGCTGTTTTTGTTACTATGGCTCTGTAGTATAGGTTAAAATCAGGTATGGTGATACCACCAGCCTCTTTTTTGTTGCTCAGTATTATTTTAGATATTCGAGGTTTTTTATGATTCCAAATGAATTTTTGGATTGTTTTTTCTATTTCCATGAAGAAAGCCTTTGGAATTTTGATAGGGATTGCATTAAATGTGTAGATTGCTTTAGGTAAGATTGCCATTTTCACTATATTGATTCTTCCAAGCCAGGAACAAGGGATGTTTCTCCACTTTCTAGTGTCTTCTGCAATTTCTCGCTTGAGTGTCTTAAAGTTCTCATTGTATAGATTCTTTACTTCCTTAGTTAGGTTTATTCCAAGGTATTTTATTTTTTTTGATGCAATTGTGAATGGGAGTGATTCTCTGATTTCATCCTCTGTGTGTTTGTTGTTAGCATATATGAAGGCTACTGATTTCTGTGTATTTATTTTGTATCCTGCTACATTGCTGTAGGTTTTGATTAGCTCTAACAGCTTGCTAGTAGAGTCTTTAGGGTCCTTTATGTATAGCATCATGTCATCTGCAAATAATGATAGCTTGATTTCTTCCTTTCCAATTTGTATCCCTTTTATGTGTGTCTCTTGCCTTATTGCTATGGCTAAGACTTCCAAAACTATATTAAATAGAAGTGGAGACAGTGGACACCCTTGTCTTGTTCCTGATTTTAGTGGAAAAGCTTCCAGTTTTTCCCCATTTAGTAATATGTTGGCTGTAGGCTTGTCATAAATAGCCTTTATTATATTGAGATATGTTCCTTCTATTCCCAGTCTCTGTAGGACTTTTATCATGAAGGGATGTTGGATTTTGTCAAATGCTTTCTCTGCATCTAATGAGATGATCATGTGATTTTTGTCCTTCAACCCATTTATGTAATGTATTACATTTATAGATTTGCGTATGTTGAACCATCCCTGCATCTCTGGGATAAAGCCTACTTGGTCAGGGTGAATGATCTTTTTGATATACTCTTGTATTCTGTTTGCCAATATTTTGTTGAGAATTTTTGCATCTATGTTCATGAGGGAGATTGGTCTGTAATTTTCTTTTTTTGTTCTATCTTTGCCTGGTTTTGGTATCAGGGTGATGCTGGCCTCATAGAAGGAGTTTGGTAGGATTCCTTCTTTTTCTATTTCCTGGAAAAGCTTAAGAAGCAATGGTGTTAGCTCTTCCTTAAAAGTCTGGTAAAATTCAGCAGTGAATCCATCCGGGCCTGGGCTTTTTTTAGTTGGGAGATTATTGATAACTGCTCGGATCTCCATGTTTGTTATAGGTCTATTTAAGTGATTAATCTCATTTTGATTTAATTTAGGTAGGTCATATAGATCAAGGAAATCATCCATTTCTTTCAGATTTTCATACTTGGTGGAGTATATGCTTTTATAGTATGTCCCTATAATTTTTTGAATTTCTCTGGAATCTGTTGTGATGTTACCTTGTTCATCTCTGATTTTATTAATTTGTGTCTCTTCTCTCTTTCTTTTGGTCAGATTTGCTAAGGGTTTATCAATCTTGTTTATCCTTTCAAAGAACCAACTCTTTGTTTCATTAATTCTTTGGATTGTTCTTTTTGTTTCTATTTCATTAATTTCTGCCCTAATCTTTATTATTTCTTCCCGTCTACTACTTTTTGGTTTGCCTTGTTCTTCTTTTTCCAAGGCTTTAAGACGAAGCATTAGGTCGTTTACTTGCGACCTTTCTAATTTCTTAATATAGGCACTTAAGGCTATAAATTTACCTCTTAGAACTGCCTTCATTGTGTCCCAGAGATTTTGGTATGTTGTGTTCTCATTATCATTTGACTCTATAAATTTTTTGATTTCCTTTTTGATTTCTTCATTGACCCACTCATCATTTAGTAGTGTATTGTTTAGCTTCCATGATTTTGTGTATGCTCTATAGCCTTTCTTGCTACTGATTTGTAGTTTAATTCCATTGTGGTCAGATAGAATGCAAGGAATTATTTCAATTTTCCTGAATTTGTTAAGATTTGCTTTGTGTCCTAATATATGGTCTATTTTAGAGAATGTTCCATGTGCTGCTGAAAAGAATGTATATTCTGCAGCCTTTGGATGAAATGTCCTGTATATATCTGTTAGGTCCATATCTTCTATGACCTCATTTAGTCCAGATGCCTCTCTGTTTATTCTTTCCCTGGATGACCTGTCAATTGATGAGAGTGGGGTGTTAAAGTCACCCACCACCACCGTGTTTGGTGTTATCTGTGACCTTAGTTCTAATAGTGTTTGTTTGACGAATTTGGGAGCCCCCATGTTAGGTGCATATATGTTTAGGATTGTAATGTCCTCCTGTTGGAGTGTGCCCTTAATCAATATAAAGTGACCTTCCTTATCTTTTTTGACTAACTTCGGACTAAAGTCCACCCTGTCTGATATTAGGATAGCAACCCCTGCTTGTTTTCTAGGCCCATTTGCTTGAAACACCGTCTTCCAACCTTTCACCCTAAGATAATGTCTATCCTTTGTAGAAAGGTGAGTTTCTTGAAGACAACAAATTGTAGGATCCTGCTTTTTAACCCAGTCTGCAAATCTATGTCTTTTCGTTGGGGCATTGAGACCGTTGATATTAAGAGATATTATTGAAATGTGTGTATTTATGTTTGCCATTTTTGTGTGTGTGTGTGTGTGTTACTGGTTCTACCTGTGCTCTCTTCTGTTAACTGGTATTTGAGTATGGCTGGTTTTTTCTAGGTTCCTTATATGTGTGCTTTTCCTTTTGTTCAGCATGGAGGATTCTATCAAGTATTTTCTGTAGAGCTGGTTTTGTCTTCAGATATTCCTTTAACCTGCTTTTGTCATGGAATGTCTTTATTTCTCCATCTATTTGGATGGATAACTTTGCAGGATAAAGTAACCTTGGTTGACAGTTGTTATCTTTCAGAACTTGGAATATATCACTCCAGGCCCTTCTGGCTTTAAAAGTTTGTGTTGAATAATCTGCTGTAATCCTGATGGGCTTGCTTTTGTAGGTAACTTGATTTTTCTCTCTAACTGCTTTCAATATTTTTTCTTTGGTTTGTGTGTTTGGAAGTTTGAGTATAATGTGGCGAGGAGAGTTTCTTTCTGGGTTTTGTCTGGCTGGGGTTCTAAAGGCTTCCTGTATCTGTATTGGCACCTCTTTCCCAATTTGGGGAAAATTTTCCTCTATGATTTTGTTGAAGATGCCTACTATGCCTCTGGAGTGGAATTCTTCTCCTTCTACTATGCCCTGAATTCTTATATTGGATCTTTTCATAGTGTCCCGAATATCTTGAAATTCCCACTCATACTTTTCTATAAGTTTGTTTTTCTCTTTGTTGGACTGCATTAGGTCTGCCACCTGATCTTCTAGCTTAGATATTCTGTCCTCTCCCTCATCCATCCTACTGGTGAGATTTTCTACAGAGTTTTTTATTTCATTAACTGTGTTCTTCATTGCTAGTAATTCTGACTGGTTTTTCTTTATTATTTCTATTTCTCTATTTATGTCTTGTATTGCCTTCTTTATTTCATTAAATTGGTGTCCTGCCTCTTCTTTGATTCCTTTGATTTCCTCTTTGATTTCCTCTTTGATTTCTTCTTTGATTGTTTTCATGTGTTCTTTGACCTCTTTGAACATATTTATAATTATTCTTTTGAACTCTTTCTCAGGCATTTCCTCTAACTCTTTCTCACTGGAGGACATTTCTGATGCATTAATACTTTTAGGTAGATTTATATCGTCTTGCTTTTTAGTGTTTCTTGTGTTATAATGTATATATTTTTGCATCTTGGATTAAGTTAATGCTTGGATTTTCTAGCTAGCTGTGTATTCTTAGCTGTATCAATTGATTTGGTGTAAAATATTTTCAGGGTAGGACCTTAAGGTATTAGGTGTGGCTCTTAAGACTCTCAGAGTATCTACAAAGATGTTCTTAGGGGTTGAGTTTCCCTGCTATAGGAGTATTCAAGCAGGCTGAGTGGAATAATATACTGGTAGATTCTAAAATTTAGCTAAACACTGTACCCATTCCATCAAAAACAGCCCCGAGTATGTATGCAAGAGTAGTTATTATAATGACCAGATCCTCTATCAACAAAGAGGTTTAGATTTCTGGTCTGTTGAGGTATCCAAGTCAGCTTGTGACCAGGTGAGACCCTTCCCTGGTGCAATCCCAGTTACCTTGGGTGATTGTGGTCTCAGTCAAGTTGCTGCCTGGGTCGTCGGGTTGCTGTTCTGATTTCTGGAGCTGGGCACTTGCTTTTCCTACGGGGCAAACTGAGTCGCTGCCGTCGCCTCTGCAGCTGTTGTAGATGTCACCGCCGGAGCCCCCACCACTGCTGAAGCTGCCGTTGTCGTGTCCACCGCTGCTGCTCACCCCGAAGCCACTGCTCTCCTGGGTCCGCTGCTGCTGGGGCCACTGGTACCGGTGCTGGAGCCGCTGAAGTTGCTGCCAAATTCTGCTCCTGCTTGGGTCCCGCCGTCAGCCCAAGTTGGCGTGGCCGGGTCCCGGGCCGCTGCTGTGTTCGCTGGAGCTGGGTTCAGGCGGCAGGGGAGGGGAGGGAGCCGCGGCTGTTCTGGTTGTATCGTGTGCTTTTACCTCGCGGTCTGCTCCTCCCTCCGTTGCTCGCTGCCACTCTCCCCTCACGTTTCCCGAGTTGCGGAGAGCGCGGTGTGAGGGGAAATTCCCGCACCTGGCTTGTCCTGCGGCTCGAGCCAAGAGTCCGGCGGTTTTCTGCCGCTCCGCGGTTGCGGCGGGTAGCTGAGCCGCCCCGGGCCGCTGTTCCCGCCTGTGCAGGCTCCGGATGCTCTATAACTCTTCCACTTCTCCGCTGCCGCCTCAACTTCCTATACACCTCACTTTTTAGTAAAAGTGTGTATTTTGCTGAGTTTTTTTTGGTCTTCCCCCCCCAGGCTATTTTGGCGTGGTACCTACGCCGCCATCTTAACCGGAACCATCCACTTCTTTTTTCTGTCAGTAATCACTTTTAAAACTACTACATAAATGGATTTTTCTGTCTTCTTTTTTTAAAATTGTTTAGATGAGATTGCTAGAAGTGTTCAAAATGCAGTGATTTTAGGCTCAATTTTTCCCATAAAATTTTCCTGACTTATACACTCCATTATTGTATTAGACTGCAAAGTTACCCAATTATTTGTTGTTGTTTTTTATTAATTAGTTTTGTACTCACTCAGTGGATACAGTCAATTTGGTACCATTGTTAGGCTCATTCATGTCCTACCCCCTCCCCCTGGCCCCTTCTTGTTGAGGTATATGGGTCGCACATTGTGGAGTTAGCCCACAGTCATAGGTAAGAGAAGTGTCTCTGACATTCTCTCTGACATTCTTTCCGCCCCGTCTTCCACAAAGTTTCCCTGGGCCGCATTGGGTTAGCAATGAGCTATCCAGGCTATCTTGTTGGACAAGATAGCCCCAATGTAATCACTGATCAGCTTGGGAGCTAGTTAGGGTGGGATTCATCCAAAATGTATAAATATGTATTTTATACACTTCACTAGAATGCAAAGTACATATCTGTAGATGAATCAGCTACTGTCGTGATTTAAACCCAACACCTCTTCTCTGATCCATTTGCTTCTGTGTATCTTCAATAAATCATACCACCTTACAGCATCATGATTTTAGTTTTAGGAGGTCTCTAAATGAAGCGACACTCAGATAAACTCAAGCAACCATCTAATTGCAGAACCATATTTTTTTAATTTATTTTTGAGAAAGACAGAGAGAGAGAGAGAATGCATGTGCCAGGGCCTCTAGCCACTGCACATGAACTCTAGATACATGTGCCACCTTGTGCATCTGGCTTATGTGGGTTCCAGGAAATCATACCTGTGTCCTTGGGCTTCACAGGCAGGTTCCTTAAAAGCCATTTCCTTTGATCTTTAAGGAAAATTGTTACTATCTTTATCTTATCCACATATAATTGCATGTAAATAATTTTTTTGGAAATATGCTTTTTGTTCTTTTTAAAAGTCAAGTTCTTAAGAAAAGACCAACCTTTCCAGTCTGGGTTTATTGATTTGGGTATTCCTTAGTTAGACACAATAATAACTAAAGCTTGATATCACCTTTTTATGAAAATAAGAGAAAGGAGGCTGGAGAGATGGCTCAGCAGTTAAGGCATTTGCCCGTGAAGCGTAAGGACCCAGGTTCTATTCCCCAGGACCCATGTGAGCCAGATGCACAAGGTGGAGCAAGCATCTGAAGTTTGTTTGCAGGGGCTAGAAGCCCTGGCACTCCCATTCTCTCTGCTTGAGTATGTTTCTGCCTTTCTCTACTTGCAGATAAATAACAATATATTTTATTTAAAAAATTGACTGGAGAGACAGCTTAATGGTTAAGGTGCTTGCCTCCAAAGGCAAAGGACCCAGGTTCGATTTCCCAGTACCCATATAAAGCTGGATGCACAAGGAGGCGTATGTCTGGAGTTCATTTGCAGTGGCTAGAACTCCCCGTGTGCCAATTCTCACTCTCTCTTTCTCTCTTTTTCTCTCATCACAAGTAAATAAATAAAATATTCTTTTTAAATAAGCGAATATATAGAGCAAGGCCTGTACCTTGTTGAGGCCTTTAAAATTCTTCATACATACTGCTCCATTTTATGTTCCCAATATATTTTGAGAGGCATAATATTTACATTTTCCTGACCCTAGAACTTTAAATTGCAGTCTGGAGAGATGGCTTAGCAGTTAAATGCTTTCGGTGAAACCTAAGGACCCTGGCTTGAGGTTTGATTCTCCAGGACCCAGGTAAGCCAGATGTACAAGGGGGCACACATATCTGGAGCTCATTTGCAGTGGCTAGAGACCCCAGTGTACTCATTCTCTCTCTCTCTCTCTCTCTCATAAATAAGTAAATAACTTTTAAAAAGAACTTAACTTTCCATTTCATTGACAATTTTTACATATGCATATAATGTACTTTGAACACAATCTTCTCCAAAGACATCCTCTTGTTTCACATTGTCTTTGACTGAACCACTTCACAACTCATCCATCTTCTATGTTGATATGTTGTTTTGACTTATGTGTTTGTGTGTATGTATGTGTGTGGGGGTGGGTGGGTGGGGGGGTGGGTGAGTGTGTGTGAGAGAGAGAGAGAAAGAGAGAGACTCACTGAGTTGCCTGCATGAGCATCAATAGATTATTTAACAGAGAATGTACAACTTACCAGTAGCTAGCCCACTGAAGAGTGCACCTCCCATTACCCCAACAAATATTACATGCCAATAACTACTCACAGAAGTGGGGGGGGGGCTCCACGTATTTCTGCTCCCTACATGAAGGAATGTTGACAGGCCCCATGGTATGCAGGTAATGGCAGTCATAACATCATGTCCACAAGACGGCGAGCCAAAGCACTCCTCACCAAACTTTGGCTCTCTCCTGCTCTCCTTCCCTTTCTCCAGAGATGTCTCACTTAGTGCAGGGCACTCAACAGTCACTTGCTCTTGGCACTTCGATGAGATGTGAGTCTTCCCAGTGGTCACTGCCATCTGCAGCAAGAAGCTTCCCTGACCGTAGCTGAGACAAGCACTAATCTGTAGGCAGAAACATATCACTATTGATAGCACTTTGATGGGCACAACATGTCCATTAAACAAGACAACGGCAATTGATTCTCCCCTTGGGCAAATGACCGTCCTAGCCATGGGCTTCTGATTATGTTTTCAGTATCAGGTGAGAATTTTCTCCCTTGGAGCAGGCCTCAGATCCAGCCGGAGAGCAGATGGTACCTCACGTAACACTCATGCCCCGAGCACACGAATGGGCACATCGTGCCTAATGGACAGTTGTGCAGCGTTCAGAGTCCTTTTCTGGGTAAGACTGCTGACGACTTTTCTCCTCTGCAGCCTGTCTAGCACTTTCCAGTACTACAATATGATAGCTAGGCAGCAGAGGGAAGTCTTCCAGCTCAGTTTCAGCTCGAGTTTTCAGTGACACTAAATCTTAAATGCTACTGGTTCAAATAACTGTGCCAAAATAAAAAAAAAAAATACTAGAATATATCCAGATGGAGATGAAAATTTAGGTGAGATTTATTACATACAATACCTGTGCTTTACAACTCATCATATGAATGTAAAGAAATATTATATTTCCCTTTATGCTTCTGTATATGTGTAAAAATGGAATATTCTGCTCTATAGCTCATAGGTCAGTGACAAAATAATATCAATATATTTTGCCAGTTGATGTAATCATGTCCTGGTATACTTTTACACAATCTTCTCCTAGCATGAGGTCCAAACTACAATCAGTAGACTGAGACGTGGCACTTCTTTGTCCTGTTAGCCGACTTTAATCCAGAACTGTAGAGTCTCACTTTAGTCCAGATTGGCCTTGAACTTCCTATGTAAGGGGGCCTTGAACCCTTTATTCTCCTCCCTCCATCTTCCAGGCGCTAGTGTAAAGGCTGGGGAGAGGACTCAGACGTAAGGCGCTTCACTCCCAGCACTAATGTACTTGGCATGAGATACCATGATTGCATCCCATAGACGTTTCTAGTGTTTTATTTATTTAAGAGAGAGAGAGAGAGAGAGAGAGAGAGAGAGAGAGAAAGAGAGAGAGATGCCAGGGCCTCCAGCCACTACAACAAATGACCTCAGACACATGAATACTGGGGAATTAAACCAGTGTCCTAAGGCTTTGCAGGTGCGCACCTTCACCACTGAATCATCTCTCCAGCCACAACTGTTTTTTTTCTTTTTCTTCCATAGCATTGACATTTTTCAGGAAGGATGCTGCTCCAGTCTTTGTTTTCAGATAAAGCATCTGTTACTGCACGCTTCTCCAAGCGTTCTTGTGCTTAGGTTGAGATTACACATTTGGGGTGATGTCTTCAAAGTGTTGTGTAACTGTTGATAATTGTAACTTTTGATAATTGTAATTTTAATCAACATGTAGCCTGATGTCTCGACAACTTACTGGTGCTTTCCTTTTGCAACTATAATGGCTATGCAATCTTTAAGCCAGTGTTTTTTTTTTTTCTTTTCTTTTTCTTTTTCTGTTTTGAGAGGGGGAGGGGGAGGGGGAGGGCACGCCAGAGCCTCGAGCCACTATAAAGGAACTCTAGACACATGCGCTGCCTTGTGCATCTGGTTGACGTAGGTCCTGAGGAATTGAAACTGGGTCCGTAGGCTTTGTAGACAACTGCCTTAACTGCTAAGGCATCCCTCCACCCCTTATTCTAAGTCAAATTCTAAGTCCATGAAATTCTATTATTATGAAAATATTCACACCGATTTATCATCTGTTGATAAAGTTTCCTCATTCAAACTTACCCACACAGATTGTAAAAAGGTATATCAGCCAAAATTACCTCCCCTTCTACATTTGCCAAATGACATCCTATTGTAAATAAGAGGTGAGATTTATCATTTATCTTTCTGTTCTCCCTCTTCCCGTTCTCCTCACCTCTTCACTCCCCCTTCTCTCTCATCTCTTCATTTTTTTTATAGGCATAGATATATGAATCCCTGTTTTCAAATCATCTTCATTTCTTTGTTGGTCAAACTTCAGTTTTGAGTCATAGTGGCAAAGTAAATGTTTTGCAGCCCTGTAATCCTCATTTTAAGTAACCTCTTTTTCAGCGTAATGCCAGAAATCCA